>NC_139812.1:28274740-28414740 GCF_963457635.1 Microchirus variegatus | reverse complement strand
CTGTGTTGTCCTATAGCTCAGTCAAGAGTCTGGACCAATCGGGTCGCAGCGGTGTTGACTCCGCCCACTTACACATCCTCCACCTGATCATTGTGGCTCACATGGTTCAGATTCTGCTCACGTCTACTACAGGTGAGACACACACACACACACCAAGACACACACACACATAAACACAAAGAGACAGACACACACACACACACACACACACAGAGACACACACACACACAGAGAGAGAGACACACACACACACAGAGTTAGACAGACACACATGCACACACACAAAGAGACAGACACACACACACAAAGCGACAGACACACACACACAAAGCGACTGACACACACAAAGCGACAGACACACACACACACACAAAGCGACAGACACACACACACAAAACGACACACACACACACAAAGCGACAGACACACAAACGCAAAGACACAGACAGACACACAGACACACACATAGACAGACACGCACACACGAAGACAGACACACAAAGACACCCACACACATAGACATACAGACACACACACACACGAGAGACAGACAGGTGAGAGACACACATGGAACTAACAGCTGTGTGTGTGTTTGTGTGTGTGTAGAGGATGTGTGTATGGATCAGGACAGTGTTGGCTCAGAGGAGGAGGAGCTAACCTGTCAGCTCTACAACACACTGAGGAAACACCTGGGCAGGTGAGGAGACACAACAGAAGGTCAAAGGTCAAACACGCTTTAATGAGTGTGACTGTAAACTGTGTGTGTGTGTGTGTGTGGATCAGTGTGTTACCTGAAGTGACCTCTGGGTGGCAGCTGTGGCGTTGTATCAAAGCCGCCATCTTACCGTTCCTCCGAGCCGCCGCCCTCTTCTTCCACTACCTGAACTCTACAGCGCCACCTGCTGACCTACTGGGTAAAAACACTGTGTCATTTCTTTAAATTTTATTTTAAATGTTTGATTTTCATCACTATGACAACAAACCACACCCCCAAATGAATCCAGACTCCACTGATGTGTTGTAGTAGCAGGTGCTGGTCAGTGGGAGGCGCTGTGCAGTTACCTCAGTCTGCCCTGCAACCTGCTGCAGGTTTACCAGAGCCAACACACACTCATGGAGCTGCTCATACACAGGTAACACACACACACACACAAACACACACACAGTTCTGATGATGTCATCAAAACAACCTGTCAACTGTAACATGAGTGTGTGTGTGTGTGATGTCATCAGGTGGTGTTGTCATCCAGGTGTGAGGCGGTCCCTGCAGGGGGGCGGAGTCATGGGGGGCGGAGTCATGGTCAGGTTTCCCAGAGAATCAAACAGACTGATCGAGCTTCCTGAAGATTATAGTGTTTTGATCAACCAGGCGTCCAGCTTTACGTCAGTGACACACACACACACACACACACACACCGGACACACACACACACTGATCAACCAGGCGTCCAGCTTCACGTCAGTGACACACACACACACACACACACACACTGATCAACCAGGCGTCCAGCTTCACGTCAGTGACACACACACACACACACACTGATCAACCAGGCGTCCAGCTTCACGTCAGTGACACACACACACACACACACACACACTGATCAACCAGGCGTCCAGCTTCACGTCAGTGACACACACACACACACACACACACACACACACACACACTGATCAACCAGGCGTCCAGCTTCACGTCAGTGACACACACACACACACACACACACACACACACACACTGATCAACCAGGCGTCCAGCTTCACGTCAGTGACACACACACACACACACACACACACACTGATCAACCAGGCGTCCAGCTTCACGTCAGTGACACACACACACACACACACACACACACACACACTGATCAACCAGGCGTCCAGCTTCACGTCAGTGACACACACACACACACACACACACACACACACACACACTGATCAACCAGGCGTCCAGCTTCACGTTAGTGACACACACACACACACACACACACACACACACACACACACACACACTGATCAACCAGGCGTCCAGCTTCACGTCAGTGACACACACACACACACACACACACACACACACACACTGATCAACCAGGCGTCCAGCTTCACGTCAGTGACACACACACACACACACACACACACACTGATCAACCAGGCGTCCAGCTTCACGTCAGTGACACACACACACACACACACACACACACACACACTGATCAACCAGGCGTCCAGCTTCACGTCAGTGACACACACACACACACACACACACACACACACACACACACTGATCAACCAGGCGTCCAGCTTCACGTTAGTGACACACACACACACACACACACACACACACACACACACACACACACACACACACACTGATCAATCAGGCGTCCAGCTTCACGTCGGTGTCACACACACACACTGTAACACACACACACACTGCAACACATACACACACTGCAACACATACACACTGCAGCACACACAAACTGTAACACACACACACTGTAACACACTGTAACACACACACACACACTGTAACACACACACACACACACTGCAACACATACACACTGCAGCACACACACACTGTAACACACACACACACACACACTGTAACACACACACACACTAACTAACATGCACACACACACACTGTAACACACACACACACTGTAACACACACACTGTAACGCACACACATACACACTGTAACACACACACTGTAACACACACACACTGTAACACACACACACTGTAACTCACACACACACACACTGTAACACACACACACTGTAACTCACACACACACACACTGTAACACACATTATACATGGACAGAATGATCTGTTTGCTCAAATGTCTGTGTGTGTGTGTGTGTGTGTGTGTGTGTGTGTGTCTCTGTGTGTGTGTGTGCTCAGGTGTCCTCGCTCAGGTGGAGATAAATCTCGAGCTCCCACCTTGTGTCTCGTGTGCGGCGCCATGTTGTGTTCTCAGAGTTACTGTTGTCAGACTGAGGTGGACGGAGAAGACGTGGGAGCATGTACCGCACACACCTTCACCTGTGGGGCGGGGCTAGGACTCTTCCTCAGGTAACACACACACACACACACACACACCTGTGGGGCGGGGCTAGGACACACACACACCTTTACGTACAATAATAGTATACAATTGAGTATTTTAACTCACAGTGTTTTCTTGTGGTGTGTGTGTGTGTGTGTGTGTGTGTGTGTGTGTGTGTGTGTGTGTGTGTGTGTGTGTGTGTGTGTGTGTGTGTGTGTGTGTGTGTGTGTGTGTGTGTGTGTGTGTGTGTGTGTGTGTGTGTGTGTGTGTGTGTGTGTGTGTGTGTGTGTGTGTGTGTGTGCAGAGTCAGAGAGAGTCAGGTGTTGTTTGTTGCAGGTAAATCTAAAGGTTGTTTTTATCCTCCTCCGTATCTGGACGACTACGGAGAAACTGACCAGGGACTGAAGTAAGTGTTTTCAAGAATACGCTTCTAACGTAACATTTTGTCGTTGTTACACCTGAGTTACATCAGTCATGTGACAAAAATCTTATTATAAAAAGTTATTTTTACCTTTTTTCTTATGGATTTATAAATAATTTAATATTTAGTCAGGCGTTTTACGACAAAGTCCTCTTTACGTAAGTTTTTGTATCGTCACAGTTTTTTGTGCCGCGTTAAGTTTTAAATTAACGTCGTAATGACACAAATGTTGTAAAATTTAGTCAAGTTTTTTAATAAAGTAATTTTAATGCGACATAATCACATTTTTGGTAACTTTGTTATGCAAAACGTTTTTTTAAAGTTAACAACACTTTTGTCGCACATCTTATAACATTACGTTTGGTTAAAAAAAAAATTCGGAAAACGTCGACGAACAAAAATACGAACAAAGACGAAGTAATGAGACAAATTTATGTTTTCTGTCAAATTTTACAATGTCAGGTAATTTTACAAAATTCTGTCGTTATGTTACTTATTTGACAAAATACGTAATTTAATAAATAAGCATAAATAATAGTTTTTACTAAATGTTATAATTTTTTTTGCAGTTTGATGTTTTTGTCACTTTAAGTAATTAAATTTTTCAGTTTACATGTTTTTAAAAATGTACTAAATATCGTAAAAAAAAAAAATTATAACGTTGTTTATGCTAATTTTTATTAAATCAAGTAGTTTGTCAAAAAAGTAACGTGACAAAATTTTGTAAAACGTATTACGTGAAAAAATTACACAATTTGACAGAAAACGTTGCGTAAATTTTTCACGTGACTTCGTCTTTGTTCGTATTTCCGTTTGTCAACATTTTCCCGAAATCTTACGTACATACGTAATCTTATCGTCTCCATGACGACTGGGTTTGTTTACACGACGTCTGACGATGTTTGTTTGTTTGTTTGTTTGTGACGTCACAGGCGCGGGAACCCCCTCCACTTGTGTCGGGAACGTTATCGTAAGATCGAGCGTCTGTGGCGACAGCACGGCATCGCCGAGGTCATAGGTCACGCTCAGGAGGCCAATCAGACGCTGGTCACCATCGACTGGCAGCACCTGTGATGTTCAGCATGACTCCGCCCCCCCCCCCTCCGCACAAAGACGACAAGCGAATGGCTGTCAAGCTTTTGACCCCGCCCATTTTTGTATGCGTCAGCCAGTCAGCTTCCTGCAGCCTTCAGGGATTTTTCACACCAATCAGAGAGTGCGAGAAGTGACGTGAAGCTCCGCCCACCTGCGCTGTTCGGCCTACAGGTCAGACGCGTGATCACGACTCGTCTCAGGTTGTGCTTTCGCTTTGCATCGTGGGGGAAAATATCTGGTTTAAGAAGCCGCCGCCCACTTTTTTGGATTGGCTCAGATGTGTTTTTGGTTGTTTTTTTTTTGTCTGACGAGCAGCCAATCACAGATCAGCTGATGGTTTTAAGGGTTTTTATTTAAACTTGTGTTTTTATTTACATGTTGACGTCGGAGACCTTGTTTACGTTTTTTAAATCGACCGCGGATCAGCTGACGTGACGTCACCGATCACCTCTGACATATGTTAATATGTGAATTCTTGTATAAATGAGGAAATGTACGATATTCTAGAAAAAAATCAATAAAAACGTCAAAAACAACTTTGTTTGTGGGGATTTTTATGTTAAATGAAGAAATTGACGCGTCAACGCTAACGCATGTTTACGTGCCGCAGTGCAGGCAGTGTTTACCAGTTAGCTCCTTTAGCGCAGTTAGCGTTAGCCTACAGTGGAACTGGAGCGGTCTGTTTATTAAAGGAAAAGAGCAGCGCTAACAAATACCCAGCGTACCTGTGTACTGCGTATGTGCGTTTTTAAAGTTTAGCGTTACTTTAGAGACTCATTTTATCAATCGGGAGTCACGCAAACATGACGTCACACGCGTCTTTTCTGGTCAGTCGTCATGGAAACGCATCATGTGCTAACGTTGACGCCGTTAGCGCGTTTCATTACCATTACGTCGTGTTTACATGCTGCATCACCGGAGTCCAGGCACTGTTAGCTCCGTTTGCCTGTTAGCTCCTTTAGCGCCGTAAGTGTTAGCCTACAGTGGAACTGGAGCGCTCTGTTTATTAAAGTAAAAAAAAAAAATGAAGAGGATGATTTGCGATCACATGACATGAACCGGAGTGCGCGGTGGCCGAGACGTGCAGTGAGTTCAGAGGTGGGCGGGGCTAAGGGGAGGTTTATCACTAAGTGGTTTTGGAGGCGGATCCTCTGATCTGCTCTTAATTGGATCATCAGCTTTGTGTCGACGTGACGCTCACAGTCCACCGCTGAACCCCCGCGTGTGAGTGAGTGTGTGAGTGGAGCTTTGATGGCCGACCGCTCTGAACCTGCAGCCGTACGGACCGACCTGCAGCTCGGCATTATGGGTCTGAAAGCAGCAGAACCTGCGCGACTGTGACGGAACCCTTTAGCCTCGACTGTTCCTCTGTGACCCTTGACCTCCCGTCCACTCACTGTTTTTTTTTATTTTTTACTTTCTTTGCGTGACCAAACTGACGCCGCGATGCCGTTCATGCCGGTGAAGTTCACCCTGCAGAAGCGCGTGAAGCTGGCTCAGGGACTCTGGATGCTCTACTGGGTCTCCGTCATCGCCGGGATCCTCATCTTCAGCCTCGGCCTCTTCTTCAAGGTGGAGCTGAGGAAGAGGAGCGAGCTGATGAGCAACGCCGAGAGCCACGCCGTCCCCAACCTGCTCATCCTGGCGGGGGCGCTGGCGTGCGGCCTCAACGCCCTCGGCGGCAAAGTCTGCCACGACTCCCTGGACCCCATGAGGTTCTCCAGGTGGAAGCCGATGCTGAAGCCGTACCTGCTGACGTGCTGCGGCCTCAACGTCCTGCTGCTGCTCGCCGCGTTGCTCTGCTTCCTCATGCAGGTGGCGCTCTACCTGACGCTGGCCGAGGGCCTCAGGTTCAGCATCAGGTTCTACAAGGACACGGACACGCCGGGACGCTGCTTCATGAAGAGGACGCTGGACACCACGCAGATCGAGTTCCGCTGCTGCGGCAACAACAACCACAGGGACTGGTTCGAGGTCCAGTGGATCAGCAACCGCTACCTGGACATGAGCAACGACGAGGTCAAAGAGTGAGTACCTGACCTTCACTGACCTTCACTGACCTTCACTGACCTTCATCGACCTTCATCGACCTTCACCGGTCACTTATCAACCATTAAAACAGTCTATTCAGTGGCAGTGACCTGACACACACACCAGCTTCAGCCTGGGACACCTGTAGGCAGGAGTAAACACACTAGCTTAGCATAGCATACAGGAGCTAATGGTAGCGTGGCTAGTGTAGCATAAAGACAAGACAGGGGTAAACACCTAGCTTAACCAGGCAGCTAAGCGCCTGTACGACTATAAACAAGGGTTTAAGAGCGAGTACCTGACCTTCACTGGTTAGCGTTAGCCTACAGTGGAACTGGAGCGGCCTGTTTATTAAAGGGAAAGAGCAGCGCTAACAAATAACGTTAGCGTACCTGTGTAACTGCGTATGTGCGCCTCTTTTTTTAAAGTTTAGCATCAACTACAGAGACTTATTTTAACAATCGGGAGTCCCGTAAACATGACGTCACGCGCGTCTTTTTTCCGGTCAGTCGTCATGGAAACGCGTCATGCGCTAACGTTGACGCCGTTAACGCGCCCAGCGCTACATTTCACTAGCGCTGTGCAAAAGGTTAACGCGATTTTACGGCCAACGCGTTTCCATGACGACTGACGGGGGGGAAAAAAGACGCGCGTGTAGCACGGTTACGTGCCGCGTCACCAGTTGGTTGCGTTAGCTCCTTTAGCGCAGTTAGCGTTAGCCTACAGTGGAACTGGAGCGGCCTGTTTATTAAAGGGAAAGAGCAGCGCTAACAAATAACCAGCGTACCTGTGTAACTGCGTATGTTAAAGGTTAGCGTTACTATAGAGACTCGTTTTAACAATCGGGAGTTACGTAAACATGACGTCACCGGTCACTTATCGATCATTAAAACATTCGATTCTGTGGCAGTAACCTCATTTTGCCTCCAGGGGGCGTGTGTCGGGGAAACGGGATCAGGGCTAATCCTCCTAGCATCAGGTCATGTGATCGCTCGTTTCCGTTAAAACGAGGTCAGCGGAGGATAAAAAACACCGTTTAGGAGCAAAAGTTTTTTTTCCCTCCGTTAAGTCTTTAATCTGTCAGATTACATGCCAGGGTGAAACCACGCCCCCTCCCTGCTGGTGGGCGTGTCCACGCACCAACAATCAGCTGTGTGCGTGATCCGTGTCGTGTTCTTGCGTTAATTCGTTTAAGAGATTTTTCACTCTCTCTCTCTCGCTCTGAGATGATTATTCCTCATCCGATTATCAGCTGGTGTCAGGCCACGCCCCCAGAGGGAGGAACCAGTGACATCACAGAACGAGAAACAGGGTGAATTGTGGGTGAAGGTCACGGTGATGGTCTCAGGTCTTCCTTCAGGATCTGGATCAAAAACGACACCACTTTGTTTTCTCTGAACAATGATGTGCTCTGACGCCCCCTAGTGTTCACAACAAAGAACATGAGCACGATTGTTCACTTCATGCTAATGAACAAAGTATGGAAGGTTATTAGTGCCACATTTAAAAAAAAAAAAAGTTTTTGAAACAAAGTAAAATAAATAAATCTGACTTTAATCTAAGATTTTAATCTCAGAATTCTGACTTTAATCCCATAATATAATCTCAGAATTTAATCTCAGAATTTTGACTTTAATTCCATAATATAATTTTAATCTGTCAGATTAAAATTCTGACTTTAATCCCATATAATCTCAGAATTCTGACTTTAATCTCAGAATTTAATATCAGAATTCTGACTTTAATCCCATAATATAATTTTAATCCATCAGATTATATGTCAGGGTGAAACCACGCCCCCTCCTGTTGGTGGGCGTGTCCACGCAACAACAATCACGTGATCCGTGTCGTGTTCTTGCGTTTGTTCGTTAAAGAGATTTTTCTCTCTCTCTGAGATGATTATTCCTCATCCAATCATCAGCTGGTGTCAGGCTCCGCCCCCCAGGAGGAGAAACCGGTGACATCACAGAACGAGCTAAAATAAAACCCCGCGTTAGCGACAGACGCTAAAACGTCCTCAGAACGTCTCTGTCTCTGTCCCACAGTCGCGTCCTCAGTAACGTGGAGGGAAAGTTCCTGATGGACAGCGTTCCGTTCAGCTGCTGTAATCCCGGCTCACCTCGACCGTGTATCCAGCATCACCTGACCAATAACTCCGCCCACTACGACTACGACCACCGCACCGAGGAGCTCAACACGTGGACGCACGGCTGCCGGGAGGCGCTGTTCTCCTACTACAGCGGCATCATGAACAGCGTGGGCGCGTTTGTCATCATCACCATCATCCTGGAGGTTAGACCCCGCCCCCCCCCCCCCCCACACACACACCACCATTCAGCCTGGTCCACCTGTAGACAGGAGTAAACACACTTAGCTTAGCATAGCATACAGGCGATAAGGGTGGCGTGCCAGTTTAGCATAAAGACAAGACGGGGTAAACACCTAGCTTGACCGGGTAGCTACGTGTCTGTACGACTATAAACGAGGGTTAGCAGCTAAGTTAGCATAACATAAAGACTGTAGGTGGGGTACACTGCTCGCTTAGCATAGCATAAACATGTAGACGGAGTAAACAGCTAGCTTAGCATAGCATAAAGACTGTAGATAGGGTAAACTGCTAACACAGCATAGCGTAAAGACTGTAGTCAGGGGTAAAGTGGTAGTTTAGCATATCATAAAGACTGTAGATGGGGTACACTGCTAGCTTAAAATAGCATAAAAATGTAAACGGAATCAACAGTTAACTATAGGGGTAAAATGGTAGCTTAACATAGCATAAAGACTGCAGGTGGGGTAAACTGCTAACTTAGCATAGCATAAAGACTGTAGATGGGGTAAACTGCTAACACAGCATAGCGTAAAGACTGTGGTCAGGGGTAAAGTGGTAGTTTAGCATAGCATAACGTCTGTAGTTGGGGTACACTGCTAGCTTAGCATAGCATAAAAATGTAGACGGAATCAACAGTTAACTATAGGGGTAAAGGGGTAGCTTAACAGCATAAAGACTGTAGATGGAGTAAACTGCTAACATAGCATGGCATAAAGTGTGTAGTCAGGGGTAAAGTGGTAGTTTAGCATAGCATAAAGTCTGTAGATAGCATGAAGACTGTAGACGGGGGTTAATGCTAAGTTAAAGACAGTAGCGTAGCATCACTTAATTCATTCTCCTGCTAAAGTGAAAACAGAGAGAATCTGTTTCTCCTGACGATGAATCCAGGATCAGCTGATCTTAATCCTCACATTAACCAGGTTAACGGATTATCAGGGATTAATTCTGTGACTTCTGACATCGTGAACACGAGGCTAATTTAACGATGACAAATAAAATTAGGTTGATTAAAACGTTCAGATGTGGACTCTGGACTGGTTGTGGATCAGGTGCATGAGTTCATGGCGTGTTAATCTGTAGCACAGTGGTCAAGCTCACAGGGATCAGGGATTATTCTGGACTTAATCTGCAGCAGCAGAAAGAGAAACAGGGTGAATTGTGGGTGAAGGTCACGGTGATGGTCTCAGGTCTTCCTTCAGGATCTGGATCAAAAACGACGCCACTTTGTTTTCTCTGAACAATGATGTGCTCTGACGCCCCCTAGTGTTCACAGCAAAGAACATGAGCACGATTGTTCACTTCATGCTAAGGAACAAAGTATGGAAGGTTATTAGTGCCACATGTTAAAACATTTTTTTTGAAACAAAGTAAAGGAAATAAAACAGCATGAAGTCAAAATTCTGACTTTGATCTCAGAATTCTGACTTTAACCCCAGAATATCATCTCAGAAAATAATATGAGATTTTAATCTCAGAATTTTGACCTTAATCTCAGAATTTAATCCCAGAATTCTCATTTAATCCCAGAATATAATCTCAGAATTCTGACTTTAATCCCAGAATCTAATATGAGATTTTAATCTCAGAATTTTGACTTTAATCTCAGAATTTAATCCCAGAATTCTGACTTAATCCCAGAATATAATCTCAGAATTCTGACTTTAATCCCAGAATTTAATATGAGATTTTAATCTCAAAATTTTGACTTTAATCTCAGAATTTAATCCCAGAATTCTGTCTTAAATCCCAGAATCTAATATCCGAATTCTGACATAATCCCAGAATATAATCTCAGAATGTTGACTTTAATCTCTGATTTAAATCTCAGAATTCTGACTTAATCCCAGAATATAATCTCAATTCTGGCCCGTGTGTGCGTGTGTGTGTGTGTGTGTGTGTGTGTGTGTGTGTGTGTGTGTGTGTGTGTGTGTGTGTGTAGTCAGTGGACCTGGCAGGACTGAAGTACCTGATCACGTCTCTGGAGTCGATGTCAGAGCCGGAGAATCCAGAGTGTGAGAGTGAAGGTTTTCTCCTGGAGAAGAACGTGAAGGAGACGCTGATGGAGCAGCTCGATAAAGTCAAGTCACTGGTGAAGACCAATCAGGTGCAGGAGGGCGGGGCCACGCCGGAGGCCTGAGAGCCCCGCCCCCTCACAGGACTGAGGTCTTCAGCATCACACACACACACACGCACACACACACGCACACACACATGCACGCACACACACACACACTGGTGTAAACTGTGAATGTGGATATTTGTGTAAATATGTTGATTTGCTGTAAATAAAACATCTGGGTCAAACGTCAACAGACATTATTTGAATTCAAGCCACGCCTCCTCCTCCACTTCTGGTCAGTGGGGGTACTGCAACAAGTACTTTAACAGTTGTAGTACCCAAACTCACCAGCAGGAGGTACGTCCAGAGGTAAATGAGTGTAAGCAACGATATAAACAGAGTATATATATACACAAAGGTATGTATACACGTACATACTGAGTATATATACAGGTATATACTGAGTAAATATATATATATATACAGTATGTTCATAGTGAAAACTTCATGCCATCAGTTTTTCAGGTATTTTTTACTCTAAACTTTCATCCATTCATCACTGACTCTGAAGTTTGTCTTTTTCTGGATCTGATCTGTGTTTACGTTTAATCCCTGAGATTATAGATTGTTTGTTTATTTGTTGATTGGTCAGAGCTCGTAGTCACTGGATTGTGTACAAAAACTATAAAGAGATTGTGACTGAGATCAGAGTTTGACTCGTCTGTTACCTCATCACTACACCCACACTGATCCAGGACCTGGTCCAGGATTAACTCTGATAATCTGTTGTTTGTCATCAATCACCGCAGCAGAATCCAAACACGGAACTCCTGATTAGCTGTTGCCGGGCAGATCTCAGATTAGATCAGATTACGACCATCACGTCAAACAAGGGAGAAGTAGATTTTAAAGTGGGCGGAGCTTCTTCTTCTTCTCTAAAGCCGAGAGACACAATTATTAACATAGTTATTAACATAATATTAACATAATTATTAACATAGTGGAAGCAGAGTTTGTAACCAGGTGGTTGTTGGTTTGAATCTCTGCCAGGTCAAACAGGCTGGGGTGCCCATGAGCAAGGCACCAACTCGCATCCCACCCAGGATGCAATTCCAAGTAAAGAATGAGTTTCAATTAATAAATGAACAAAATCATGACCAAAGTATATATATATATACATACTTTGTATATACTTTGTATATATATATATTTATATGTGTGTGTGTGTGTGTGTGTTCCGCCTATCATGCACTTTCAGTGTTGCCGTAGTTTTCCCGGAAGTTATCCCGGAAGCGTGTAATTATTTTTATTTATATATTTTTTTTAATGTTCTAGCTCTTTATTTGACGCAATCAAACGTTTACGTTCGTTAGTTCGTTATAAACACGTGGTTTTTATCCGTTTAGAACAAATACTTTAAATGAGCTAAAGTACAAACTCTTATTTTAATCTTTTTATTTTATTTTATTTTGGTACGTTTATTTCCGCCCAGAACAGGAAGCAGCAGGCGCCGCGTTTCCGCTCCTCCTTGTCGCAAAACTGCCGGAAATGAACGGTCTCGTGACAACAACAGAGAGCAGCCTCGCGCTCTGTGATAGTTTCCCTCGGTTCTCGCGGTGTCGCTGTTACCGTCGATATGACGTCATGTGTGCAGCGGCTCGTGACGTCCGTCCTGGAGGAGTTCGCGGTGAGCGCGAGGACAGAGATCTGCCAGAGACTGATGACGACGTCACACAGTGAGGTAATGACGTAAGAGCTGAAACAAACGAAAATGTCGATTATTATTATTATTATTATTTTTTAGAATCAATCGATCATAAATTGTCTAAAAATGTGTTTTTATAAACCTGGAAATGACGAAGTTCTTTCAAATGTCTTTAAAAAAAACGATGTTTCAGTGATTTCTTGAAAATATTCACATTTAAGAAGCTGAAAAGGTTTCTGTGATTTCAAAATAAGAGCTTATGTGATACTGTTTCCTGTCTAAAGAAAACAAAGATGGCCGACAACTAAATACTATGATGGAGCTGTTGTTCCACTGCTGCCTCCATCACTAACTTACAATGTCTGATTTTATGAGCTCAGTATTTGAAAACCTTGGTTCAGATTGACGTCAGTGACACACAGTGACCACACGAGGCAGCAGTGGACCAGAAACGTTGGTGTTTTTCCCGCTTCTTTCCTTTGATCATTCAAAAGCTGTGATGTCATAATGATCAAAGGATAATGACTAGGACAGAAGTGGACAAACGTCAGAGACTGTAATGACCAACACGATCCACATGAGGCAGTAATCCAAGATTAATGATCCAAACGGCACTTTACAACAACGTCTGTGCTTTAACCACAATTTATAGGGAAAAGTCATGGACTACAACAACAAGACTACAGACACTGAAGTTACAACAGACACTGAGGTCACAACAGACGGGGTCACAACAGACGGGGTCACAACAGATGAAGTCACAACAGAAGGGGTCACAACAGACGGGGTAACAACAGACACTGAGGTCACAACAGAAGGGGTCACAACAGACGAAGTCACAACAGACAAAGTCACAACAGATGGGGTCACAACAGACAGGGTCACAACAGACGAAGTCACAACAGACAAAGTCACAACAGATGAAGTCAAAACAGATGGGGTCACAACAGATGGGGTCACAACAGACGGGGGAACAACAGACACTGAGGTCACAACAGACGGGTTCACAACAGACGGGGTCACAACAGACGAAGTCACAACAGACGGGGTCACAACAGACGGGGTCACAACAGACGGGGTCACAACAGACGAAGTCACAACAGACGAAGTCAAAACAGACGGGGTCACAACAGAGGGGGTCACAACAGACGAAGTCACAACAGACGGGGTCACGACAGACGGTTTCACAACAGGCGAAGTCACAACAGACGGGGTCACAACAGACGAAGTCGCAACAGACGAAGTCACAACAAACGGGGTAACAACAGACGGGGTCACAACAGACGGGGTCACAACAGACATTGAGGTCACAACAGACGGGGTCACAACAGACGGGGTCACAACAGACGGGGTCACAATAGACGAAGTCACAACAGACGGGGTCACAACAGACATTGAGGTCACAACAGACGGGGTCACAACAGACGGGGTCACAACAGACGGGGTAACAACAAATGGGGTCACAACAGACGAAGTCACAACAGACGGGGTCACAACAGACGGGGTCACAACAGACAGGGTCACAACAGACGAAGTCCCACCAGACGGGGTCACAACAGACGGGGTAACAACAGACGAAGTCACATCAGACGAAGTCACAACAGACAGGGTCACAACAGACGAAGTCACAACAGACGTGGTAACAACAGACGGGGTCACAACAGACGGGGTCACAACAGACGGGGTCACAACAGACACTGAGGTCACAACAGACGAAGTCACAACAGAAGAAGTTACAACAGACGGGGTCACAACAGACGGGGTCACAACAGACGGGGTCACAACAGACGGGGTCACAACAGACGGGGTCACAACTGACGAAGTCACAACAGACATTGAGGTCACAACAGACGAAGTCACAACAGACAAAGTCACAACAGACGAAGTCACAACAGACGGGGTCACAACAGACGAAGTCACAACAGACGGGGTCACAACAGACGAAGTCACAACAGATATTGAGGTCACAGCAGACGAAGTCACAACAGACGAAGTCACAACAGACACTGAGGTCACAACAGACTGGGTCACAACAGACGGGGTCACAACAGACGGGGCCACAACAGACGGGGTCACAACAGACGGGGTCACAACAGATGGAGTCACAACAGACGAAGTCACAACAGTCGAAGTCACAACAGACCGGGTCGCAACAGACGGGGTAACAACAGACACTGAGGTCACAACAGACGAAGTCACAACAGACCGGGTCACAACAGACGGGGTAACAACAGACACTGAGGTCACAACAGACGAAGTCACTACCGACCGGGTCACAACAGACGGGGTAACAACAGACACTGAGGTCACAACAAACGAAGTCACAACAGACGAAGTCACAACAGACCGGGTCACAACCGACGGGGTAACAACAGACACTGAGGTCACAACAGACGTAGTCACAACAGACGAAGTCAAAACAGACCGGGTCACAACAGACGGGGTAACAACAGACACTGAGGTCACAACAGACGAAGTCACAACAGACCGGGTCACGACAGACGGGGTACCAACAGACACTGAGGTCACAACAGACGAAGTCACAACAGACGGGGTCACAACAGACGGGGTAACAACAGACGAAGTCACATCAGACGAAGTCACAACAGACAGGGTCACAACAGACGAAGTCACAACAGACGTGGTAACAACAGACGGGGTCACAACAGACGGGGTCACAACAGACGGGGTCACAACAGACACTGAGGTCACAACAGACGAAGTCACAACAGAAGAAGTTACAACAGACGGGGTCACAACAGACGGGGTCACAACAGACGGGGTCACAACAGACGGGGTCACAACAGACGGGGTCACAACTGACGAAGTCACAACAGACATTGAGGTCACAACAGACGAAGTCACAACAGACAAAGTCACAACAGACGAAGTCACAACAGACGGGGTCACAACAGACGAAGTCACAACAGACGGGGTCACAACAGACGAAGTCACAACAGATATTGAGGTCACAGCAGACGAAGTCACAACAGACGAAGTCACAACAGACACTGAGGTCACAACAGACTGGGTCACAACAGACGGGGTCACAACAGACGGGGCCACAACAGACGGGGTCACAACAGACGGGGTCACAACAGATGGAGTCACAACAGACGAAGTCACAACAGTCGAAGTCACAACAGACCGGGTCGCAACAGACGGGGTAACAACAGACACTGAGGTCACAACAGACGAAGTCACAACAGACCGGGTCACAACAGACGGGGTAACAACAGACACTGAGGTCACAACAGACGAAGTCACTACCGACCGGGTCACAACAGACGGGGTAACAACAGACACTGAGGTCACAACAAACGAAGTCACAACAGACGAAGTCACAACAGACCGGGTCACAACCGACGGGGTAACAACAGACACTGAGGTCACAACAGACGTAGTCACAACAGACGAAGTCAAAACAGACCGGGTCACAACAGACGGGGTAACAACAGACACTGAGGTCACAACAGACGAAGTCACAACAGACCGGGTCACGACAGACGGGGTACCAACAGACACTGAGGTCACAACAGACGAAGTCACAGCAGACGAAGTCGCAGCAGACGAAGTCACAACAGACACTGAGGTCACAACAGACTGGGTCACAACAGACGGGATCACAACAGACGGGGTCACAACAGACGGGGTCACAACTGACGAAGTCACAACAGACAGGGTCACAACTGACGAAGTCACAACAGGCAGGGTCACAACAGACATTGAGGTCACAGCAGACGAAGTCACAACTGACAAAGTCACAACAGACACTGAGGTCACAACAGACTGGGTCACAACAGACGGGGTCACAACAGACGGGGTCACAACTGACGAAGTCACAACAGACGGGGTCACAACAGACGGGGTAACAACAGACACTGAGGTCACAACATACGAAGTCACAACAGACCGGGTCACAACAGACGAAGTCACAGCCGACGAAGTCACAACAGACGAAGTCACAACAGACATTGAGGTCACAACAGACAAAGTCACAACAGACGAAGTCACAACAGACAAAGTCACAACAGACACTGAGGTCACAACAGACACTGAAGTCACAACTGACACTGAAGTCACAACAGACACTGTAGTCACAACAGACACTGAGGTCACAACAGACACCGAAGTCACAACAGACCGGGTCACAACAGAACAGGTCACAACAGACACTGAAATCACAACAGACAGGGTCACAACAGACAAAGTCACAACAGACAAAGTCACAACAATCCAAGTCACAACAGACCAAGTCACAACAGACCAAGTCACAACAGACCAAGTCACAACAGACCAAGTCACAACAGACGGGGTAACAACAGACACTGAGGTCACAACAGACGAAGTCACAACAGACAAAGTCACAACAGACACTGAGGTCACAACAGACACTGAAGTCACAACTGACACTGAAGTCACAACAGACACTGTAGTCACAACAAACACTGAGGTCACAACAGACACCGAAGTCACAACAGACCGGGTCACAACAGAACAGGTCACAACAGACACTGAAATCACAACAGACGGGGTCACAACAGACAAAGTCACAACAGACAAAGTCACAACAATCCAAGTCACAACAGACCAAGTCACAACAGACGGGGTAACAACAGACACTGAGGTCACAACAGACGAAGTCACAACAGACGAAGTCACAACAAACCAAGTCACAACAGACCAAGTCACAACAGACACTGAGGTCACAACAGACGGGGTCACAACAGATGGGGTCACAACAGACACTGAGGTCACAACAGACAAAGTCACAACAGAAGAAGTCACAACAGACAAAGTCACAACAGACAAAGTCACAACAGACGAAGTTACAACAGACACTGAGGTCACAACTGACACTGAAGTCACAACAGACAGGGTCACAACAGAACAGGTCACAACAGACACTGAAATCACAACAGACGGGGTCACAACAGACGGGGTCACAACAGACAAAGTCACAACAGACAAAGTCACAACAATCCAAGTCACAACAGACCAAGTCACAACAGACCAAGTCACAACAGACCAAGTTACAACAGACCAAGTCACAACAGACCAAGTCACAACAGACCAAGTCACAACAGACACTGAGGTCACAACAGACAAAGTCACAACAGACCAAGTCACAACAGACCAAGTCACAACAGACCGGGTCACAACAGACCGGGTCACAACAGACGAAGTCACAACAGACAAAGTCACAACAGAAGAAGTCACAACAGACGAAGTCACAACAGACAAAGTCACAACAGATGATGTCCCAACAGACACTGAAGTCACAACTGACACTGAGGTCACAACAGACGGGGTCACAACAGATGGGGTCACAACAGACACTGAGGTCACAACAGACACTGAGGTCACAACGGACACTGAGGTCACAACAGACACTGAGGTCATAACAGACGGGGTCACAACAGACCAGGTCACAACAGACACTGAGGTCACAACAGACACTAAGGTCACAACAGACACTGAGGTCACAACAGATGAAGTCACAACAGACGAGGTAACAACAGACGGGGTCACAACAGACCAGGTCACAACAGACACTGAGGTCACAACAGACCCTAAGGTCACAACAGACACTGAGGTCACAACAGATGAAGTCACAACAGACGGGGTAACAACAGACACTGAGGTCGCAACAGATGAAGTCACAACAGACGGGGTCACAACAGACGAAGTCACAACAGACCGGGTCACAACAGACACTGAGGTCACAACAGACGAAGTCACAACAGACGAAGTCACAACAGACCGGGTAACAACAGACACTGAGGTCACAACAGAGGAAGTCACAACAGACGGGGTCACAACAGACGAAGTCACAACAGACGAAGTCACAACAGACCGGGTCACAACAGACACTGAGGTCACAACAGACGAAGTCACAACAGACGAAGTCACAACAGACCGGGTAACAACAGACACTGAGGTCACAACAGACGAAGTCACAACAGACGGGGTCACAACAGACGAAGTCACAACAGACGAAGTCACAACAGACGAAGTCACAACAGACGGGGTCACAACAGACGAAGTCACAACAGACGAAGTCACAACAGACCGGGTCACAACAGACACTGAGGTCACAGCAGACACTCAGGTCACAACAGACGATGTCACAACAGACGAAGTCACAACAGACGGGGTCACAACAGACGAAGTCACAACAGACGGGGTCACAACAGACGAAGTCACAACAGACTGGGTAACAACAGACCGGGTCACAACAGACCGGGTCACAACAGACCGGGTAACAACAGACACTGAGGTCACAACAGACGAAGTCACAACAGACCGGGTAACAACAGACACTGAGGTCACAACAGACGAAGTCACAACAGACCGGGTCACAACAGACGGGGTAACAACAGACACTAAGGTCACAACAGACACTAAGGTCACAACAGACACTGAGGTCACAACAGATGAAGTCACAACAGACGAGGTAACAACAGACGGGGTCACAACAGACCAGGTCACAACAGACACTGAGGTCACAACAGACACTAAGGTCACAACAGACACTGAGGTCACAACAGATGAAGTCACAACAGACGGGGTAACAACAGACACTGAGGTCGCAACAGATGAAGTCACAACAGACGGGGTCACAACAGACACTGAAGTCACAACAGACACTGAAGTCACAACAGACGAAGTCACAACAGACGAAGTCACAACAGACACTGAGGTCATAACAGACACTGAGGTCACAACATTCGAAGTCACAACAGACGAAGTCACAACAGACGAAGTCACAACAGACCGGTTAACAACAGACACTGAGGTCACAACAGACGAAGTCACAACAGACACTGAAGTCACAAAAGACGAAGTCACAACAGACGAAGTCACAACAGACGAAGTCACAACAGACGGGGTCACAACAGACGGGGTCACAACAGACGAAGTCACAACAGACGGGGTCACAACAGACATTGAGGTCACAACAGAAGGGGTCACGACAGACGAAGTCACAACAGATGGGGTCACAACAGACGAAGTCACAACAGACGGGGTCACAACAGACGAAGTCACAACAGACTGGGTAACAACAGACGGGGTCACAACAGACCGGGTCACAACAGACCGGGTAACAACAGACACTGAGGTCATAACAGACACTGAGGTCACAGCATACGAAGTCACAACATACGAAGTCACAACAGACGAAGTCACAACAGACGAAGTCACAACAGACCGGTTAACAACAGACACTGAGGTCACAACAGACGAAGTCACAAAAGACGAAGTCACAACAGACGAAGTCACAACAGACGAAGTCACAACAGACCGGGTCACAACACACACTGAGGTCACAACAGACACTCAGGTCACAACAGACGATGTCACAACAGACGAAGTCACAACAGACAGGGTCACAACAGACGGGGTCACAACAGACATTCAGGTCACAACAGACGGGGTCACAACAGACGAAGTCACAACAGACGAGGTCACAACAGACGAAGTCACAACAGACGGGGTCACAACAGACGAAGTCACAACAGACTGGGTAACAACAGACGGGGTCACAACAGACCGGGTCACAACAGACCGGGTCACAACAGACCGGGTCACAACAGACACTGAGGTCACAACAGACGAAGTCACAACAGACGGGGTAACAACAGACACTGAGGTCACAACAGACGAAGTCACAACAGACTGTGTAACAACCGACACTGAGGTCACAACAGACGAAGTCACAACAGATGAAGTCACAACAGACTGGGTTACAACAGACGAAGTTACAACAGACACTGAGGTCACAACAGACACTGAAGTCACAACAGACACTGAAGTCACAACAGACACTGAAGTCACAACAGACAAAGTCACAACAGATGAAGTCACAACAGACGAGGTCACAACAGATGAGGTCACAACAGACGGGGTCACAACAGACACTGAAGTCACAACAGACATTGAAGTCACAACAGACGAAGTCACAACAGACGGGGTCACAACAGACGAAGTCACAACAGACGGGGTCACAACAGAGGGGGTCACAACAGACGGGGTCACAACAGACAAAGTCACAAAAGATGGGGTCACAACAGACGAAGTCACAACAGACGAAGTCACAACAGATGAAGTCACAACAGACTGGGTCACAACAGACGAAGTTACAACAGACACTGAGGTCACAACAGACACTGAAGTCACAACAGATGGGGTCACAACAGACACTGAGGTCACAACAGACGGGGTCACATCAGACGAAGTCACAACAGACGAAGTCACAACAGACGAAGTCAAAACAGACAAATTCACAACAGACGAAGTCACAACAGACGGGATCACAAAAGACGGGGTAACAACAGACACTGAGGTCACAACAGACTGGGTCACAACAGAGGAAGTCACAACAGACGAAGTCACAACAGACAAATTTACAACAGACGGGGTCACAACAGACGAAGTCACAACAGACGAAGTCACAACAGACGAAGTCACAACAGACGAAGTCACAACAGACAAAGTCACAACAGACAAAGTCACAACAGACAAAGTCACAACAGACAAAGTCACAACAGACAAAGTCACAACAGACAAAGTCACAACAGACAAAGTCACAACAGACACTGAGGTCAGAACAGACACTGAGGTCAGAACAGACACTGAGGTCACAACAGACGGGGTCACAACAGACGGGGTCACAACAGACGGGGTCACAACATATGCGGTCACAACAGACCAGGTCACAACAGACCAGGTCACAACAGACACTGAGGTCACAACAGACGGGGTAACAACAGACACTGAGTTCACAACTGACGGGGTCACAACAGATGGGGTCACAACAGACTGGTTCACAACAGACGAAATCACTACAGACGGGGTCACAACAGACGGGGTCCCAACAGACGAAATCACAACAGACGGGGTCACAACAGACGAATTCGCAACAGACGAAGTCACAACAGACGGGGTCACAACCGACGGGGTCACAACAGACACTGAGGTCAGAACAGACACTGAGGTCAGAACAGACACTGAGGTCACAACAGACGAAGTCACAACAGACGGGGTCACAACAGACGGGGTCACAACATATGCGATCACGACAGACCAGGTCACAACAGACACTGAGGTCACAACAGACGGGGTAACAACAGACACTGAGTTCACAACAGACGGGGTCACAACAGATGGGGTCACAACAGACTGGTTCACAACAGACGAAATCACTACAGACGGGGTCACAACAGACAAAATCACAACAGACGGGGTCACAACAGATGAAGTCACAACAGACGAATTCACAACAGACGGGCTCACAACAGACACTGAGGTCACAACAGACACTGAAGTCACAACAGACACTAAAGTCACAACAGACCAGGTCACAACAGACACTAAAGTCACAACAGACACTAAAGTCACAACAGACACTAAAGTCACAACAGACCGGGTCACAACAGACAAAGTCACAACAGACAAAGTCACAACAGACACTGAGGTCACAACAGACCGGGTCACAACAGACACTGAGGTCAGAACAGACACTGAGGTCACAACAGATGGGGTCACAACAGATGGGGTCACAACAGATGGGGTCACAACAGATGGGGTCACAACAGATGGGGTCACAACAGACGGGGTCACAACAGACGAAGTCACAACAGACGGAGTCACAACAGACGGAGTCACAACAGACGGGGTCACAACAGACGGGGTCACAACAGACACTGAGGTCAGAACAGACACTGAGGTCACAACAGACGAAGTCACAACAGACGGGTTCACAACAGACGGGGTCACAACAGATGGGGTCACAACAGACGGGGTCACAACAGACGCCGTCACAACAGACGCGGTCACAACAGACCAGGTCACAACAGACACTGAGGTCACAACTGACGGGGTAACAACAGACACTGAGTTCACAACAGACGGGGTCATAACAGACTGGTTCACAACAGACGAAATCACTACAGACGGGGTCACAACAGACGGGGTCACAACAGACGAAATCACAACAGACGGGGTCACAACAGATGAAGTCACAACAGACGAATTCACAACAGACGGGGTCACAACAGACGGGGTCACAACAGACGGGGTCAGAACAGACACTGAGGTCAGAACAGACACTGAGGTCACAACAGACGAAGTCACAACAGACGGGGTCACAACAGACGGGGTCACAACAGACGCCGTCACAACAGACGCAGTCACAACAGACGCCGTCACAACAGACGCAGTCACAACAGACCAGGTCACAACAGACACTGAGGTCACAACAGACAAATTCACAACAGACGGGGTCACAACAGACACTGAGGTCACAACAGACACTGAAGTCACAACAGACACTGAAGTCACAACAGACGGGGTCACAACAGACGAAGTCACAACAGACGGGGTCAGAACAGACAATGAGGTCAGAACAGACACTGAGGTCAGAACAGACGAAGTCACAACAGACGAAGTCACAACAGACGGGGTCACAACAGACGGGGTCACAACAGACGCCGTAACAACAGACGCGGTCACAACAGACCAGGTCACAACAGACACTGAGGTCACAACAGACGAATTCACAACAGACGGGGTCACAACAGACGGGGTCACAACAGACGCCGTAACAACAGACGCGGTCACAACAGACCAGGTCACAACAGACACTGAGGTCACAACAGACGAATTCACAACAGACGGGGTCACAACAGACACTGAGGTCACAACAGACACTGAAGTCACAACAGACACTGAGGTCATAACAGACGAAGTCACAAAAGACGGGGTCACAACAGACGAAGTCACAACAGACACTGAAGTCACAACAGACGAAGTCACAACAGACGGGGTCACAACAGACGGGGTCACAACAGACGAAGTCACAACAGACGAAGTCACAACAGACAGGGTCACAACAGACGGGGTCACAACAGACGGGGTCACAACAGACACTGAGGTCAGAACAGACACTGAGGTCACAACAGACGGGGTCACAACAGACGGGGTCACAACAGACGGGGTCACAACAGACGCCGTCACAACAGACGCCGTCACAACAGACGCCGTCACAACAGACACGGTCACAACAGACCAGGTCACAACAGACACTGAGGTCACAACTGACGGGGTAACAACAGACACTGAGTTCACAACAGACGGGGTCACAACAGACTGGTTCACAACAGACGAAATCACTACAGACGGGGTCACAACAGACGGGGTCATAACAGACGAAATCACAACAGAGGGGGTCACAACAGACGAATTCACAACAGACGGGGTCACAACAGACACTGAGGTCACAACAGACACTAAAGTCACAACAGACGGGGTCACAACAGACGGGGTCACAACAGACACTGAGGTCACAACAGACGGGGTCACAACAGACTGGTCCACAACAGACGAAATCACAACAGACGAAATCACAACAGACGGAATCACAACAGACGGGGTCACAACAGACGAAATCACAACAGACGGGGTCACAACAGATGAAGTCACAACAGACTGGGTCACAACAGACACTGAGGTCACAACAGACTGGGTCACAACAGACACTGAGGTCACAACAGACACTGAAGTCACAACATACACTGAAGTCACAACAGACACTAAAGTCACAACAGACCAGGTCACAACAGACCAGGTCACAACAGACCAGGTCACAACAGACCAGGTCACAACAGACAAAGTCACAACAGACACTGAGGTCACAACAGACACTGAGGTCACAACAGACACTGAGGTTGTAACAGACGAAGTCACAACAGACGGGGTCACAACAGACGGGGTCACAACAGACGAAATCACAACAGACGGGGTCACAACAGATGAAGTCACAACAGACGAATTCACAACAGACGGGGTCACAACAGACACTGAGGTCACAACAGACACTAAAGTCACAACAGACCAGGTCACAACAGACCAGGTCACAACAGACACTAAAGTCATAACAGACCGGGTCACAACAGACAAAGTCACAACAGACACTGAGGTCACAACAGACACTGAGGTCATAACAGACGAAGTCACAAAAGACGGGGACACAACAGACGAAGTCACAACAGACACTGAAGTCACAACAGACGAAGTCACAACAGACGGGGTCACAACAGACGGGGTCACAACAGACACTGAGGTCACAACAGACGGGGTCACAACAGACTGGTCCACAACAGACGAAATCACAACAGACGAAATCACAACAGACGGAATCACAACAGACGGGGTCACAACAGACGAAATCACAACAGACGGGGTCACAACAGATGAAGTCACAACAGACTGGGTCACAACAGACACTGAGGTCACAACAGACTGGGTCACAACAGACACTGAGGTCACAACAGACACTGAAGTCACAACATACACTGAAGTCACAACAGACACTAAAGTCACAACAGACCAGGTCACAACAGACCAGGTCACAACAGACAAAGTCACAACAGACACTGAGGTCACAACAGACACTGAGGTCACAACAGACACTGAGGTTGTAACAGACGAAGTCACAACAGACGGGGTCACAACAGAGGAAGTCACAACAGACACTGAAGTCACAACAGACGAAGTCACAACAGACGGGGTCACAACAGACACTGAGGTCACAACAGACGGGGTCACAACAGACGGGGTCACAACGGATGGGGTCACAACAGACCAGGTCACAACAGACCGGGTCACAACAGACGGGGTAACAACAGACCGGGTCACAACAGACGGGGTAACAACAGACACTGAGGTCACAACAGACACTGAAGTCACAACAGACGAAGTCACAACAGACAAAGTCACAACAGACAAAGTCACAATAGACGGGGTCACTACAGACGAAATCACAACAGATGGGGTCACAACAGACCAGGTCACAACAGACCTGGTCACAACAGACACTGAGGTCACAACAGACACTGAAGTCCCAACAGACGAAGTCCCAACAGACGAAGCCACAACAGACGAAGTCACAACAGATGGGGTCACAACAGACGAGGTCGCAACAGACGGGGTCGCAACAGACCGGGTCGCAACAGATCGGGTCACAACAGACCGGGTCACAACAGACCGGGTCACAACAGACACTGAGGTCACAACAGACACTGAGGTCACAACAGACGAAGTCACAACAGACGAAGTCACGACAGACGGGGTCACAACAGACCAGGTCGCAACAGACAGGGTCACAACAGACAAATTCACAACAGACGAAGTCACAACAGACGGGTTCACAACAGACACTGAGGTCACAACATACACTGAGGTCACAACAGACGGGGTCACAACAGACGAATTCACAACAGAAGGGGTAACAACAGAAGGGGTAACAACAGACGGGGTCACAACAGACGGGGTCACAACAGACGGGGTCACAACAGACCAGGTCGTAACAGACAGGGTCACAACAGATGGGGTTACAACAGACGGGGTAACAACAGACGGGGTACCAACAGACCAGGTCACAACAGACCAAGTCACAACAGACGGGTTCACCACAGATGGGGTCTCATCAGACAGGGTCTCAACAGACGAGTTCACAACAGACGAGGTCACAACAGACGAGGTCATAAACTTTGAGGTCACAACAGACGAGGTCTCAATCAATTCCATTTCTACTGAGGCCCTGGCCAGTGAGGTTCATGACTCACATGGCGATGAACCACGAGCCTTAGCGAGAAATGCCACAACTGCTAAAGCCACAACCAGTGCCCCGTCAACTGGCAAGTATTTGACCAGCAAGGCCACAGGTGTAAAGTACATGAATGGCACTACCTCGATTGGAAAGGTCACAACCAGCCTGGCCAGGACCGGCAGGTTCATGACTGACAAGGCCCCAAACAACAAGGCCCCAACTGGCAAGGCCACAAGCAACATGGTCTCAACTGGCAAGGCCACAAGCAACATGGTCTCAACTGGCAAGGCCACAAGCAACATGGCCAAAACTGGCAAGGCCACAAGCAACATGGCCTCAACTGGCAAGGCCACAAGCAACATGGCCTCAACTGGCAAGGCTACAAGCAACATGGTCTCAACTGGCAAGGCCACAAGCAACATTGCCTCAACTGGCAAGGCCACAGGCAACATGGCCTCAACTGGCAAGCCCACAAGCAACATGGTCTCAACTGGCAAGGCCATAAGCAACATTGCCTCAACTGGCAAGGCCACAGGCAACATGGCCTCAACTGGCAAGGCCACAGGCAACATGGCCTCAACTGGCAAGGCCACAAGCAACTTAGCCTCAACTGGCAAGGCCACAGGCAACGTAGCCTCAACTGCCAAGGCCACAAGCAACATGGCCCCAACTGGCAAGCCCACAGGCAACGTAGCCTCAACTGCCAAGGCCACAAGCAACATAGCCTCAACTGGCAAGGCCACAGGCAACATAGCCTCAACTGCCAAGGCCACAAGCAACATGGCCCCAACTGGCAAGGCCACAGGCAACATGGCCTCAACTGGCAAGGCCACAGGCAACATAGCCTCAACTGGCAAGGCCACAAGCAACATAGCCTCAACTGGCAAGGCCACAAGCAACATGGCCCCAACTGGCAAGGCCACAGGCAACATTGCCTCAATTGGCAAGGCCACAGGCAACATGGCCTCAACTGGCAAGGCCACAGGCAACATAGCCTCAACTGGCAAGGCCACAGGCAACATAGCCTCAACTGGCAAGGCAACAAGCAACATAGCCTCAACTGATAAGGCCACAAGCAACATTGCCTCAACTGGCAAGGCAACAAGCAACATAGCCTCAACTGATAAGGCCACAAGCAACATTGCCTCAACTGGCAAGGCGACAAGCAACATGGCCTTGAGCAGCATGGCCTCAACTGGTAAGGCCACAAAGAATCCCATGACCAGCTTGGCCACAACCAGTAATAAGCTTTTGACTCACAAGGCCACAATAGGTAAGACCACAATTAGCAAGGCCTCAACAAGCACGGCCATGACCAGCACAGGCTCAATAGGTAATGCCATCTCTAAGACTGTGACTCGTCTGGCCACAAACAACAGGGCCACAAGCAATATAGCCTCAACTGGTAAGGCCACATCCAGCATGGCCACAGCCAGCTTGTCCAGCATTGCTGCGATATACAAGGCCACATCCAATAAGGCCTTGATCGGCAAGGCCAATGAGGCCTCAACTAGCAGGCCCATGAACAGCATGGCCATGATTGGTAAGGCCACAGCCAGCAAGGGTAGTCTGAAGCCCGCAGCTTACAAGCCTGTGACCAGCATGGTTATGAGTGGTATGTCCACAGTCAATGAGGCTGCAACTTGCAAGCCCACAAACGGTGAGGCCATGACTGGCAAAACCACAACTGATGAGACCATGACTGCTGAGACTGCATCTTGCAAGCCCTCAACCATTTGGGCCATGACCAGCATAGACACAACCAACATGGCCACAGCTGATGAGACCATGTCCACTGAGGCCATGACTGGAATGGCCACATCCAGTGTGGCTACAGCTGATGAGACCATGTTCACTGAGGCCATGACTGGAACGGCCACAACCAGTGTGGCTACAGCTGATGAGACCACAGTGGGAAATGACATGACCAGTATGGCCACAAACAAAAAGGACACAGATGGCAAGTCCACGACTGCCATGGGCATGCAGGCCTCAACCTGCAAGACTGAGATTGTGAAGACCAATACCAATGTGTCCATGATCACTGAGGCCACAGCCAACCGGACTATGGTTGATGCAGCCACGAACACCGAGGCATCAATGAACGAGGCATCGACTCACATTCCCTCAGTGGTTGTGGCCTTGCCGGTTGTGGCCTTGCCGGTTGAGGCCTTGCCAGTTGAGGCCTTGTCAGTTGAGGCATTGCCAGTTGTGGCCTTTGCAGCAATGACCATGCCGGACATGGCTCCACCAATTTGGACTTGCCCGGCGTGGCCTCAGTGGGTATGGCCATGGCGAGCCTATCCTCAGCATGCATGGCCTCAACAACCCTGCCCTCACTGGATGCGGCAACATGGCCAAGACTGGCCTGGTCATGACCAGCAGGAATGTGCACAGCATGACCATGACCGAGAAGGGCACAGTCATCAAGGACACGACCAACACGCCCATGACAGCCCTGGCCATCAACCACAAGGCCACTTCTGGCATGGCTACGGACCACAAGGCCATTTCTGGCATGGCTACAGACCACAAGCCCATGACAGGCATGACTGTGAACCACAAGGCCATGTCTCGCATGGCTGTGAACCACAAGCCCATGACAGGCATGACTGTGAACCACAAGCCCCTTTGTCGCAAGGCTATGAACCACAAGCCCCTTTGTCGCAAGGCTATGAACCACAAGTCCCTTTGTCGCAAGGCTATGAACCACAAGTCCCTTTGTCGCAAGGCTTTGAACCACAAGGCCATGACTTGCATGGTGACAAACCACAAGCCCCTTTGTCGCAAGGCTATGAACCACAAGGCCATGACTTGCATGGTGACGAACCACAAGCCCCTTTGTCGCAAGTCTGTGAACCACAAGCCCCTTTGTCGCAAGGCTTTGAACCACAAGGCCATGACTTGCATGGTGACGAACCACAAGCCCCTTTGTCGCAAGGCTATGAACCACAAGCCCCTTTGTCGCAAGGCTATGAACCACAAGGCCATGACTCGCATGGTGACGAACCACAAACACATGACTGACATGGTCAAGTCCTTGACCAAGAAGGCTTTGACCGAAGTGACCAGTTTAAACACCAAGCACTGTCAATGGTGAGCATTCAGAAACACTGATTCAATTTCAGTTTCGAGTTTTGATATCAAACCTCTAATTATTCACTGGATTCTTTTACTCTGTGCGTAGAGAAGACAGTTTGGGTATCGCTTGTATTGGTTTGGTATTGGTTGAGCAGTCGGCTAACAAACTCATGTGCTAGAAAAGCCACATCATTTGTTTTGTTTTTGTGTGTAGGAGCAGCTGCTGGCTCTGATCAGGAGGTTCTGTGAAGTTCTGCTGATGCAGCTGAGGAAGCTGCTGGACCTGAACCAGGACCTGCAGCAGAATCTCAACCAGGACCTAAACCAGCACCTGCGGGAGGATCTGAACCAGGACCTGCAGCAGGATCTGAACCATTACCTAAACCAGGCTCTGAACCAAGACCTGGATCAGGACCTGAAACAGGATCGGAATACTCAGGAGCAGGATGGTAAAGTCTTGAACCTTCATTTTGAGATTGAATGCAACTGGACTTCACATAACTTATCTCTTTATCTTTGCTGCAGGTGACCCTCAGGTAGCTGTCAGAGGTCAAATAGACGGTACGCAAAAAGACTCCAGCCAATCAGAGCAGACCTGTGTGGCTGACGGGGGGCAGAGCTTCAGTTGCAGCGTCTGCTTGCGTAGCTTCTCCAGACGAAGCAACCTGGTCACTCACCTCAGGATCCACAGCCGAGAGCGGCCCTTCACCTGTTCCAAATGTGGGCGTGGCTTTTCTGCAGGCAACAGCGTGCGGGTCCATCAGCTTATTGTCCATGGCCGCCGGCGTCCTTTCAGGTGCACTCATTGTGGGAAACTGTTCGGTACCCGCAGCCACCTGCGGACACACCAGTCGTCCAGCGGCTCGCTGGCATGTTCGTCATGTGGGGAGACACTTGCATCAAGGTGTATCCTCAGACGGCACCAGCTGACCTGTCAGAGTACAGACAGGAAGTTCAGGTGCCGAGAGTGCGGGAAGGATTTTTCCAAACGCGGATACCTGTCTGCTCACCAGAGGGTGCATCTGAAGGAAAAACCCTTTAAATGTACCACTTGCAATAAGGGATTCACCACGCGCCGCAGTGTCCACGTGCACCAGCTGAGTGTGCATCGAGGTTTGAAGCCTTTCGCCTGCGACGTCTGCAGGAAGTCATTCAGCCAGCAGGGCGGCCTCAGAGCGCACATGAGGACGCACTCGGGCGAGCGTCCACATGTGTGTGAGCAGTGTGGTAACAGGTTCTCCAGTCGCAGCAGTCTGACAGTTCACCGCCGTGTCCACACCGGAGAAAAGGCCTTTGCTTGTGACGCCTGTGGGAAGAGCTTCAGCCTCGCTGCCAACCTGCGCCGCCACCGCCTCGTCCATTCAGGGCTCCGCCCCTTCACCTGTGACATTTGCGGCCGAAGCTTCACGCAGGCCGGGCACCTGAAGGCGCATCGCGCCGTTCACGGCTCAGAGTGGGCGTTCATCTGCAACGCCTGTGGAAAGGGCTTCAGACAGCGCGGTGCACTGCTGCTGCACGAGAGGCGGCACGCCGGCGTCAAACCACACGGCTGCAGCCAGTGTGGAAAAACCTTCTCGTCATCCGTGTCGCTCAAGCGCCACCTGCTGGTTCACAACGGGCAGAAAACGCACACCTGCAGCGAGTGCGGGAAGAACTTCACCAGCGCTCATGTCCTGAAAACGCATCTGCGGCTGCACGGCGCCCACAAACTCTTCCCCTGCGATGTTTGCGGTCGTAGCTACAGCTCGCTCAACTACCTGAAGACGCACCGGCGCAGTCACTCGGAAGGGAACCCGTTCAGCTGCGCTCAGTGCGACAAAACCTTCTCCACACAGGCGAGCGCTAACCTGCACCAGCGCACGCACAGCGGCGAGAAACCCTTCATCTGTGAGGTCTGCGGGAAGAACTTTAGCGTGTCGCAGAACCTCGTCCGACACAAGCGCATCCACAGCGGCGAGAAGCCGTTTGAGTGCAGCGTTTGCGGGAAGACGTTCAGTCAAAACAACAATCTGAAGACGCACCTGCGCGTCCACACGGGACAGAAACCGTTCAGCTGCACTTCCTGCTGCCGCAGCTTCGCCGCCATGAGGAGCCTCCGCGAGCATAAGTGTGTCCCCGCTAACTAGCATCAGACTTTGTGCTATTGGCTGAACTTCCTCTGTTTTCCTAAAAAAAAAAGTGTTAAAAGTTATGATACAGTTCCACAGTTTAGTTTAATCAGTGAGCCAATAAGAATGCAGCGTGCCGATGATTAGCTGTGATGCTAGCAGGATGTTACAGTGAGAATGTTTAGGGAATTGATCTGTTGAGATGAAGTCAACGCAATAAATAAACAATAACAATAAAAAACCAGAGTCCCTCGTAAAGAAGTCTACTGAGGATCCTAGCAGCGCTAATATATTAGCGGTTAATATTAATGCTTGAATCAGATGTTATGTTAGTGCGTTCCATTTGCAGTCGGTTAATGGGGCGTTCCTTTCACATAAGCCACGCCCAGAACTCGGATTTCCATTTCGACGCCACCTCTCTTAACCAATGCTAGCATTCTGAGATGACTGCGACCTTTAACGCTAGCTTTGCTTCTGTCGGATTAGCATTCACAGACGTGTCGCTAAAATGTTTGCGTGAGCAGAAATACGCGACAGACGCATTTGGGTTCACAAACAACGCAGAGAAGTCGGAGGTGACGTCATTCCTAGTTCTGACTTACGATGTAAATTAAACGTGGCATCAAGGATTTAATATGTGATTTATATATATATATGAATGTGTATGTATATATATTTATGTATGTATGTATATATGTATATATATGTATGTATATATTTATGTATGTATATATATATATATATATATGTTTATATATTTATGTATATATATATATATGTGTATGTATATATATGTACATATATATATGTATATATATGTACATATATATATATGTATATATATGTATGTATATATATATGTACATATATGTATATGTATGTATATACATGTATGTGTTCTTGTTAGTTTTCGTCTCTGCTGCCTTTGTTATTGAGACGTCATGCCGGAAGTGGGGGCTTTTATTTTGAAACAGAGCGGAAACGGCTCGTCGTGGTGTCCTGAACGCTCCCCGGGAGGATGCTGTCAGAGCTATCCGCGTTTGCTGCCTCTACAACCGGACTTAAACGTCCACTTTAGAGACCCGGACCGGCTCCAGACCACTTCTCGAAAGCGAACTCGAGCCTCCGGTATGAACGAGCCGGAAGGACTCCGCTTCCGGCGGCTGCACAGACCGCGGGTCATCACCGACGAGCTGCCCGAGGACCGACGCAAGGGATCCGGGTAAGACACGGAGCCAGGGCCGCTGTCAGGAGGAGAGGAAGCGGAGTGATTTGTGTTTGTTTGTTTGTTTGTTTGTTTGTTTGTTTGTTTGTGGGTTAGCGTTAGATATAAAATGTAAAAATAAACCAAACAAAAAGAAACACACGGCCATATTATTAGGTACACACACACACACACACGCGTATAATTAGTATATTTAATCAGCACACAGCTGTGTGTGTGTGTGTGTGTACACAGTTGTACAGCATTTATTCAACATTTACATATTTAAATATCTAAGTAAGTCTGTTTGATGGCTTTTTTTGTTCCTGTTTTATTTACACAGAGTGGAAATGATGGAAATATAAACAATCTGTGTATATGTTGAGTTTTTATCCTGAAAGCTGCACACAGGAAGTGACAATATACTGTAAAATATACTGCAAGACATTTATTTTTTTTATCAGTATAATGTGGAATATTGAGAGTATTTCACTAATATATTCACTGTAATAAATGTCATTGTGTGCGTGTGTGCGTGTGTGTGTGTGTGTGTGTCTCACAGCAGCACCTACAGTGGGAAGGTGTTTCAGGTGACACTGCTCTCTCTCGGTGGTTTCCTGCTTCTTCCTCTGTTCATCATCGTCGTCATCATCGAGTCTCCGGTTCAGCCTGAGGTGTTCAGGTGACCCACACACACACACACACACACACACACACACACACACACACACCGGGTAAAAGTGCTGACACAGTGAGGACCACCATTTCCACTTTATAAATCAACACAATTACAAATTTCTACTTCATGACTGAATGACATCTATAAAGAACTACTGGGTGCAGTACCATAAAATGTCTGCAGGTGGAGCCCCAGAGCAAAAAAGGGCTGGGAAACTTTCGATTTTTTTTTTTTTTTTTGACAAATTGAGTACAGCATGTTATAGCAACCTAAGGAAGTGATTTCAATGAAAACAAAGTGAGGACCGGCCAAAATGTCCTCACCTTTAAAAATGACCTCACTTTGTTAATTAAAAACCCTAACTGGTCCTCAGTATGCTTCAAGTACAAGAACACACACACACACACACACACACACACACACACACACACACACACACACACACCGGGTAAAAGTGCTGACAAAGTGAGGACCAGCATTTCCACTTTATAAATCAACACAATTACACATTTCTACTTCATAAATGACATCTATAAAGAACTACTGGGTGCAGTACCATAAAATGTCTGCAGGTGGAGCCCCAGAGCAAAAAGGGTGTGAAACACCAGGGCTGGAAAATGGGTTAACAGACGTCCTCAATACCAAATTGAGGACGTCTGTCAAAAACAGAGTATAACATGTTTACAACCTATGAAATGAAAACAAAGCGAGGACCGACCAAAAAATCCTCACTTCGTAAAAAAAGGTCCTCACTTTGTTGGTTAAAAACCCCGCACTGGTCCTCAGTATGCCGCAGGTACAAGAACACACACACACACACACAGACTAAACAAAGCTAATCTTAACCGGCTCGTCAGAAACATAATTTTTATTATTTTGATACACGTTGGTTTTTTAAAATGTCCGCCCCCTGCTGGTGGCGCTGCAGCATGAAGGAGCCGCCGCTGATGAGGGGCTGCTGGGAGCCGAACCTGAAGCTGCGTCAGGCTCAGCGGCTCTTCGAAGACCAGGTCCTCGGACCCGAGTCCATCGCCAACATCGGAGGTGAGTTCGCTAAAAAATAAATCTCGCGCCGACGGAGACCCAGCGCTGACGGACGTCCGTCTCCTGCGTCTCCGCAGATGTTTTGTTTTCCGGAACAGCCGACGGGAAGATCGTGAAGCTCGTCGGTCGAAGGATCCACACGGTGGCGCGACTCGGGAAACCGCCCTGTGGTGAGAGGAGGAACTACGTTTTTACTCGGGTGAATTATTGCGTTTTAACGTTAACGTCGGGTCGTTTCGGAACTGACGTGAACTGATGTGGTTTTTGTGGACCTGAAGGATCCGTAGACGAGGAGGTGAACTGCGGGAGACCGTTGGGCATCAGGGTCGGACCCAACGGGACGCTCATCGTCGCCGACGCTTACCTGGGCGTGTTCGAGGTCAACCCCACCACAGGTGAGCATTAGCATCGTTATGATGGTGCGTTCCATTTGTGGATGTTGGAACTGGTTCCTGTATAAGACACGCCCCCCGTGTAAGACACGCCCCCTGTAGTCGGAAACTCGGAGCAACCTCACGTGCGCCCGAGTTCTCAAGCATTCTAAGATGGCCGCTTTTACCGCTACTTTGACTTCTGTCGCGTTTGTTTTCGCTGTAAATCAGTCGTACGCGTTGCATTTACGTCGGAAGCGGGAACTGGGAGTGGCGTCGCTTGGCTTACCCAGGATGCACTTGTGTTTCCGACCTCTCAACAGGAGTGCGGTGAACTCGAGAGTGAAGTCACTCCGAGTTCCGACTTCCGATCTAAATGAAACGCAGCATAGTTAAATCAGGTCGTTATAAATCATTAGGTCCTGGAATGACTGGAAAGATGCAGCGCCCCCTTGTGGCGCTTCAAAATACATCACTAGGACTGTATGTACTGCATCCATTTCCGCCGTAAATGAACGTAGCGTCTTCTCGTCAGGTGAGGCGACCCGGTTGGTGGCCGGCGGTCAGGTGGTCGCCGGCAGGAAGCTGTCGTTCATTAACGACGTGGCGGTGACGCAGGACGGAAAGAAGGTGTACTTCACCGTCTCCAGCAGCAGGTGGCAGCGCAAAGATTTCATGAACCTCATCATGGAGGCCACGGCCGACGGACGGTACGTGAGAGGCGTGGCGGTGTGACCCGTTCACGTGTTTTATTTTGTAGGAAAGCTAGCGCTTCCTCGTCGTGAAACTGAGACTTCCTGCAGGACTTTCACAGTAAAAGCCTCCTCTGTGTGTGTGTGTGTGTGTGTTGTGGTCTCAGCGTGTTGGAGTACGACACCGTCACCAGAGAACTCAGCGTCATCATGGAAAACCTGCGCTTCCCAAACGGAATCCAGCTGCTTCCTGACGAGGAGTCGGTGCTGGTTGCCGAAACGACAATGGCGAGGATACGCAGGTGAGTCACCTGACCATGTGACGGTGTTCAATACTGTTTAAATGTTAAGTAACAAATAACCTTTTATTAGTTGGCAGTCAGTCTGAAAGTGGATATATATACAACAGCTCATTATTTTGCAGTCGGTTTGAATGTGGATATATATATATAACAGCTCATAATTTGGCAGTCAGTCTGAATGTGGATTTATATACACACATATATATATATATATATATATATATATATAACAGCTCATTATTTGGCAGTCAGTCTGAATGTGGATATATATATATATGTAACAGCTCATTATTTGGCAGTCAGTCTGAATGTGGATATATATATAACAGCTCATTATTTGGCAGTCAGTCTGAATATGGATATATATATAACAGCTCATTATTTGGCAGTCGGTCTGAATGTGGATAAATATACAACAGCTCATTATTTGGCAGTCAGTCTGAATGTGGATAAATATACAACAGCTCATTATTTTGCAGTCGGTTTGAATGTGGATATATATATATAACAGCTCATAATTTGGCAGTCAGTCTGAATGTGGATTTATATACACATATATATATATATATATATATATATATAACAGCTCATTATTTGGCAGTCAGTCTGAATGTGGATATATATATATATGTAACAGCTCATTATTTGGCAGTCAGTCTGAATGTGGATATATATATAACAGCTCATTATTTGGCAGTCAGTCTGAATATGGATATATATATAACAGCTCATTATTTGGCAGTCGGTCTGAATGTGGATAAATATACAACAGCTCATTATTTGGCAGTCAGTCTGAATGTGGATTTATATAACAGCTCATTATTTGGCAGTCAGTCTGAAAGTGGATATATAGAACATCTCACTATTTGGCAGTCAGTCTGAATGTGGATATATAGAACATCTCACTATTTGGCAGTCAGTCTGAATGTGGATATATAGAACATCTCACTATTTGGCAATCAGTCTGAAAGTGGATATATAGAACAGCTCACTATTTGGCAGTCAGTCTGAAAGTGGATATATAGAACATCTCACTATTTGGCACTCAGTCTGAATGTGGATATATATATATATATATAACAGTTCATTATTTGGCAGTCAGTCTGAAAGTGGATATATATATAACAGCTCATTATTTGGCAGTCAGTCTGATGGTGGACATATAGAACAGCTCATTATTTGGCAGTCAGTCTGATGGTGGTCATATAGAACAGCTCATTATTTGGCGGCCAGTCTGATGGTGGGTATATCTATAGTTGTCTCTTGGAGCCGTATCGTCCTCCATACTGTGTCTCAGCATGAGCTGGTTACCATAGTAACCATGCGGTGACCAGGTCTGTCCTTCTGTTGACCAGAGTCCACGTGGCCGGCTTGAATAAAGGCGGGATGGAGACGTTCATGGACAACCTTCCCGGATTCCCCGACAACATCCGACCGAGCTCCACCGGAGGTTACTGGGTGGCCATGTCGGTGGTGCGACCCAACCCCGGGTTCTCCGCACTGGACTTCCTGTCCCAGAGACCCTGGATCAAGAAACTCCTCTTCAAGGTAAGGACACAGCGGGCGTCCAGGTCCAGGTCCAGGTCCAGGTCCAGGTCCAGGTCCTGATCTCCTAACAACACTCTGTCGTATCCTTCTGTCCTTGCTTCCTTTCCTCCCTCCAGCTCTTCAGTCACGAGGTTCTGAATAAGTTCGTCACCCGTTACAGTTTAGTGGCCGAGCTCCACGACGGCGGCGTCTGCACGCGCAGCTTCCACGACCCCAACGGTTTGGTGCTAGCTTACGTCAGCGAGGTGCACGAGTACGACGGGAGTCTGTACCTGGGATCTTTCCGATCGCCGTACGTCGGCAAACTCGACCTGAACGACGTTTAAAAACAACAACTTCAGGACTCGCGTATCGGACGTTTGAGACTCTGAGACCGGTTTGACTGATTGATTGATTAACTCTCATCTAATTATTATTGATCTTCATTATCAGTTCTGTTTTGATATTTTTTTAACGTTTTGTTTAATTTGTCTCACGCATGCTACCATTAGCTAATGTTAGCTTATGTCAGGTGATGTTGGCTAAATTCAGCCAACATCTACTAATCAGTAAACGTGAGCTAAATTCAGAGATTGTCAGCTAACGGCTAATGTCAGCTTACACCGGCTAGCGTTATCAAAAGTTAGCTAACAAGCATGAGCTAATTTCAGGACATGAAGGACTTGTTTTTAAGTCTGAAGATGCTAAAAGTGTTTCGAAACAAACATCAAGCAATTGTTTATGTAAAGGTTTTTTTTCTCCCCTTAAACACTTTATTAATTTATTATTTAATTTATGTAAATGAACAAGCTTTTGAAATAAAGTTCAGTTCAATTCATAATTTATTCATTCTCATATTTGATGTGAGACAGCGTGGAGATGTGGACGTTCTCGTCAGTGAAGATCTCAGGATTCACACGGAAAATCCAGGACTCTGGTTTGGTTTAACCACGGAGTGATCCAGACGTCTGAGTGACAGTGAAAGGTCTGCACACACACACACACACACACACACACACACACACACACACACACACACACACACACACACACACAGAGTTAGATATCTGCAGTTACAGAGTTTTCCTGAGTGAAGTCTTCATCCTCTGACCTGCTGCAGTCGACCTTCAGGCTGAAAGTCACAGTGAGAAAAGTCGCCGTTGTTTCCTTTACGACAAACGGTTCTGGAAATGTCCACGTCTGCGACGTAACGGACGCCTCTGACGATCTGGAACAAAACACACACACACAAACATCAGGAATCTAGCTCCTCCCACACAAACATCAGGAACCTGGCTCCTCCCACATAAACATCAGGAACCTGGCTCCTCCCACACAAACATCTGGAACGTGGCTCTTCCCACACAAACATCTGGAATCTGGCTCCTCCCACACAAACGTCAGGAACCTGGTTCATCTGGAACCTAACTCTTCCCACACAAACATCAGGAAACTGGCTCCTCCCACACAAACATCTGGAATCTGGCTCCTCCCACACAAACATCAGGAATCTGGCTCCTCCCACACAAACATCAGGAACGTGGCTCCTCCCACACAAACATCAGGAAACTGGCTCCTCCCACACAAACATCAGGAACCTGGCTCCTCCCACACAAACATCAGTAATCTGGCTCCTCCCACACACACATCTGGAAACAGGCTCATCTGGATCCTGGCTCCTCCCACACACACATCAGGAACCTGGCTCCTCCCACAGAAACATCTGGAACCTGGCTCCTCCCACACAAACATCTGGAATCTGGCTCCTCCCACACAAACGTCAGGAACCTGGTTCATCTGGAACCTGGCTACTCCCACACACACATCAGGAAGCTGGTTCCTCCCACAAAAACATCATGAACCTAACTCTTCCCACACAAACATCAGGAAACTGGCTCCTCCCACACAAACATCTGGAATCTGGCTCCTCCCACACAAACATCAGGAACGTGGCTCCTCCCACACAAACATCAGGAAACTGGCTCCTCCCACACAAACATCAGGAACCTGGCTCCTCCCACACAAACATCTGGAATCTGGCTCCTCCCACACAAACTACAGGAACCTGGTTCATCTGGAACCTGACTCCTCCCACACAAACATCTTGAACCTGACTCCTCCCACACAAACCTGTTTCTGTGCTCTGTGAACGGCAGAAGGTCTGAAGAGGAAGTAGTCGTTTGATTGGTTGTTGAAGGCATAGATGGCGGCGAGGACGGCGTCCTGAACGCCGCGGTCGTCTTCGCTGATGTCGACGAGAGAACCTGGCATTCCTGAGACTGACCTCCACCCTGGAGGAGGAGGAGGACGTTAGCAACGGGCTAACATGGCGTCACTTATGGTGTGAGTAGATTTTGAAACTTTAAGTAGATTAAGGAATTATACGTGTTATTTTTTAGTCTTTCAAACTGAAATCGTTGTCTTTGTCGTTCTCGTGACTCTTCAGTGACGATAATCTCTGACCAATCAGTGACCGTCTGAACTCAGCTGAACGTCGTCAGAACAGGAAGTACAAAAACAGACAAACCTAGTTCTGTTTCCTGTTAGTTTAAGTTTTATTTTCAGTTCATAAATGTGTTTTTTTTATCTTAAACATAAACTAAATTCTTCTCTGTGTTTGTTTTTAAAAACTGGACCAAACGTAAACAAAGAAGACAAAGGTAAACAGACACAGGAAGTGTTTTTCTCACCCAGGACGACGAGCAGAGACACAAACAGCAGCTTCTTCATCGTCTTCTTCTTCTTCCTGTGAGCGACCACACTGACCACACCCACCAGTGTGAGGTCACTTCCTGTGCAGAAACTTCCTGTACCTGGGCAGGAAGTCATTCTTGCTGAGTCATGCTCAGTGAAGGAACTGCTCTGCTTCCCATCATGCACTGCAGCTCATATTCAGGTCCAGGTAATCTGTTTATCCATCTGTTACTCTTGTATTCTCTTGAATATCCACCAGGGGGCGACGTCGTCTCAAACACTTTTCTGAAACGTCTCAGATCGATGATTTCAGATCAATCAAACACACACACATATTCATTTCATTTAATCTCTTAATTCAATTTAATTTTATTTATGTGCAATATTAATATTTATGTTTAATAAACTGTACACACAGAATATGCAAAACACACACATATATAATCAATAATAATGAATACACATGAATTCATTTATTTACTCAATAAATAAATAATTTTCAGGATATTTCAAACACAAACATCTGAATTCATATCTGTTTATTGTGTGTTGTGCTGTTGTTTGTCCTTTGTTGCCACGGTGACTCAACACAAACGTCCTCTGCTGGAGACTACGTTACCCACAATCCACTGCAGTCAAAAGACAGTCAAATGTCTTTTCTTTGGAGAGTTATTTGTCTCAGTGGACGTCCTGATGTCAGGACAGAATGTCCCCCTATTTTAGTGAAATTCTCCTTTAAATCCTGAGTTTGTCGAAAACCACAAATGACGTCATCGTCACAGCCCTGGTGAGTGTGTGATGACATCATCGTCAGGTGACGCTCGCAGCTGCCCAGAGTGACGCTGGGCTCTGATTGGTCCAAAGGTTCACGCAATCACAGGCCAGGAAGTGAGTGACGGACAGGAAACAGGAAACGCGTCACTAAAAACAATAAAAGTAAAATTTCTTCTGCGATGATTATCGTTAGGTTTTTTTTTTGGAATGTTTGAATGTAAAACTGTAGTTGACCACCAGAGGGCAGATTTTTCTCTTTAAACCGATGGACTCCAGCGCAATGACGCGGTTACGCTTTGGTACGAGATTTTTCTGTTTCCATTTAGGAAGCCTAAAATCAAAAACAGACCCCGGGAAAAGTAATAAAAATATGATATATTACGATATATAATAACGAATACTGTTGCATTATTAAGCCTCGGAGTCGAGGACGCTGCGGATGAAACGCTAGCTTTGCTAAACGTTAGCCTCATGTACATTAAATGGTTTATTTGGAAATTGTGTCGTACGCGTTTCACGAAGTTTAGAATTACAAAGTTTTTAAGTATGTGATGCTAGCAAAGTCCACCATCACAGCTAAAGTAAACAAAACAGAGCAACGTCAAACGAGATGAGGTTGAGAAGCGCAAATTTATAGCGAAGTACGATAGCATTCCCAAGCCACCTTTTTCTTCTGTGGGGTTTGAAGTTGCATTAGTGCCACCTGCTGGAGTTAGAAAACTCCTACACTACGCAATCCACCGTATTCTTTCTGAAGATCTTCGTCTCTTTTACCGAAATACCGAAACGTACGCAGCTAATACGCAGTACTCGGATGTTAGCGTTTAGCTTGTGAGCTGCACCGGTCAGTGCTAGCAGGCTGTGAAGCTAACTGTGTTCAGCCTGAAAAAAAAGACATTTAAACGTTTGCATAAACGCAACGTAAATATCAACAGACTCAATAACCATCCCTAGGTGGCGCTGTGTCTCTTCTCTTGTGCGTTTTTTTTAAATAAATGATTTACGAAAAAGAGAGAGAAAGATCGCAGAAATCACTGCTTCAGTAAAAGTTCAGAGTTTGAGCTAAAGACGTGAAATCAGGCTAAATCAATCCTGGTTTGCTGCAACGTTCCCAGTCTATAAACGCTGAGTCATCAGTCAGTGGCTCCCCCTGGTGGAAGGTCATGTACTGTGTGAGCCGCCGCCGCTCACGTCGCAAACATCACGTGACAGCAGGTCACGTAGCGACCGTCGACTTTAGCCTCGTCCTGAGCCACGCCCTCACGAGGACACGCCCACCTGAGGACGGACTGCAGGACTCCAGGTGCAGGAGAAAAGGCTCATGGGTAATTTCCCGCCCTACCAGTGATGGTTTTTGGACAGGTAGGCGATGAGTGCCACGGCCACGCCCACATAGATACCTGTCCCGATGGTGATTGACAGCACGGCCAGGAAGAGCGTCCGTCTGGAGCTGGAGCTGGCCAGGTGGAAGTCTCCTTTAGACACCGCCTTATTGGTCTGAGAGGGAGGGGGCGGGGTCAGAGGCGGGGTCAGAGGCGGGATGGACAAACCAGAGGTTAAATGAACAGGAAGTTGTGGGAGGAGCTTTACAATTATGTTAGGTTCACTTCTGTGTTAGGACGTTTATGGTGACCTTTGACTGTGAGGACGTTTATGAGGACGTTTGTCTCTGAGGACGTTTGACTGTGAGGACGTTTATGAGGACGTTTGACTGTGAGGACGTTTATGAGGACGTTTGTCTGTGAGGACGTTTATGAGGACGTTTGTCTCTGAGGACGTTTGACTGTGAGGACGTTTATGAGGACGTTTGTCTGTGAGGACCTTTATGAGGACGTTTGACTGTGAGGATGTTTATGAGGACGTTTGTCTGTGAGGACGTTTATGAGGACGTTTGACTGTGAGGACGTTTATGAGGACGTTTATGAGGACTTTTGACTGTGAGGACGTTTATGAGGACGTTTGACTGTGAGGACGTTTATGAGGACGTTTGTCTGTGAGGACGTTTATGAGGACGTTTGACTGTGAGGACGTTTATGAGGACGTTTGACTGTGAGGACGTTTATGAGGACGTTTGACTGTGAGGACGTTTATGAGGACGTTTGACTGTGAGGACGTTTATGAGGACGTTTGTTTCTGAGGACGTTTGACTGTGAGGACGTTTGACTGTGAGGACATGTCAGTGTCAGTGTCCGTCTCTCCTCTCGACCGTGACTCACTTCCTCTCTGTTTCCATTAAACTCCGCCTCCTCTTCCTCTTCTCTGTGTTGCCATTAGCAACCAGCCCTGTATTATTATTTTCTTTTGCTGTAGGAGTGCAGTTACCACGGAAACCACACAAGATCAGCTACCACACACACACACACACACACATTCATTTTCTAACTTTAACTATATTGTAACCATTGATGTTATTGGACTCTTTTTTCTGTGTCCTCATAATGTGAGTGTGAGGACAGATTTATTGTCCCCACAACACCAGTAATACCTGACACACACACACACACACACCCATATTAGTCCAGAGATTCCTGACCTTTGACCTTTGACCTTTTACAGTCGTACACATGAACAACAAAGAGTGAAGGATGAGTTGTGTTGATCAGATTAGGACGCACAAAAAAACTACATGAGGAACTTAAACGCAACAGGAAGGAGGCCATTTTGAACATGTGATATTATTATTATTTTTGTTTTGAATAAATGCTGAGTCATCTCTGTTCTCCCTGTGTGTGTGTGTGTGCGCGTGCGTGTGCGTGTGTGTGTGTTCTCACCTCGTGTGACAGGTAGAACGCAGCGATGCCGAGCGGCCAGAAGCAGCAGAGCATGGAGAAGACGCTGAGACCCAGGTGATCTCTGGGAGGAGTCAACAGGAAGGTGTCATCACTGTCTGACTGAGAGGAGTAATCACTCTGCACAGACACACACACACACACACACACACAGTTTACAGAAGTTTATAAACCACTCACTCTCCCACACCAAAGTCCACAGAGAAAATCAGTGATTTTAGCTCACACGGACACAGGAGCTGCAGGTCCTCTGCTGCCTCTTGTGGTCACTTTGTGTCACTTAAATAAATATAAATTAAGATTTTCAAAAGCCGAATTGACAAAATCAGTCATTATAACTTAGTGATGGAGGCAGCAGTGGATCGACAACTCCTGTGAACTCCTGTGTGTATGTGATGTTAAAATCACTGATTTTCTCTATGAGGTTTGGTGTGGGTTATTTTGAATGAATAAAAACAGATTTTAGCCTCAAAACAAAAAACTTGCTTCTTAAAATCCACGTAAGTTTAAGTCTACGACATCTGAAGAACGTGTTCACGTCTTTATCTCACTGTTAGACAGACTTTTCCTTGTGTAAACTGAAGTTTGTAAACCACTCACTCTCCCACACCAAACCCCATAGAGAAAACCAGTGATTTTAACATCACAGAGACACAGGAGTTCACAGGAGTTGTTGATCCACTGCTGCCTCCATCACTAACTTACAATGAGTTGTTTTTGTGAATTCGGCTTTTGAAAATCTTAATTTATATTTATTTAAGTGACACAAAGTGACCACACGAGGCAGCAGTAGACCAGCAGCTCCTGTGTCCCTGTGAGCTAAAATCACTGGTTTTCTCTATGGGCTTTGGTGTGGGAGAGTGAGTGGATTACAAAAGTCTGTCTAACAGTGAAGATAAAGACGTAGATGTCGAAGACTTAAACCGACGCACTCTTTGTGTTTTCAGCCTCTAAAAACCCTGAACGACCCCTTTCACAAACAATATTATAACCATCATTAAGCCCCGCCCCCGTCTGTGGCGTCCTTCACCTCCATTTCCTGGAACTCGTCGTCATCGTCGATGTCGTACGACAGCGTGTGGATCCTCGCGTCGTCGCCGCAAAACTCCAGACCCCTCCCATCAGCGAAGAGCAGCGGGGACGACAGGGCGGAGTCAGCGGAGACCAGCCCCTCGATGAAGGTGGTCTCGCAGCAGTCTCCGCCCCCTGCCTCCCCCCACCCCCGCAGGACGCTGTCTGGGGACAGCAGGAGGGCGGGGGCGGGGCCAGGGGCGGGGCCGGGGAGGAGGGCACTGGGGTTCAGGAGCTGAGGAGTTGAGGGGGTGCTCGCCATCACATGACCTTGGTAGTGAGGAGCTGAGTACACAGACTCCGCCCCCAGCCCGCGAGTGTTAATGAGACCGTTGTGTCTGTAGCCGTCGTCCACACCTCCTCCTCCTCCTCCTCCTCTCAGCGAGGGGGCGTCGGCCTCCTCTGCTCCTCCCTCCATTGCTCCTCCTCCTCCTCAGAGGTGTGGGTCAGAGGTCAGAGGTCAAACATCACAGGGTTAACGCTCCTGACAAACACAAAGACATTTATTTATGTTATGAACTGACGCGTGGCTAAGCCCCGCCTCCCTTCAGTGGCGTTTGGTCGTAGAAAGACAACTCTGCGGACTAGCTTGCGTTGTTAGCATGGCGCTAACACAGTGTGGGTGTTTTTGCTGATGTAGCTCCTCGGCTAAAGATGCTTTGTCGGCGTTTAGCGAGAAGCCCCTTCACATGCTAATGAGGTTTAGCTTGTCCGCATTGATAAAACTGGACGTGCAGGACATGTGGCTCATTGGACATGAGGGGATTTTTCTCCAGCGGCTATAGGGGGCGCTGTGTCGCTAACGCCATTAAATACACTAAACCTATAGCTAAGCTAACTACCATTGTTAACGCTGTTAGCTGTGTCAGTGACACGTTTTCACGAAGTTAGCAGACAGAAAAAAGATTGTTAGCTCAGGAGCTAATGAGCTAACAATATGTCCGCGTCAACACCGAAGTCGTGTCCCATTTACATCGAGTTCCTCACGTTCCAGTCGAGAAGTCGGAAACGCAAACATATCTCAGGCTAGCCGCTGTTAGCAATACCGTCAATAACAACAACAACGCTCTATGTGTTTTTTTACGCACACAAACAGCGAAGAAACACGTCTACGGTTAAAAGCTAAACGGTCGTACGACGTGGATTTACAGTAGCAGAGTTTGTACGAGCGGCAGCCATCTTGGAATCCCATTTCGGGGTTGGTGGGGTTCCTGTAGGACTACAAATGAGAGCACCATTAGTGCGATAAGCTAACGCAGCTAGTATTTTATACCTTTTGTACCCGTCTGTCATTGTCGTCATCGTTTTTATTGTTACGTGTGTTGTACCCCCCCCCCCCACGCAGTGTAGGTTATTGGCGTAACCCTGGTTCTCTGAAAACAAGAAGTGGCCATCAGTGAATTCGGCTGTTGTCATGACGACCAATATAGTGATTTTTAACACACACACACACACACACACACACCTTGGATATCAGAGTGATGTGGTGTGTGTGTGGGCAGCGTGGCGGTGCAGTGGGTGCCTCACAGTGAGAAGGTTGCAGGTTTGAATCCCAGTAGAGACAGGGCCTCTGTCACGTGGGCGGAACATGAGACAACAAATGATGTTTTGTTGATTTCATAACAATGTTTACATCAAGTATATGATAATCACACACGCACGCACGCACGCACACACACTCACCTGAATGCCGACAGTGTCACGCGCTCTGACGTCATCCCCGAGGACAAACACACACTCAAGGTGAGACACGAGCCCCCCCCGCGTGTCCACGCGCCACACACCGGGCCATCCCCCGCTCCGCGGCCGCCCTCAGTGCGCTCCGAGCGGCGGGCACCGCCGACACGGTCCCTGGGTGATGAAGCTCCGGAGGTCCGGGACGAGAGAGCCGAGCGAGGAGCGTGTCAGGCGGCAGAGCAGGTGTCAGTGTGGACGGTGCTCCTGCAGAGGAGGAGGAGGAGGAGAAGGAGGAGGAGAGAGCATCACCGTGGAGGAGGCATGTGTGTTGAATACAGAGGAGGTGTGTGTGTGTGTGTGTGTGTGTGTGTGGCAGCAGTAGAGGTTGCCTCCCCATGGTCCTAACTCCCATCACAGTCATAATAATGGTATTATTATTTTGATATAATGACGTTTAAAGGGATAGTTCAGTTGTTTTTTTTAACTGACTGTGCTGTGAGCGCCCCCTGCTGACGAGATTTTAACCACTTAACAAAAAGACTTGAATGTGTAATAAAATCTACATTCATTTAAGTCTACCTAGTCTATCTTTAAGAACACGTCTTTATCTTCACTGTTACATAGACTTTTCCTTGTGTTAACTGGTTTGTAAACCACTCACTCTCCCACACCAAAGTCACCAGTGATTTTAACATCACACAGACACAGCAGTTCACAGGAGTTGTTGATCTACTGCTGCCTCCATCACCAACTTACAATGTCTTATTTTCAATTCGGCTTTTAAAAATCTTAATATATATTTATTTCAGTGACACAAAGTGACCATACAAGGCAGCAGAGGACCAGCAGCTCCTGTGTCCCTGTGAGCTAAAATCACTGGTTTTCTCTATGAGGTTTGGTGTGGGAGAGTGAGTGAAGAAAATCAGATTTTAGCCTCAAAACAAAAGACTTACTTCATAAAATCCACGTCAGTTTAAGTCTACGACATCTGAAGAACACGTTTCCAACAGGAAACTGAAGTTTGTAAACCACTCACTCTCCCACACCAAAGCCCATAGAGAAAATCAGTGATTTTAGCTCACACTGACACAGGAGCTGCTGGTCTACTGCTGCCTCGTGTGGTCAATTTGTGTCATTTAAATAAATCTAAATTAAGATTTTCAAAAGCCGAATTGACAAAATAAGATATTTTAACTTAGTGATGGAGGCAGCAGTGGATCAACAACTCCTGTGAACTCCTGTGTCTCTGTGATGTTAAAATCACTGATTTTCTCTATGGACTTTGGTGTGGGAGAGAGTGCGTTTGTTTGACGGTGTTCTCCCGTGCTTACGCAGCAGGGGGCGCTCTGCAGCCCTGACTCTGACAAACACACGGAGAAGAAGCCCAGGCCGCCGTAGAAGAAGAAGTAGAAGAAGCGGCCGTTGACGCTGTTCCTGTCACAGCGCAAATGCGCATCCAGCAGCCCGGAGCCGCGGAGCGAACGAACGGCTACAGCCTGGGAAACGACTCGTTAGCCCGGAAAAGAAAGCAGCGCGTCAGGGCGAAGAACGAAACCGAGGGCAGAGTCTGTGACACGGCAGGTAAGAGGGGGGTACTCGCCGCTGCCGACCTCGCGTTAGCCGCAGAACCGCGGTCCGGTGTGACACGGGTCCGGGAGCTTCCCCGGGACAGGCCCGCCCCGGCTTCCCCGCGCTGACATCCGCACAGCTCCGCCTGAGCCGAGCCGAGCTCCGGCCCCGAGGGAGGAACACACTCCGTACATTCTAACGAACGTATAAACAACAACATGTCAACAGTGACTAAGCATTTAAGACAGAACACACACATTTATTCATTTAAAGCCTGGCTGTCGTTCACAGAAATGGAACTTTAAAAACAAACGGCTTTTCTCGGGTTGTCACTATAGCGTCGCATCAGTTTAATAACTTTGTATAAAGATTAGCTTCCGTTTGCTCAGTTTTGTTCGAGCCGAATTTTCCAGAACATTCCACCGAACTCCAGTGTCGATATTACTGTGTGTTTACGCCTCATTTTATCACCGTTAGTGCTCATCGTTGTCTTAAATCACAACATTTTACACGGGACTCTGGTGTGACGTTTGTGTGCGGCGAGCTTATGCTAACCATGACTCAGTTTATCCAGCGAACGAGTGACTAACGTGAGTAGGTGAAGCTAGCTAAGCAGCTAACCAGGTAAAGACAGAAGTGTGTGTGTGTGTGTGAGTGAAAACTCGCTGCTAACGTTAGCCGCTGTGCTAACACCGTCATCTGTTGCATACAGACAACATCAGGGGCTCGGCCTACTTCCTGGAAATTAGCAAGTTCGCCAGCGACGGCGCTGTCGGCCCGGGTGATAGCCAGGTCCTGAGTCATCAGGAGTCACAGTTAAAGGGATAGTTCTGGGCTTTTGTCTTTTTACTAAACTGTTAATTACAGATTAGTAAATTACAGATGAGTTTTATTGCAAACATACGTCATAAAACAAACACACGGCTGTAAACTGATAAAGTGTTCAGGTTCTGATGATCAGTGAAATGAAAATGAAAGTATTAATAAACTACGCTTTGACGACATTTGGAGATCATCTTGACCATAACATCGATCACATATAATAATGATAATAATAATATATAGAGAAATGGTTTCACCTGCTGTAAAGGTGTGTATGTACTGACCTAGTTAGTTATTCTGATGATAGCTGTCCTCTGATGTCTCCTCTGTCCACAATGTCCATCTAATGTCTCTGATGTCTCCTCTGATGTCTCCTCTGATGTGTCCTCTCGTGTCTCCTCTGTCCACAATGTCCATGTCTCCTGTGATGTGTCTTCTTTCCTCGACTGTCTTCTCTGATGTGTCTTCTAATGTCTCCTCTCATGTGTCCTCTGATGTATCCTCTCATGTCTCCTCTCATGTCTCATCTCATGTCTCCTCTCATGTCTCCTCTGATGTCTCCTCTGATGTCTCCTCTGATGTCTCCTCTCATGTGTCCTCTCATGTCTCCTCTCATGTCTCCTCTCATGTCTCCTCCGATGTCTCCTCTTATGTCTCCTCTCATGTCTCCTCTCATGTCTCCTCTGATGTCTCCTATCATGTGTCCTCTCATGTCTCCTCTGATGTCTCCTATCATGTCTCCTCTCATGTGTCCTCTGATGTCTCCTCTCATGTCTCCTCTCATGTATCCTCCTCTGATGTGTCCTCTGATGTCTCCTCTGATGTCTCCTCTGTCCTCAGCGACCATGGCAGGTGAACGCCGCAGTGGTAACCTGCTGGTCCAGCTCGGTCCGAAGCTTCAGGCGTTCCCTGAGGAGTTGATCCGCCAGCGCCGCACCCACGACAGTCAGATGGAGTACCTGATCCGCTGGTGCCTCGTCACCATAGACGACGGCTCCAGCTCTGGAGGCGGGGCCGGCGAGGGGGGCGGGGCAGTCGGAGGCGGCGCCGGAGTGGGCGGGTCCGGCAGCTCCACCTCCGAAGCCAAAACGGAAAACATCCTGATGTGGATGTCGACGGAGGACGTGTACGCCAACTGTCCCACGCTGCTGGGCAAAAGAAAGACAGACGCACAGCGCCCCCTGCAGACGCAGGAGAAGCAGCAGGGAGGCGAGTCAGCAGACGGAGGCCAGAGGAGCGGCGGCGACGAGTTTCCCTCCGACGTCACCTTCGACGAGGTGGAGCTGTCGGACATGAAGGAGGACGTGAAGAACCTGGTGCAGCGAGCGAGGAAGCAAATGGCCAAGAAGAGCGACTTCTCCATCAGCATCACGCACACCATCCACGTGCTGAGCGCCTACGCCAGCATCGGCTCGCTGGTCGGCGTCTTTAAGGAGACGGGCGCGCTCAACCTGCTGATGGAGCTGCTCTGCAACAAGGAGACGCAGACGAGACGCAGCGCCGGGAAGATGCTGCGGGCGCTGGCCTCGCACGACGCAGGTGACCGCCATCTTTGTTTACACTGTGACGCCGTTGTTGTCAGTCTTGACCTCGGGTAACCATAGCAACAGGGGAGTTGTTAAAACTAACATCTAAACAGGAAGTGATTCACCAGGAAATGACATCATCGTTATCATCCTGAAGGCTTTGTTGTTTCATAGCAACCAGGAGGCGGAGCTTTGCTGGTCACATCACACCCCTTTAGTTGGTTTAAATAAAATGATGATGTGATGGACAGGTGAAAGGACAGGTGAGGACAGGTGAGGACAGGTGAGGACAGGTGAGGACAGGTGAGGACAGGTGAGGACAGGTAAGGTCAGGTGAGGACAGGTAAGGTCAGGTGAGGACATGAGGACATGTGAGGGCCTGGTCCATACACAGGTTGAGGGTTTAGGAGACGGTCCAGACGAGGACAGATATTTACAGGTGAGGACAGACGTGAGGGCAGGTGAGGACATGAGGGCAGGTGAGGACATGAGGACAGGTGAGGGCAAGTGAGGGCAGGTGAGGACATGAGGGCAGATGAGGGCAAGTGAGGGCAGGTGAGGACATGAGGGCAGGTGAGGACATGAGGGCAGGTGAGTACATGAGGACAGGTGAGGACATGAGGGCAGGTGAGGACATGAGGGCAGGTGAGGACATGAGGACAGGTGAGTACATGAGGACAGGTGAGGACATGAGGACAGGTGAGGACATGAGGACAGGTGAGGACATGAGGACAGGTGAGGACCTGGTCCATACACAGGTTGAGGGTTTATGAGGCGGTCCAGACGAGGACAGGTATTTCCAGGACAGGACAGACGAGTGTCCAGGTGTGTCACGTTGTCTCGTGTCCCCACAGGAAGCCGCGCCTACGTCCTCCTGTCCCTCAGTCAGCAGGACGGCATCGAGCAGCACATGGACTTTGACAACCGCTACACTCTGCTGGAGCTGTTTGCCGAGACCACGTCGTCCGAGGAGCACGGCATCTCCTTTGAGGGCATCCACCTGCCACAGGTGAGTCACTAACCTCTGACCTCTGACCTCTGACCTCTGCCTAACTTAAATGTGGGAGGAGCTTCTGACGTTGTCCCCGCCTCGCTCAGATTCCAGGGAAGCTGCTCTTCTCTCTGGTGAAGCGTTACCTGTGCGTCACGTCCCTGATGGACAAACTCAACACGTCGGGGGCGGAGTTAAGCTCTGACAGACAGGACGGCAGCCCCTGCCCCGCCTCCTCCACCAGCACCGCCCACCAGGCGGAGCTCCTGCGTGTCCAGCGGGAGTTCGACTTCACCATGGCGATGGCCAACCTGATCTCGGAGCTGGTGCGAGTGATGGGCTGGGACCGCAACCGCCAGTCCCCCGACGGCTCCGCCTACCGCCTGGGAGGGGGCGGGGCCTGTGCGGAGGAGCAGGCGGAGGATGGGGCTCGCCCCGTCCTCAGGTCCATCTTCCAGCCTCGGTTTTGCGCCTCCTCCTCCGTCGTGGTCGTCCCCGCGCCGTCTGCTGCTGCTGCTGCCACCGCCGCGGCGCCCGCCGCCGCCGCCGCCGCCACCTCTCCGCCAAAGAAGAAAGCGGGGAGCGGGTTCAAAACTCGCAACGACTTCGGCAGTCGCCCCGCCTACGTGGAATACATCCAGGACAACCTGAAGTGTGGCATGATGGTCCGTATGCTGGAGGACTACGAGGAGGTGAGCGCCGGCGACGAGGGGGAGTTTCGCTACAGCAACGACGGATCGCCGCCGGTTCAGGTAACGACACTAATTATGACGTCATTGACTTTAGAAACTTTACAAAGAAATTAATTCCTTTGTTAATTGATTCAATCATTCATTAATTTGTTCGTTAATTCATTAATTCCTTTGTTAATTAATTAGAAAATGAAGAATAGTTTGTAAACCACTCACTCTCCCACACCAAAGTCCATAGAGAAAATCAGTGACTTTAGCTCACGGGGACACAGGAGTTATTGGTCCTCTGCTGCCTCATGTGGTCAGGATTTAAGGATTTAAAACACGGAAGTGACAAAATAAGAATAAGGCCGTTCCGCACACACACTCACACACTCACTCACTCACTCACTCACTCACTCACTCACTCACTCACTCACACACCCCGTTGCCGTGGTAACGCTGTTGTGTGAGAACAAGAGCACGGCTCTGTGAGATGTGGCGTTTCCTGGTGCCACGAGGGGGCGCTGTGTTCGAAATGTCCACGCAGCGTTGGACTAGGGATCTGTTTCAACACCACAGAAGAAGTCAAGAAGTTGATTTAAAGTTTCTGGAAATATAACGTGTGTGTGTGTTCAGGTGTACTGGAACTCCCTGTCCAGAACTTACTGGGTCCACTGGCACATGGTGGAGATCCTGGGCAGTGGCAGCGGAAGTCAGACGGAGAAGGAGGCGCAGGAGAAGGCGTCGACGCTCAGAGAGATGCTCAAACTGACCACAGGTGAGGCCTGCTCACACACACACACACACACACACACACACACACACACACACACACACACACTGATATATCCACATATGAACCAGCTCCTCCTCCTCTTCTTCGTGTTGTCCTCAGTGAGTCAGACGTTCTTCTTGAAGCCCCCTGGTGGACTCTACTCTCTGCCGTACCTGCCCGAGGGTCTGCAGGTGGAGCCGGTGACGCTGAGCAGAGCCGAGTGGTGGGAGGTTCTGTTCTTCATCAAGAAACTGGAACCAAAGCAGCAGCAGGAGGTCAACGAGCTCCTGAGACAGAGTCTCCACGAGCAGGTAGAGACGTCCAACATACTGTAGAGACGTCCAACGTACTGAAGGGACGTCCAACGTACTGTAGAGACGTCCAACGTACTGTAGAGACGTCCAACATGCTGTAGAGACGTCCAACATACTGTAGAGACGTCCAACATACTGTAGAGACGTCCAACGTACTGAAGGGACGTCCAACGTACTGTAGAGACGTCCAACGTACTGTAGAGACGTCCAACATGCTGTAGAGACGTCCAACATACTGTAGAGACGTCCAACATAATTTAGAGACGTCCAAAATAATTTAGAGACGTCCAACATAATTAAGAGACATCCAACGTACTGTAGAGACGTCCAACATACTGTAGAGACGTCCAACATGCTGTAGAGACGTCCAACATACTGTAGAGACGTCCAACATAATTTAGAGACGTCCAACATAATTTAGAGACGTCCAACATAATTAAGAGACATCCAACGTACTGTAGAGACGTCCAACATACTGTAGAGACGTCCTAGAGACGTCCAAGTGAAGTCCAACATGCTGTAGAGACGTCCAAGAGACTGAAAAAGATGTTTTCAACTTTTCAGTGATTGTGTTGGATCATAAATGTCTCTGTGTCCTCCAGGACGGTGAGCTGGACGACGTGTCCCTCATCGGTTTGTCTGTCACCGGAGACGTGGCCAAGAAGCTGCTGCACTTCCTGAAGCAGAAGCTTCCGTCGTCGTGTCTCAGCGACCTGCTCTGCTCACACGCCTTCACCAAACACTACCTGAGACAAGGAGGAGGATGTCTGGAGGACGAAGAGCTGCTGGGTGAGTGAGGACGGACACAGAGACACATGTCCTCACCGACGCTCTCAGTCTCACTCTGCTCATTTATTTTTTTCTTTTTCTTTTTACAGCTGAAAGCTCGATGCCTTCTACGGCTTTGGGAGGAGGGGGAGGAGCTTCAGGCTCCACCTCTTCATCATCAGCCGCTGGCTCCTCCTCCTCCTCGGCCATGGGCTCCGTCTCCAAGAAACCGAAGAAGGACAGTCCTGTGGACTCTGGTATAAGCAGCTCAGAGACGGAGAGCGAGCTTCCCACAGAGGACGTCAGCAGATACCCCGAAGACCTGGAGGACAAGATCAAAGGTGAGGGACACGAGACAGAATTCAAAGCATGAAGACATTTGAATGACCTTGAAAAACCTGATTTGTCTTTCCGTGTCCTGTCTCCACCCTGACACGTCCACAGTCTTCAACAACCCGCGTGTCCAGGGGAAGAAGACGGTGTTGGAGAAGATTGGCGAGGTGGTGGACATCCTGAAGAAGGCGGGGCTATGCACTGACCCCGCCCAGCAGCTGGCCGCCGTCCTCTTCATCACCAGGCTGCTGGAGGACAAGAGCGTCCAGAAGAACTACACGAGGAGCGACTGCGTCCAGAGCGTACGGTGAGACACGGGGGACACGAGTCCACAGAGGGACGCCATCGAGTCTCGGTGTCAGTTTGACGTTTCTGTCTTCTGTCCTCAGCGACAAGGTGCTGAAGCTGCTGGTGGACCTGGTGTCCTCGCCGTGTAAGGACGTGGTCGTCACGTCCCTCAGGCTCACTCACGTCCTGATGATGAAATACGATTGGGGGGTTCCCTTCGCCACAGAGGGCGGAGTCAAAGCCATCCTGTCCTGCATGCAGGAGTTTTCCTCCGTCGCACATGTCCAGCAGCTGGCGCTGGCGGTGAGCAGACTCCGCCCCCTCAGCAGGCTTTTAGCTAGGGTGTCCCGAGTTGTCAAAAACCGAAATTAATTATTGTGCCAATTTTGTAACATTTATTTATTTTTATTTTTTTTAAATCTAATTGTGAGTGTTTTTAATGCCATGCTAACTTGTATCATTGACTTGCGCTAGCCATAGCATCAGCGAACTCGGCAACTAGAAGAACTGAATGAAATTTCTTGAAAATGTCTCCAGACGTCTCCATCACACCGGCTGAGTTGGAAAATAGGTCTTATGTCCAAAATTCCGAACTATCCCTTTAAGGCATTGCAATTATCGAGGGTGCCCCTCATCTGGTGCGGGCCTTTTTTATCTGCGCACTGCCCCTGCTGACTCTGCTCTTCTCTCTCCTGCATTGTGCGCCGCTGTAAGCGGACCTTTCGTATCCAACGCAGAATGGATAATTTCTCTATGCACAGTTTTATCCCCACATCCATATATGACACGTACATAATGATCTTTTTGACGAGGATCGATTACAATCGCGATGAAATGCAGGAGATCCGAGTAGATCTTAGTAAACTGTTGTCAGATTCTCAAGAGCGCATTTTTCATTGTTTTCACTCCGTGGTCTCATTCTTTCTTTAGAAGACGCTTTAGCGCTGTAATTAAGGGAATAACAGATGCACCAGATGAGCTGATCTTTTTAGTTAACTGCTCAAAGAGAGAGAGAAGAAGTGTGTGTGTGTGTGTGTTGACTATGACGTGCTCCTCTCTCAGACTCTGAAGGTCATCACCGGCGCCAGTAAACACGACCTCCGCAGCGTCGGCGGCGCTCTCCCTCTCTCCGAGTCCGGGACGCAGATGATGCTGCAGATCTTCGCCAGCATCGGCTCGGCCACGCCCGAGGGCACGCCGGGGCTCCTGGGAACCATCCCCGCTGCCGTCGACCTGATGCTGGAGACTCCGGGGTGAGTAGGCGTCCGCGAGGCGACGCGGCCGTTATTGGTGACTGATTATGGATTAATCGATGATTTCTTTGGCGCGCAGCTGCGTGCCGTCGGTGCGTAACGGCCTCCTGGTCGTCGTCATGCTCATCTCCAACCACAAGAGTCTGGCGGAGCAGCTGGTCGCCTGTGACATCACCGCCGTCCTCAGGAAGTGTCTGACTCTGCCCCGCCCCGAGGCCATGCTTGCCATCGTTGCCCTCAACCACATCTCCATGGTTCACAAGCTGGAGAGCAAAGGTACGTTGACCCCTGACCTCTGAAGTGCTATGAACATCCCAAAAGGCAGATTTTCACCACTATTAGCAAAAGGTTGACTTAAGAAGTTATCAAAAGCTGAAGTCACTGACTGTTGATGCTCGAGATGTTGTGACCGTCAGCCACGCTGATGGATCATGTAAATGATCCATTTCAGAAAATTCAGGAAATGATCCATTTTCCCTGATGCACTTTGACAGTGAGCTGACTTTCTTCTCGAAAACAAAAAGTATCTTGGAATGACTTGAAAGTTACCATCATAATAGTCGGCACCGCCCTGAACAAGGATGCATTGAAAATATTTGCAAACGTCTTAAGGAATAATTTTCATGAATTTTTGAAAATCAGGAAATGATAAATTTTCCCTGATACACTTTGACAGTGAGCTGACTTTCTTCTCGAAAACAAAAAGTATCTCGGAATGACTTGAAATTTACCATCGTAATGGTCGGCATCGCCCTGAACAAGGATCCGTTGAAAATATTTGAAAATCTCTTAAGGAATAATTTTCATGAATTTTTAAAAATCAGGAAATGATCCATGTGCCCTGATGCACTTTGACAGTGAGCTGACTTTCTTAAAAAAAACAAAAAGTATCTCGGAATGACTTGAAATTTACCATCGTAATGGTCGGCATCGCCCTGAACAAGGATCCGTTGAAATTATTTGAAAATCTCTTAAGGAATAATTTTCATGAATTTTTAAAAATCAGGAAATGATCCATGTGCCCTGATGCACTTTGACAGTGAGCTGACTTTCTTAAAAAAAACAAAAAGTATCTCGGAATGACTTGAAATTTACCGTCATAATAGTCTGCATCGCCCTGAACAAGGATGTGTTGAAAATATTTGAAAATCTCTTAAGGAATCATTTTCATGAATTTTTTAAATTCAGGAAATGATCCATCTGCCCTGATGCACTTTGACAGTGAGCTGACTTTCTTCTCGAAAACAAAAAGTATCTCGGAATGACTTGAAATTTACCATCATAGTAGTCGGCATCGCCCTGAACAGGGATCCATTGAAAATATTTGAAAATCTCTTATGGAATAATTTTCATGAATTTTTAAAAATCAGGAAATGATCCATGTGCCCTGATGCACTTTGACAGTGAGCTGACTTTCTTAAAAAAACCAAAAAGTATCTCGGAATGACTTGAAATTTACCATCGTAATGGTCGGCATCGCCCTGAACAAGGATCCGTTGAAAATATTTGAAAATCTCTTATGGAATAATTTTCATGAATTTTTAAAAATCAGGAAATGATCCATGTGCCCTGATGCACTTTGACAGTGAGCTGACTTTCTTAAAAAAACCAAAAAGTATCTCGGAATGACTTGAAATTTACCATCATAATAGTCGGCATCGCCCTGAACAAGGATCCGTTGAAATTATTTGAAAATCTCTTAAGGAATAATTTTCATGAATTTTTAAAAATCAGGAAATGATCCATGTGCCCTGATGCACTTTGACAGTGAGCTGACTTTCTTAAAAAAAACAAAAAGTATCTCGGAATGACTTGAAATTTACCGTCATAATAGTCTGCATCGCCCTGAACAAGGATGTGTTGAAAATATTTGAAAATCTTTTAAGGAATAATTTTCATGAATTTTTTAAATTCAGGAAATGATCCATCTGCCCTGATGCACTTTGACAGTGAGCTGACTTTCTTAAAAAAAACAAAAAGTATCTCGGAATGACTTGAAATTTACCGTCATAATAGTCTGCATCGCCCTGAACAGGGATCCATTGAAAATATTTGAAAATCTCTTAAGGAATAATTTTCATGAATTTTTTAAATTCAGGAAATGATCCATGTGCCCTGATGCACTTTGACAGTGAGCTGACTTTCTTAAAAAAAACAAAAAGTATCTCGGAATGACTTGAAATTTACCATCGTAATGGTCGGCATCGCCCTGAAACAAGGATCCGTTGAAATTATTTGAAAATCTCTTAAGGAATAATTTTCATGAATTTTTAAAAATCAGGAAATGATCCATGTGCCCTGATGCACTTTGACAGTGAGCTGACTTTCTTAAAAAAAACAAAAAGTATCTCGGAATGACTTGAAATTTACCGTCATAATAGTCTGCATCGCCCTGAACAAGGATGTGTTGAAAATATTTGAAAATCTCTTAAGGAATAATTTTCATGATTTTTTTAAATTCAGGAAATGATCCATCTGCCCTGATGCACTTTGCCAGTGAGCTGACTTTCTTAAAAAAACCAAAAAGTATCTCGGAATGACTTGAAATTTACCGTCATAATAGTCTGCATCGCCCTGAACAAGGATGTGTTGAAAATATTTGAAAATCTCTTAAGGAATAATTTTCATGAATTTTTTAAATTCAGGAAATGATCCATGTGCCCTGATGCACTTTGACAGTGAGCTGACTTTCTTCTCACAAACAAAAAGTATCTCGGAATGACTTGAAATTTACTGTCATAATAGTCTGCATCGCCCTGAACAAGGATGTGTTGAAAATATTTGAAAATCTCTTAAGGAATAATTTTCATGAATTTTTGAAATTCAGGAAATGATCCATCTGCCCTGATGCACTTTGACCGTGAGCTGACTTTCTTCTCGAAAACAAAAAGTATCTCGGAATGACTTGAAATTTACTGTCATAATAGTCTGCATCGCCCTGAACAAGGATGTGTTGAAAATATTTGAAAATCTCTTAAGGAATAATTTTCATGAATTTTTGAAATTCAGGAAATGATCCATCTGCCCTGATGCACTTTGACAGTGAGCTGACTTTCTTAAAAAAAACAAAAAGTATCTCGGAATGACTTGAAATTTACCGTCATAATAGTCTGCATCGCCCTGAACAGGGATCCATTGAAAATATTTGAAAATCTCTTAAGGAATAATTTTCATGAATTTTTGAAATTCAGGAAATGATCCATGTGCCCTGATGCACTTTGACAGTGAGCTGACTTTCTTAAAAAAAACAAAAAGTATCTCGGAATGACTTGAAATTTACCGTCATAATAGTCTGCATCGCCCTGAACAAGGATCCATTGACAAATTTGAAAATCTCTTAAGGAATAATTTTCATGAATTTTTAAAAATCAGGAAATGATCCATGTGCCCTGATGCACTTTGACAGTGAGCTGACTTTCTTAAAAAAAACAAAAAGTATCTCGGAATGACTTGAAATTTACCATCGTAATGGTGGGCATCGCCCTGAACAAGGATCCGTTGAAAATATTTGAAAATCTCTTAAGGAATAATTTTCATGAATTTTTAAAAATCAGGAAATGATCCATGTGCCCTGATGCACTTTGACAGTGAGCTGACTTTCTTAAAAAAAACAAAAAGTATCTCGGAATGACTTGAAATTTACCGTCATAATAGTCTGCATCGCCCTGAACAAGGATGTGTTGAAAATATTTGAAAATCTTTTAAGGAATAATTTTCATGAATTTTTAAATTCAGGAAATTATCCATCTGCCCTGATGCACTTTGACAGTGAGCTGACTTTCTTAAAAAAAACAAAAAGTATCTCGGAATGACTTGAAATTTACTGTCATAATAGTCTGCATCGCCCTGAACAAGGATGTGTTGAAAATATTTGAAAATCTCTTAAGGAATAATTTTCATGAATTTTTGAAATTCAGGAAATGATCCATCTGCCCTGATGCACTTTGACCGTGAGCTGACTTTCTTCTCGAAAACAAAAAGTATCTCGGAATGACTTGAAATTTACTGTCATAATAGTCTGCATCGCCCTGAACAAGGATGTGTTGAAAATATTTGAAAATCTCTTAAGGAATAATTTTCATGAATTTTTTAAATTCAGGAAATGATCCATCTGCCCTGATGCACTTTGACAGTGAGCTGACTTTCTTAAAAAAAACAAAAAGTATCTCGGAATGACTTGAAATTTACCGTCATAATAGTCTGCATCGCCCTGAACAGGGATCCATTGAAAATATTTGAAAATCTCTTAAGGAATAATTTTCATGAATTTTTGAAATTCAGGAAATGATCCATGTGCCCTGATGCACTTTGACAGTGAGCTGACTTTCTTAAAAAAAACAAAAAGTATCTCGGAATGACTTGAAATTTACCGTCATAATAGTCTGCATCGCCCTGAACAAGGATCCATTGACAATATTTGAAAATCTCTTAAGGAATAATTTTCATGAATTTTTAAAAATCAGGAAATGATCCATGTGCCCTGATGCACTTTGACAGTGAGCTGACTTTCTTAAAAAAAACAAAAAGTATCTCGGAATGACTTGAAATTTACCGTCATAATAGTCTGCATCGCCCTGAACAAGGATGTGTTGAAAATATTTGAAAATCTCTTAAGGAATAATTTTCATGAATTTTTTAAATTCAGGAAATGATCCATCTGCCCTGATGCACTTTGACAGTGAGCTGACTTTCTTAAAAAAAACAAAAAGTATCTCGGAATGACTTGAAATTTACCGTCATAATAGTCTGCATCGCCCTGAACAAGGATCCATTGACAATATTTGAAAATCTCTTAAGGAATAATTTTCATGAATTTTTAAAAATCAGGAAATGATCCATGTGCCCTGATGCACTTTGACAGTGAGCTGACTTTCTTAAAAAAAACAAAAAGTATCTCGGAATGACTTGAAATTTACCGTCATAATAGTCTGCATCGCCCTGAACAAGGATGTGTTGAAAATATTTGAAAATCTCTTAAGGAATAATTTTCATGAATTTTTAAAAATCAGGAAATGATCCATGTGCCCTGATGCACTTTGACAGTGAGCTGACTTTCTTAAAAAAAACAAAAAGTATCTCGGAATGACTTGAAATTTACCGTCATAATAGTCTGCATCGCCCTGAACAGGGATCCATTGAAAATATTTGAAAATCTCTTAAGGAATAATTTTCATGAATTTTTAAAAATCAGGAAATGATCCATCTGCCCTGATGCACTTTGACAGTGAGCTGACTTTCTTAAAAAAAACAAAAAGTATCTCGGAATGACTTGAAATTTACCGTCATAATAGTCGGCATCGCCCTGAACAAGGATATGTTGAAAATATTTGAAAATCTCTTAAGGAATAATTTTCATGAATTTTTTAAATTCAGGAAATGATCCATCTGCCCTGATGCACTTTGACAGTGAGCTGACTTTCTTCTCAAAAACAAAAAGTATCTCGGAATTTGAAATGAAAATGAAATTTACCATCATAATAGTCGGCATCGCCCTGATCAAGGATCCGTTGAACCCCCGTTGTCACCCTGGTTTTCAAAATAAGACTTTTTACTACTTCCTGTTTAGACGGTTGCACATTTGCGGGCGGTAACGGATCAGGAAGTAACACAGTGAGCTAACATGTTAATCTCTCTCTCTCAGTGGGCGGGGCTCAGTGGGACCTGAAAGACGCCGAGCTGCAGATGTTGGTCGTGAGCCTGAAGGAGGCGACGAAGGAGGTGATTCAGACGGTGGAGCAGCTGCTGTGTGACGACACCACACAGCTGGAGGAGGGGCGGAGCCAGGTACACACACACCTGAGACACACACACACACACACAGTTCTGCGTTAAACTTGTCTGATCAGTGTCTGATCGGTCTGTCGCGGTCCAGGTGACCCACAGTCGTGAAACCTTCCAGGACGTGGTCCGTCTGATGGAGCTTCACCGAGTGGACCGGGCCACCCAGCTCTCCATCCTCAGGTACTGACCAATCACAGCCCGACGTCCGAGTGGCGATGCTGCCGTTGTCATGATGATGGAGAGTCTCGTCTTTTTTTTTTTTTTTTTTTTTGTCCCTTTTTAGGATCCTGAACAAGTTTCTGGACAACTACCAGGAAGACCTTCTGCCGTGGCACGAGAGCATCGAGCCCTGCCTGTCGTCGCTGATGGCCTTCATCAACGACAGAGAGGTCGGTAGACGTTGCGCCCGAAGCACAGGAAACGGACACCGCGACGTCTGCTAACGTCCTGTGATTGGTCCCACAGGTGGTGCAGCAGTTGATCCGCTTCATGTACCGCCTGGCGTCTCTGAACAAAGACTACGCCGTGGTGATGTGTCGTCTGGGCACCAAAGACGCTCTGGTCAAAGCGCTGGACAAACACGGCACCAACCTGCTGCTGTTCGGCGAGCTGCGAGACCTCGTCGTCGACTGCGACAAGTACGCCAGCCTCTACAAGAAGATGACCACCAGCGTCCTCGCCGGCTGCATCCAGGTAAACTCGCGGGCAACAGGAAGTGACGGGCCGCTTCACTTCCTGCTGCGGTTTGAAACTGTGCTCTGCTTCCTGTCAGATGGTGCTGGGTCAGATCGAGGAGCATCGTCGCAGCCATCAGCCGATCAACATCCCCTTCTTCGACGTGTTCCTCAGGAACCTGTGCCAAGGTGAGCTGATGGTGTAATCGATTTCATCTTTAGGTCGGGACGAACGAGACGTGACTGCGTTCTTTGGTCGTGATTTGTACGTGGTCCAGGGTTGCCAGCGCTAGCAACTGTTGCTAACGCTTGCTAATGTCAGTAAAGTTGCATACTTTTCAGACTGTTAAATCTAAAGAGGTCATTAAACTGCAGTATGTACAATTAAACGACATCTCACAATGATGTCACATGACATCAGTGTTGTTATGTTACCTCTGACGGTGTTATGTTACCTGACGGTGTTGTTGCGGTGTCGTTGCGTTACCTGGCTGTGTCGTTACGTTGTTGTTGCGGTGTTGTTGCGTTACCTGACGGTGTCTTTGTTATGTTACCTAACGGTGTTGTTGCGTTACCTGTTGGTGTTGTTACGTTGTTGTTGCGTTACCTGGCGGTGTTGTTACGGTGTTGTTGCATTACCTGGCAGTGTTTTTGTTATGTTACCTAACGGTGTTGTTACGGTGTTGTTGCTTCGTTGTTGCGTTACCTGGCGGTGTTTTTCGCGTTACCTGACGGTGTTGTGTTGTTACCTGATGGTTTTGTGTTGTTACCTGACGGTGTTCTTATGTCACCTGACGATGTTGTTATGTTACCTCTGACGGTGTTTTTGTTGCGTTACCTGATGGTGTTGTTGTTATGTTACTTCTGACAGTGTTGTTGCGTTACCTGACGGTGTTGTTACGGTGCTGTTGCGTTACCTGCGGTGTTGTTGTTATGTTACTTCTGACAGTGTTGTTGCGTTACCTGACGGTGTTGTTACGGTGCTGTTGCGTTACCTGACGGGGTTGTTACGGAGTTGTTGCGTTACCTGACGGTGTTGTTCCCTGGTGCTGTGTTTCAGGGTCCAGCGTGGAGCTGAAGGAGGACAAGTGCTGGGAGAAGGTGGAGGTTTCGTCCAATCACCATCGAGCAAACAAACTGACGGACAAGAATCCAAAGACGTACTGGGAGTCCAACGGCTGCACGGGCTCGCACTTCATCAACGTCTACATGCACAAAGGAGTGATCATCAGGTGACACGCCCACCTCTGATCAACACTCCGATCAATACTGTGCTGGAGACTCTGATCAGTGCTGTATTCAACGAGTGTTAATGTGTCGTCTTTGTCGCAGACAACTGGCCATCCTGGTGGCGAGCGAGGACTCCAGCTACATGCCGGCGAGGATCCTGGTTCTGGGCGGAGACGACCCGACCAACATCAGCACGGAGCTCAACACGGTGAGTGTGGTCACATGACACCAGTGTTCCAGTGTTACCACGGTAACGGTGAACCGAGAGACTGTTTGTTTGTTTTATTAAATAGGTGAACGTGACGCCGTCGGCCAGCCGCGTGGTTCTGCTGGAGAACATGACCCGGTTCTGGCCCATCATCCAGATCAGGCTTAAGCGGTGTCAGCAGGTCAGAGTTCAGACGGAGAGGTCAAAGGTCAACTGAGGTCATCCTGTCGAATCCTGACATCTCTCTCTCTGTAACAGGGAGGTATTGACACTCGGGTCCACGGGTTCGAGGTTCTGGGTCCGAAGCCGACGTTCTGGCCCGTGTTCAAGGAGCAGCTGTGCTGTCGCACGTATCTGTTCTACAGCACCAAGGCCCACACCTGGTGTCAGGAGGTGATGGAGGACAGAAGTCAGCTGCTGCAGCTCTTCAACAAGTGAGTGCTCCACTGCTCCTGGATGACACTACACAACAGTCCACTAGAGGGCGACCGTCTTAATGCACACTCTCCTGCTTCATCATTCTGTTCGTTAGCTTTGAGTCGAGCTAACGGCAGCTAACACTGACCGGAAGTTCGTGTCCAGCTTCACCCGTTTCTCCTCTTTTTTTATGGCAGCGGTGGTTTAAGCTAACAGGAGCTAATGGATGGTAAACGCAAACTGACGGGGTCTCAAGTCGAGGCTATCGCGAGCTAAGGGACGCTAACGGACCATTGTTAGCTAACAGACACACGGTTATTACCACAACACTGTACTACTACCGTCGGTGAACAGCTAGCTTAGTTTATGATTAAGAGTACAACGGGGGAACAGCTAGCTTAGCTCAGCATAAACATCCCAACTTGGTCAAACTTTCATTTTTCCCACAATGAAAACGGTGTACTACTACTGTCGTACTACTGCAGTACTACTACATAAGAAAGACACACATTCATTCCAAAAGTAAAAATCACTATTTTCTGTTGTTATCTCGGCTTTCGTTGACTTTGTTGCCGAAAATACCAAGAATAGTAGTAGCATGTCGTTCCTTATTGATAAATGGTGTGAATTTTATTAAAGCGTGTGTGTGTGTATGTGTGTGTGTGTGTGTGTGGTTGTGTGTGCGTAGGTTGAACAGCGCTCTGAAACACGAGCAGATGTTTGCTGATCGTTTCCTTCCTGATGCTGAAGCGTCTGAAGCTCTGGGTCGAACCTGCTGGGAGGCTCTGATCACACCCATCGTCCACAGCATCACACTTTCAGGTACACACACACACACACGCACGCACACACACACACACACACACACACACACACACACACACACACACACACACACACTGTCCTCACAAAGACGGTGGTTTCATCTGAAATTGTCGCTCTGTTTACCCAGAATCCTCGGCGTCCAGCCCTCTCTCCTGGCTGCTCAGCGAGTACCTGGATAATTCTGAATCGGCCCGCCGCTGCAAAAGCCGGGCGGCCATCTTTAACTCCAGAGTGAGACGCCTGACTCACCTGCTGGTCCACGTGGACACGAGCCGCGCGGACGGCGAGGAGCTGAAACCGCCCGTGAAATCCAGTAAGTCTGAGACGCCGCCGTCGTCTGTCTGGACGGCGCTGACGGGGAAATACAGGAAACTGTTAGTTTAGCTTAGCATAGTGTAAACAAGGGTCTTCATGACAGAGTACAACAGGGTGAACAGCTAGCTTAGCTTATGATAAAGAGTACAACAGGGTGAACAGCTAGCTTAGCTTATGATAAAGTGTACAACAGGCTGAACAGCTAGCTTAGCTCATGATAAAGGGTAAAACGGGGTGAACAGCTAGTTTAGCTCATGATTAAGTGTACAACAGGCTGAACAGCTAACAGGGGGAACAACTAGCTTAGCTTAGCATAGAAATCCTCACTTGATAATTTTTCCACAATGAAATCCATGTTAGCTTGCAGTATTAGTTGTTTATATAAAAATATACATTGTGTGTTTTTGAGATCACGTGTTTTACTCCATGTTTAAAGAGTTTCTCTTGTTTACAGAAGGTCTCAACAGAAGCAAAGAGCTGAAGAGTAAGTAAACGCAGTAACTGTTGTAAACATGTAAACAGAGTGTAGCGCGTAGCTGCCGCACAGCGTAGCCACAGTGTCATCGTCACGTTTTTGTTTACATTCAGTATTTTTCTTGTCGTCAAATGTTTTCGTCCAGAAAATCTACCTTTTTCTGACTTTTCTTCCAGACGGTAAAGACAGTAAAAACAAAGAAGCTGCCGCCGCCGCTGCCTCCTCTTCCTCCTCGTCTTCCTCCGCCAAGCCCAAAGTGAAGAGCAGCAGCAGCATCGCAGGCATCGCCCTCTGTTGGCAGGGGGTGGTAAAGCACCAGGTACGAAGGTCACGTTTGAGCGTCATTTAAACGGCAGTGTTCTTTCACAGAGTCTGATGCCTTTCATTGACTCCTCCCCTCCAGGTGAAGAAGTTCCTGGAGTCGAGCTTCAATCAGCCAGACTTCGTCGACTGTTATCGGACTCTTTACCTGCGGCTGAAGAACGCCATGGAAGAGATGTTTGGTCAACAGACGGCGTTCGTCCTCGCCCTTCGTCACGGTTTCTCTGCTGCACTCTTACAGCTGTCCATCCTCCGAGCCATGCATGTAGGTCCTAAGTCGGGCTTAACTTGGGTTTTTCGTCTACTTTAACTCAAGGTTAACTTGAGTTTAAGTCGGGTTTAACTTGGTCTTTGTCCTAGCGATGCATGTAGATCCTGACAGACTGAAGTCTGTTTTTATTACAGGTTCTGGGTTAAATCAGGTTTAAGTCTGGGTTAAATCAGGTTTAAGTCTGGGTTAAATCAGGTTTAAGACTGGTTTAACTCAGGTTTAAGTCTGGGTTAAATCAAGTTTAAGTCTGGGTTAACACGGGTTTAAGTCTGTGGTAACTGGTTTAAGTCTTGATTAACACGGGTTTAAGTCTGGGTTAACTCTGGTTTAAGTCTGTTAACTCTAGTTTAAGTTTGGGTTAACTCAGGTTTTAGTCTGGGTTAACTCAGATTTAAGTCTGGGTTAACTCAGGTTTAAGTCTGGGTTAACTTGGGTTTAAGCCTGGTTTAACTCAGGTTTAAGTCTGGTTTAAATCAAGATTAAGTCTGGGTTAACTCAGGTTTAAGTCTGGGTTAACTTGAGTTTAAGCCTGGTTTAACTCAGGTTTAAGTCTGGGTTAACTCGGGTTTAAGTCTGGGTTAACTCGGGTTTAAGTCTGGGTTAACTCTGGTTTAAGTCTGTTAACTCTAGTTTAAGTCTGGGTTAACTCAGAGTTTTCTGGGTTAACTCAGCTTTAAGCCTGTGTTAACTCAGGTTTTAGTCTGGGTTAACTCAGAGTTTTCTGGGTTAACTCGGGTTTAAGCCTATGTTAACTCAGGTTTGAGTCTGGGTTAACTCAGGTTTAAGTCTGGTTTAACTCAGGTTTAAGTCTGGATTAATTTAGCATAGTGTAAACAAGGGTCTTCATGACAGAGTACAACAGGGTGAACAGCTAGCTTAGCTCATGATAAAGAGTACAACGGGGGGTAATAGCTAGCACAACTCATGATGACTCAGTTGTGTTGCTCGTGTGCAGGTCAGCGAGCGTTTTGCTCAGTACATCGATCAGATGATCCAGGTCACGGCGTCGGGCAGCATGGAAACCCTGGAGCGGCTGCAGCCGTTCCTGGAGCCACTGCTCTTCCTGTCGGGCCTGGAGCTCGCCACCACCTTCGAGCACTTTTACAGGTTTGAACGGCGAGAAAAATGGCACCACGATAACAGGACGGTGTGGCTGAGCGCGCTGATCGCATGACATCGCTCTCTCTCTCTCTCTCTCTCTCAGATACTACATGGGCGACCGGCTGCTGGCTCAGGGGAACGTATGGTTAGAAAGTGCGGTGGTGGATCAGATCGGCAGCTGCTTCCCGAGCCGCTTCCCTCAGCAGATGCTGAAGAACCTGAGCGAGTCGGCTGAGCTGCAGCAGGAGTTCCGTCACTACAGACTGCAGCAGTTTGATCGCCACCTGCAGGAGCACGACCAGGTGACGCCTCCGTGCCGCGTACTCTGCGCACAAACCCGGACTCGGCAGGAACCGTTTGGCTTTGACGTGTGATTTGAATGTGTGCAGATGATGGAGGAGGAGGAGGAGTGGGCGGAGTCAGAGGAAGAGGCTGACGTCCGGGTTCTGGTTCTGTCTCCGCGCTGCTGGAACGTCTCCTCCTTCTGTTTCCTGGACGAACCCGGGAAACATTTCCCGTCAGAACTGTGTTCGTACCTGAACCAGTTCACCCAGTTCTACGCCCACAGTCAGTACCACTCATGATCCAGGCTTAATGCAGGCTTAATCTGTTTTAAACCCCACTTTAAAATGATCGTTTTGGGTCTTTTTGTCTCTAAGTTAGAAGGAAGATTAATATAGAGCAGTGTTTGATTGTTCTGTGTGTGTGTTTGTGTGTGTGTGTGTGTGTGTGTCTCAGGTCAGTCCATATATGGTCTGAGTCACTCAAAGCCGCGGCGTCTCCAGTGGACGTGGCTCGGTCACGCTGAACTGCAGTTTGGCCTCTGGACTCTGCACGTGTCCACACTGCAGATGTTTATACTGCTGCAGTTTAACCAGCACCAGGTAACACACACACACACACACAAACACACAAACACACACACACACATACAGTCAGAAACACGCACACAAACACAGAAACAGACACACACACACTCGCAAACACACACAGACACACACACAGAAATACTCTCTCACACACTCACACACACACACAGTCAGAAACACACAAAGACACAAAAAAATAAAATAAAGAAACTCACTCACACAGAAACAAACACACAGAAACACACTCACTCGCAGAAAAAAACACTCACACAGAAACAAACACACATGCACAGAAACAAACACACACTCACAGAAACAAACACACATACACAGAAACAGAAACACACACACACAGAAACAAACACTCGCACAGAAACACACACACGGAATCACACTCACTCACACACAGAAACACACACACTCACAGAAACAAACACTCACACAGAAACAAACACACACTCACAGAAACAAACACTCACACAGAAACACACACTCACACAGAAACACACACACAGAAACACTCCCTCACACACACACTGACTGCTCTCTCTGAACAGGAAGTGGAGGCGGGGTCTCTGCTGAAGGCGACCGATCTTCCCGCCGCCGTCCTCCTTCACGCTCTGACGCCGCTCATCAGTGAGGAGGGGGAGGGGCTACTGACCTGCAGCCGACCTGATGACCCCTGCCAAGGTCTCACACACACACACACACACACACACACACACACACATACACACACACACAGAGGGCTCCGCCCACTTACGCTTCAGACAAAAGCCAACTCCATTAAATCAGATGTTTAACATTCCTCACAATAACCTGGCGGATCGCTCTCTCTCTCAGGCGTGCTGAGGTTGAACCAGCAGGTGGCGTCCCGCAGTCAAAGCGGCGTCCAGACGTCCGTCCAGCTGCTGCCCAAACAGACGTACCTGAAGGTGGACGAGGACGCCACGGCGGCGCTGGAGAGGAAGAGGAACTTCATCTACTGTCTGATCGTCCACATCATGAAGCAGGAGAAGGAGATGCACATCGACAACCTGGTCTTCAAGGTCAGAGGTCACACAGTGTCGCGCAGGTCAGCCACCAGCAGGGGGCGCTAACGTCTCTGCGCTAACGCCTCTGCGCTAACGTCTCTCGCTCCAGGTGCTGGACTCGTGTCAGAAGCGTGACGCGTCGCGGCCGCTGGGCGGTGGTGGCGGCGGCGGCGGCGGTTTCAGCTGCAGCACGGCGGACGTCCTCTCCTGCATCATGCACGTCATCAGCAAAGGCTGCGTCCGCCGCAACGACGACAACCCGCACATCGTGGAGTTCGTGCCCAGCGACCCGTCCACGCCGCAGAAAGGTCAGGCTCAGTTCTCCTTCAGCAGCAGCGGCGACGACGTCAGGTGAGTTCACAGGAAGCGAAATAAGACGCTGGCGACTGCGTGTGCGTGTTTTTTCCCCTCGTCATTAACTCTGCGTGATCCTGTGAAGCCTGGCGTCGTCACCGCGGCGCCTCGAGGACGGCGTTCTGGACACGGTCCTCTTCTCCATGGGTCGAACCATGACGCCAGAGGAGGTCCGTCAGCTGATGCAGAGGACGGTGCAGCAGGTGAGTGTGTGTGGTGGAGGAGGCGTGTTGTCGCTGTGGAGGAGGCGTGTCCTCGCTGTGGTGGAGGCGTGTCCTCGCTGTGGTGGAGGCGTGTCCTCGCTGTGGTGGAGGCGTGTCCTCGCTGTGGAGGAGGCGTGTACTCACTGTGATGGAGGCGTGTCCTAACTGGAGGAGGCGTGTACTCACTGTGTGGGGGCGTGTCCTCGCTTTGTGCACACACAGAAACTCACACGCACATAATCACTCACACACACACAGAAACTCACACACACACACACAATCACACACACTCACACACACAAAGAAACATACTCACACTGAAACTCACACACACAAAGAAACACACACACACAGGAACTCACACACACACACACACAAAAAAACTCACACACACACAAAGAAACACACACACAGAAACTCACACGCACACACACAAAAAAACTCACACACACACAAAGAAACTCACACACACAAAGAAACTCACTCACAGAAACTCACTCACACACACACACACAAAGAAACTGGTGGAGGCGTGTCCTTGCTCTGGTGGAGGCGTGTCCTCACCCTGGTGGAGGCGTGAGTCCTCGCTGTGGTGGAGGCGTGTCCTTGCTGTGATGGAGGCGTGTCCTCGCTGTGTGGAGGCGTGTCCTCACACTGGTGGAGGCGTGTCCTCGCTGAGGTTGAGGCGTGTCCTCGTCCTGGTGGAGGCGTGTCCTTGCTGTGATGGAGGCGTGTCCTCTGCTGTGTTCCTGATGATGTCTCCTCCCCCCCCCCCCCCACAGGTCTCTGGGACTCTGAGTCTGGACGTGGACCGGGCCGAGCACCTTCTGCTTCACTGTAAGTGGAACGTGGACCTGCTGGTGCAGCGTTACACCGACGACCCCGACGCCCTGATGATGGCCGCCGGCATCAAGTGCAGGAACCCTGAGCCGCCGCCGAGCCCCGCCTCCACCTGCCCGGTCTGTCTGAGCGCCCGCAGCGCCACCGCGGAGCCGGTGCCGCTGCTGAGCTGCATGCACTACTGCTGCAGGGTGAGCCCGTTACCATGGTTACTGTGTGTGTGTGTGTGTGTGTGTGTGTGTGTGTGTGTGTGTGTGTGTGTGTGTGTGTGTGAGAGAGAGAGACCGGTTACCATGGTTACTGTGTCTGTGTGTGTGAGAGAGAGTGAGAGACCCGTTACCATGGTTACTGTGTCTGTGTGTGTGTGTGTGAGAGAGACCTGTTGCCATGGTTACTGTGTGTGTGTGTGTGTGTGTGTGTGAGAGCGAGAGACCCGTTACTATGGTTACTGTGTCTGTGTGTGTTTGTGAGAGAGAGAGAGAGACCCGTTGACACGTGCGAGAGAGAGAGAGAGAGACCTGTTGCCATGGTTACTGTGTGTGTGTGTGTGTGTGTGTGTGTGTGTGAGAGACCCGTTACCATGGTTACTGTGTGTGTGTGTGTGCGCTTTAAACTCTTAAAATAATTCTCAAACACTCTAAAATCACTTTTACTTGCATTTTATTTTGAAACTATCTTCAGTAGTTGATCCAGAATAGACAAAGGACATTTATAATAACATAAAATATATTTTTTTTTTGGTGCCATAATATTAAATAGTCATTGTTTTGACACTCTAAAATCACTTTTTCTTGCATTTTATTTTGAAAATATTGTCATAAGTTGATTTACAATAGACACGGAGTTATTACTGTGATCTAAACCGTACATTTTTCCATAGTTGTTCTAAAATACGTTGCTTTAAACTCTTAAAATAGGCCTGAAACAGTAAAAATCACTGTGTGTGTGTGTGTGTGTGTGAAGCAAAGTCCAGATTGAGACAAAATCAATGATTATAGAGAAAAAAAAAACAGACAAAAAAATGAGTGTGTAACCTGTGTGTGTGTGTATAACCTGTGTTTGTAACAAGTGTGTGTGTAACCTGTGTGTGTATATAACGTGTGTGTGTTTATAACCTGTGTAACCTGTGTGTAACCTGTGTATGTGTGTGTGTGTTTGTAACCTGTGTGTAACCTGTGTATGTGTGCGTGTGTATATAATTTGTGTGTGTGTGTGTATACACACCTGTGTGTAACCTCTGTGTGTGTGTGTGTTGAACCTGTGTGTGTGTGTGTGTGTGTAACCTTGCTGTGTGTGTGTGTATATAACCTGTCTCTGTGTGTGTGTGTGTGTGTGTGTGTGTGTGTGTGTGTAAACCCTGTCTCTCTGTGTGTGTGTGTGTGTGGAACCTTTCTCTGTGTGTGTGTGTGTGTGTGTGTGTGTGTGTGTGTGGAACCTTTCTCTGTGTGTGTGTGTGTGTGTGTGTGTGTGTGTGTGGAACCTTTCTGTGTGTGTGTGTATATAACCTGTCTCTGTGTGTGTGTGTGTGGAACCTCTCTGTGTGTGTGTGTGTGTGTGTGTGTGTGTATATAACCTCTGTGTGTGTGTATAACCTCTCTCTCTCTGTGTGTTTGTGTGTGTGTATAACCTCTCTCTCTCTGTGTGTGTGTGTAGTCGTGTTGGCAGGAGTACCTGACAGCGAGGATTGAGCAGAACCTGGTGATGAACTGTAACTGTCCAATCACAGACTGTCAGGCTCAGCCCACGTCTCAGTTCTTCCTCAGCATCCTGACGGACAAGGACACCGTCGCCAAGGTAACCGCCACGACCTCGGCTCTAAGGTGCGCAGAGCGCCCCCTTCAGGGTGTAACGTGACGTGTTTGTGTTGCCCCTCCCCCTCCCTCAGTACGAGAGCGCCCTCCTCAGGCTGTACGTGGAGTGCTGCTCTAACCTGACGTGGTGCACCAACCCTCTGGGCTGTGACCAGATCCTGTGCAAGGAGAACATGGGCAGCATGGGCACCTGCTCCAAGTGCTGCTGGTCCTCCTGTTTCAGCTGCAACTTCCCCGAGGTCAGAGGTCACACACACACACACACACACACACACACAGTGATGACAGTGATGAAGGAGCAGTGACAGTAGCTCCTCCCCCTCAGGCTCATTACCCGGCCAGCTGCAGTCACATGTCTCAGTGGATGGACGACGGAGGTTTCTATGAAGGGATGACGGTGGAGGCTCAGAGCAAACATCTGGCCAAACTCATCTCCAAACGCTGTCCCAGCTGTCAGGCTCAGATCGAGAAGAACGAGGGCTGCCTGCAGTACGCACCGCCATCTTCATCATCATCATCATCACCTTCATCACGATGAAGGTCGTCCTCCTCATCCTCTCTCTCTCTCTCCTCAGTATGACCTGTGCCAAGTGCAACCATGGATTTTGTTGGCGTTGCCTGAAACCGTGGAAACCGACGCACAAAGATTATTACAACTGCTCGGCCATGGTCAGTGTTTGTTTGTTTGTTTATTGTTTGGAAAAAACATTAATATCAAGTATTGAACGTTGTATAAAACGTGCTGTGACGTTATTGGCCGATGAATCGATGATAGTCGTACAACACTCAGGTCACATGACCACACACACACACACACATACAAACAGAAACACTCACACAAACTCTCACACACAGAAACAAACATCACATAAACTCACAAACTCGTACACACACAAACTCACACACACACAGAAACTCACACTCACGCACATAGAAACAAACACACTCACACACAGAAACACACACACTCACACACAGAAACACACGCACTCACGCACTCACACACAGAGAAACTCAGACACACACACACAAACTTACACACACACACAGAAACACACACACAAATTCACACACGCACAAACTCACACACAGAAACACACGCGCTCACACAGAGAAATTCACAGACACACACACACAAACTTACACACACACACACAAACTTACACACACACAAACTCTCTCTCACACACTCTCACACACGCACAAACATACAAACACAAACTCTCTCTCACACACACACACACACACACAAACTCTCTCACACACACACACACACAAACTCTCACACACACATACACACACAAACTCTCACACACACACACATACACACACAAACTCACACACACACACACACACATACACACACAAACTCTTACACTCTCTCACACACACACACACACATACACACACAAACTCACACACACACACACAAACTCTCACACTCTCTCACACACACACATACACACAAACTCTCACACACACACACACAAACACACACAAACTCTCTCACACACACACAAACTCTCACACTCTCACACACACACAAACTCTCACACTCTCACACACACACACACACACACACACAAACTCTCACACACACTCACACATACACACACTGCTCTGGAGCTACAATAACAACATGTTTTAAATCATCATCACTGTCTCAGGTGAGTAAAGCAGCTCGTCAGGAGAAGAAGTTTCAGGATTATAACGAGCGCTGCACCTTCCACCATCAGGCCAAGGTCTGTCTTTATTTAATTATGTTTATGTTTGTTTGTTTGTTTACAAATAACACACATATATCACAAAACTATCACCAAACTATGGCACTGACGTCCTGTGAGATTTGTGTAAACACGTTCTGGAACCAGTTCAAACCAGTTTAAACCAGTTACAACCTGTTGAATCCGTCGAGTTTAAGTCTAAACTGGTCTGAACTGGTCTAACAAGACAAAGAATCCCTCTGAAAACAGTTGAACACATTCCAGAACCGGTTTAATCCAGATGTGAAACCAGTTCAGACCAGTTTTACGTTGGTCTGAAGACTGAAACCCACCAGAGAACAGAGTTTGTGGTCTTGTTTCTTTGGTGTGAACACATGAAGAACTGGTTTGAGACTCAGTCGATGTTCTTGTCTCTTCCAGGACTTCGCGATCACTCTGGAGAACAAAGTGTCGTCCATTAACGAAGCTCTGCAGATGAAGTCTCTGACCTTCGTCATCGACGCCTGCAAAATTCTCGCTCAGGCTCGCAAGGTAAAAACAAACTCATCATCATCACCATCATCAGTATGTGTGTGTGTGTGTGTGTGTTGACTGAGCTCTGTGCTGCCCCCTGCAGGTGCTGGCCTACTCCTGCGTCTACAGCTACTACAACCAGGAGACTGAGAAGATGGACGTCATGGAGCAGCAGATGGAGGCGCTGGACCTGCACACCAACGCCCTGCAGATCCTGCTGGGTGAGGCCCCGCCCCCTTCATCATCATCATCATCATCATCATCATCTGTGTGTGTGTGTGTGTGTGTGACGTTCTGACTGTGTGTGTGTGTGTCCATTCAGAGGAGACCCTGCTGCAGTGCACTGACCTGGCCTCATGTGTCCGGCTGCTCAAACCGGAACATCTCAACACCGGACTGGAGCTGATCCGACGCATCCAGGAGCGTCTGCTCGCCATCCTGCAGCATTCCACCCAGGTAATCCAGTCTGAAACCAGTCTGAAACCAGTTCAAACCAGGTTTAATCCACTTTGAACCCAGTTCAAACCAGGTTTAATTCAGTCTGAAACCAGTTCAAACCAGGTTTAATCCATTCTGAAACCAGTTCAAACCAGGTTTAATTCAGTCTGAAACAAGTTCAAACCAGGTTTAATCCAGTCTGAGACCAGGTTTAAACCACTCTGAAACCAGTTCAAACCAGGTTTAATCCAGTCTGAAACCAGTTCAAACCAGGTTTAAACCACTCTTAAACCAGTTGACACCAGGTTTAATCCACTCTGAAACCAGTTCAAACCAGGTTTAATCCATTCTGAAACCAGTTCAAACCAGGTTTAATTCAGTCTGAGACCAGGTTTAAACCACTCTGAAACCAGTTCAAACCAGGTTTAATCCAGTCTGAAACCAGTTCAAACCAGGTTTAAACCACTCTTAAACCAGTTGACACCAGGTTTAATCCACTCTGAAACCAGTTCAAACCAGGTTTAATCCAGTCTACGCTCTGCAGTCTGCTGGAAAACCAGACTGATCTTGGTTTCACATGAGAATCAAACCCAGTCCTAATCCTGGATCAGCCTGGTTTAACCTGTGTGAACCTGGTTGAAACGAGTTTATATCGAGTCAGATTGAAACCCAGATTAAAATCAAAGAGAAACCAGAAAACTGTTCCACCTGGAACTTTGACTTTATTTGTCAAACTAAACTTTATTGATACACACTGAAGTTACAACAAACTGAACGTTTCCTGTTTCCTGTTTCCTGTTTGCGTTGACCAGGACTTCCGGGTCGGTTACCAGTCGAAGAACGGTCAGGAACCAGAATCGGTTCAGGAGTCAAACCTGTCCAATAACAGCGACGCCAACAAAAAGTGAGTACGACATTTTGAACGACGTGACACAGAAAAGGGAGGCGGGGCCAACGAGTCGACTCAATGCTGTCTCCGTTTGCTCACCAGGTCCAAGTCGGACCGAGCGTCGGACTCCGGAGACTCGGACAACAACAACTACGCCGGCGAGGAAGGCGGCGACGAGGCGGAGGACGACGAATACGACGAAGAGTACGTTCCCGAGTGGCACGAGGACTACGACGAGGACGACATCGACGAGGACGACCTGTTCTCCGACGACGACGAGTCCGAGAACAGCCCCTTCGACTGAAGAGTAGGAAACCCCCTATCGCCGCCTGAGAATGTCGGGATTAACGGGAGACGATCGTCGGGACGTCCTCCGCCGCCTGAATCCTAAGCCCCGCCCCCCCACATCACAGCTGCACTTGCTTTTCTGCGCACTATATTTTATTTCCTGTGTTTTCATGAAGTCTGATTACGGACGTAGACGAGGGTCACGTGACGCAAAGAAACCGAGACCGTTTGTTTATGTTAAACCGGTTAAAACCGGTTAAATCCAGATTACATACATAGAGCTCAATCTGAACCCAGGTCAACGCGTTGTGGAACCAGTTCAAACCAGTTTAAGCAAGTCTAAACTGGTCCAACACGTCAAAAAAAGAAAATCCATGTGAAAACAGTTTAATACACGTGAGAAACCATGTGAAACCGGTTCAGACCAGTTTACATTGGTCTGAAGACCAGAGAACAAAGTTTTAGGATTTAGTCTGAAAGCACTTTTGTTTCACAAAACTGGTTCAAAGACCAGTTCGAAGTTTGAAAGCCGTAGTCTTGTTTTTGTGATTGGCACTGGTCTAAACCAGTCTAAACCAGTCTAAATATCTGAATACAAAGTCCATGTCTAAAACCAGTTTAAATTTAAACCAGTTTGTTTGTGGTTCTGTGGCCTGGTGTCTGTTTTGTACTAAACTGCCTCTGCTCTGCGCTTTCATGGTCCCGGTCCTGGTGTTTGGAGGACCAGTTTGTTTGTTTCCTGGTTTGTCGATCCTCAGTTCAGTTCCATGTTTGGACGCGATGACGTCGCTCTTTAGTTTTAGAGGAAACAAACAACAAAACCGTCAGTCTGTTTTTCTACGAGTTCAAAGTTTCCGTGCGTCGCTGCAATAACTGATCCTGGATCAGTGTCTGTGATCGGCTGTGGTTCTGTTTGTGTTGTTGTTGACAGATCCTATAGATTCATACGTTTCACGTCTGTGTTTGTTTCTTTGGAGCCGAGCGACTCCTCACAGCAGAAGTCAATAAAAGCTTTTTCTTTTTCTGCTCAACTCTTTCTTCTGTTCACACAATAAATATTCTGAATGTTCTTTTAAATCCACGTCAGTGACGTCATCGACTGACAACCAATCAGCTGTTAGAGGTTTTTATAATAAAATGTCTTCCCACAGAAATGTTATCCACACATATGTATATATATATGTATATCTAATATATATATATACATACACATATATATATGTATATTTATGTATCTATATATATACGTTTATATATATATACATACACCTATGTACATTTATGTATGTATATATATACGTTTATATACATGCATATATATATATATACATACATGTATATATAGACACATACACTATGTACACGTGTATATTTATTTATGGAGAATATGTGTGTGTACATATATAAACACATACTGTATATTTAAATAATCCTTATATACTGTATTAAAACATGTATAATGTATGCTGTAATTATACCGCATTATTAAGACGGAGTAATTGCGTGACACCACAAGGGGGCAGCAGTTCAACGACATGCACACAAACGGTCGTTTAACCGTGAAGAAGAGAACACTGTGGCGCTGCAGTTCACACCTCCCGCCTGCAGGTGGCGGTAAACGACGTGAAACACGTCACTGCGTTGCATTCAAGTAAAAGCCGGAAGTAGGAGACCGACACGCGCAGCTTGTGTTTTGTTCAGAGTTTGATTAAAATTCTCGATTTTAAGCTTAAAATGCGCACGTTTCGTTAGATTTCGCGCATTTGTCTCGTCGTTTCGACGCTAAATGAAACGTAAGTGAAAAGCTAGTCGACGACTTTGGGCCTGAACGCGGGATTGTTTGTGTCGTTAGCTGCTAGCGCTGCTAGCGCTGCTCGGTCGGTTAGCTCCCGGGCGCTGGACCGTCCTCCCTCCCCGTGTCTCTGCAGCTTCATTCCGGGGAGGGAATGGGGCGAGGAAGGGGTCGAGAGCAGCGGCACGGTCCGCCGATGGGACCGCCGGGCGAAGACGTGCCTCCGTACGACATGGGTCCACCCCGGTGGGGCCCCCCTCCTCCGCCTGGAGGGTGGGGACCACTGCCGCCTGACGGTTGGCCGCCGCACGAGTGGGGCCCTCCGCCGCCGGGAGGATGGGGTCCACTGCCGCCTGGTGGATGGGGACCGCCGCACGAAGACTGGGGTCCGAGAGGGCCTCCGCATCCGGACTGGGACCCAAGAGGACCTCCGCCGCCGGGCTGGGGGGGTCATCCCGACGACTGGCTCCATCCTCTCGATGACTGGCGTCGGTATCGTGAGGACTGGAGACTCCTGCACCCTGACGACCTGAGGCCGCCGCCGTACCCGGAGGACTGGAGACCCCCGCATCCAGATGACTGGCGACATCCACACCCCGACGGCTGGGGACCCGACAGACCTCTCCCCCCACCCGGTTGGGGACACCCGGGCTGGGGCCCAGAGCCTCCTCCACCTGTACCCCCTCCCAACATCCCCCCGCCCCCTGTAGCGCTTCCTCCTCCGGACCCTGCAGCTTTTGCCCCGGTGGCCCCGGTGCCTCCTCCTCCTGTCCCTGCCTTCGGTTTCCCGGCCTTCCCTCCTCCGGGCTGGACAGGAGAGGTAAAAAAAAAGTGTTTTTATTTCCTCTTCAGGTTTAGGATCTGTGGATCGACTGAAGTAGAAATTGCTTCATTTGCATATGTAAACACAAGAATTCAGACGTGTTTTCTCTCTGGTTTTCAGCCGGTCCCTGAGGAACCTCTGGTGAATCCACCCCCGGATCAGCCTGAGTGGGCGAGTCCAGACTTTGGTTTAAATCTGTGTTTAATAGTTGTCTCTGTGATGAAGAGCGTGACAGGATAAGTTAATCAAGTTAAACTAAAGTTAGACTCACTGACTCAGTTAAAGGCGCCATATGTAAGAATGTGGCCAAAAACAGTTACTACACTCAAATTCAAAATACCGAGGTCTCTGAGGGTTAGTTTTCTGACGTAACTGGCAACCCATGGTTGCTGGGCAGCAGAGACTCTACTGACTTCAATGATTGGTAGATGGCGGTAGGTGGCGCCACATGCAAAAAAAAAATTTTTTTAATGCAAATATTTTGTCTGTACTGTTGTTGTTGGTGAGTTCAGTTTGTTATATAAACATTATTCCTGAGTCTCTGTGACATATTAGGAGGATTTTATGATTTATTACATAATGCACCTTTAAAGATAGTCACTAAAGTCACTAAAAACACAACACATCTTTAAAGGGAGATAAACGTGAGCTCAAAGATATTTGAAAGTTGACGTAAATCTCTTGACTCTCATTATGATTTATTCATTTCTTAGATCAAGGCCTTGATCTCGGCTCCGCCCACTGACTCCAGTCCAGCTGAGGCTAAAACAGGAGAGCTGACCGTCCCCAAGACACCTGCTGCTGATGGCGCTGCTGTCCCCGCCCCCAGCCCCGCCCCTAAACCTAAACCTGAACCCAGCAAGACCAGCAAAGCCCTCGGCCTTCTGGGAAAACGCAAGTTTGACAAGTGAGTGTTTGAATCTGTCGCTGATGATGATGATGATGATGATGATGATGATGGTGATGATGGTGATGATAATGTCCTCTTCTGTCTCCGTGTCCTCAGGCCTCCTCCTGGCAGGTCCACAGGAATCATCTCCTTCATCGGGGTAAGAAACAAACTCTGACACACACACACACACACACACACACACACACACACACACAGTCCTGACCTCTGACCTTCTGTCCGACCAGCCGACCTTTGGCTACATCGAGAGAGAAGATCTGGAGAAATTCACCTTCAGCTTCGACGTTTTCTTCGGAAACCCCAAAGCCATGACGCCCGGGGTCAGAGTTCACTTCACCGGCTGTAAGGACAAGGTGAGGGCGCCCCCTAGTGTCTGCTTTTTATTCACCAGAAACTTGATAAAAGTCACCAAAACGTCTTTGTTTCTTGTTGGTTAATGTTTATCGGTCGTTGATAGGTTGATGATCGGTCGTTGATAGGTTGGCGATCATTCTTCGATCGGTTGACGATCAGTTAATCAGTCGTCAATCGGTTGTCGGTCAGTTGACGATCAGTTGTTGATCTGTTGACGATCGGTCGTTGATCATTCTTCGATCGGTTGACGATCAGTCGTCAATCGGTTGTCGATCAGTCATCGGTCAGTTGACGATCGGTCGTTGATCAGTTGACGATCGGTCGGTGATCAGTTGACGATCATTCTACGATCGGTTGATGATCAGTTAATCAGTCGTCGATCGGTTGTCGATCAGTCGTCGGTCAGTTGACGATCAGTTTTTGATCTGTTGACGATCGGTTTACCACCTGTTGACGATCTGTCTACGCTCGGTCGTCGATCAGTCGTCGATCGGTTGACGATCAGTCGTCGATCGGTTGACGATCAGTCGTCGATCGGTTGACGATCTGTTGACGATGAAGTTTCCAACATGTTTGTTTGTTTGTTTGTAGCATCAGAGTCAGATAGCGACGGACGTCAAAGTGGCTCCAGGTGGGACGGAGAACGTTGACGTGGAGATCTACGAGGCCGTGGTCAGTAAACCAATCTCGGAGCCTCAGGTGGGTGTGTCGTCTTTAGCCCCTCCCCCCACATACACACACACTCGCACACGGTCGACCGCTAACGTTTGCCGCCCCGCAGCCCGGCGAGCGTCAGTACCCGGGTCAGGTGTACGTGAACATCGGTCCACTGAGGACCAACCTGACGTTTGAGAGGAAGGACAGCACGGTGGCGCTGCTGAAGGACGACCACGTCCTCATCAACCTGCTGACCGACATCGTGACGGAGAAGAGGAGGGCCACCAACATCAAGCCCCAGATCCCTGCCACCTTCAGCCACACGGGGGAGACACGCGAGGAGGTCGGCCGCTTGATATTAAACTGTCCACAAGAGGGCGCTGCTTCACTCCAGTCATTACTGATCCTCACCATTTATCATTTATAATAATTATAAAAACAATAGAAAAATGGTCCTGAAAGAATTCAAAACATTTTTTGTAACTTTTTTATCGCTTTTCTAGCATTTTTGAAAACCCAATTTTTTTATCGTAGTATCGTTAGTTTTTTATTGTTACTAACATGTTTTCCTGTAATTTTTGTTAACTTAATTTTTTATCGTTAGTAACCTTTCTTTAACGTTAGTAACTATATTTTATCGTTAGTCGTTTTTTTTATTGTTGGTAAAAAAAAAATGTTTTGGTATCTTATTTATCGTTGGTAACTTTTTTAATCATTAACTATATTTTTATCATTAGTCATTTTTTATATCGTTACCAAAGTGTTTTCCTAACATTTTTGTAAACTTAATTTTTTAACGTAGGTAACTTTCTTTTTAACGTAAGTAACTATATTTTATCGTTAGTAACTTTTTTTTTATTGTTAGTAAACAAGATTTTATCGTTGGTAGCTTTTTTATCGTTAGTAACTTTTATCGTTAGTAATTATATTTTATCGTTAGTAACTTTTTAATCACTGATATCTTTTTTTTATCTTTAGTAACAACTTTATCGTTCGTAACTATATTTTATCGTTAGTAATTATATTTTATCGTTAGCATCTTTTTTTTTTACGTTAGCATCTTTTTTACAGTTTGTAACTTTTCAAAATAGTGACTTTTTATCGTTGGTAACTATATTTTATCGTTAATAACTATATTTTATCGCTAGTATTTCTTTTATCGTTAGTATGTTTTTTATCGTTATTAACTATATTTTATCGTTAGTATTTTTTTTTTATCGTTAGTAACTATATTTTTTTATCCTTAGTCATTTTTTTTATTGTTAGCATCTTTTTTATCGTTCGTAAATTTTTGAAATAGTCACTTTTTTATCGTTAGTAACTTTTCTTTATCGTTAGTTATGTGACCAAATCAGTTGAAATGACATAGAGACAGAATGTCGACTGTGGTGATTTTGTTTGCGTAAACGGTCGCTAGCATCATTCCTGCTGTGCTGCCGTTTGTCCTGCAGGGCGTCATCGTCAGCCTGAAAGACGACAAAGGCGTCATCAAGTCAGAAACGCACGGCGAACTTTCCTTTGACGTGGGAGAAAACCTGAGTGACGTGGAGTTCGCAGCCGAGGACGTCAACGAGGAAGTGGAGTTCACCGTCCTGACGGTCAGAAACGTCCTCCTTCGCGTTCTCTTTCGTAAACGTACGATTTTTTTCTTTCTGCTCCAAACGTCACCTTTTGTCCCCTCTGCTCCGTCCTCAGCTGTTGTCGGGGAAACAAGCCGTCAGGATCCGACGCGTGAAGGAGCCGCTTCTCCTCACGCTGTCGTCCGCCACGGAGGAGGCGGCGCTCGCGGCGGCGACGGAAACCGACGACGCCGGAGACTCAGAGACGGTGGAAGGAAAAGCGGAGGTCAAGGTGGAGCTGCAGCCACGCATGGTGCTGGACTCTGAGCTGTACGAGGGGATCGTCAGTCAGCCCATCATCGACCCCACGGTGAGTCAGGGTAGTTCGTGTATTATTACACCGTTTTTGTGTATTATTACGTAGCTGACGAAGCATTTTTGCTTATAACTTAGTTTTTGTGTATTATTATGTAGCATTTCTATGTATTATTACATAGCTAACGTAACATTTTTGTTTCGTGTATTATTACATGGCTAACGTAGTGTTTTTTTTGTGTATTATAAGGTAGTGTTTTTGTGTACTATTCCGTAACTGATGTACTGTTTTTGTCTATTATTACGTAGCTTATGTAGCGTTTTTGTGTATTATTATGACACTATTGCAGCGTTTTTGTGTGTTATTACGAAGCTAATGTAGCGTTTTTGTGTTATTATGAAGCTAATGTAGCGTTTTTTAAAATATTATTATGAAGCTAATGTAGCGTTTTTTTAATATTATTACGAAGCCAATGTAGCGTTTTTGTGTTATTTTGAAGCTAATGTAGCGTTTTTTAAATATTATTACGAAGCTAATGTAGCATTTTTGTGTTATTATGAAGCTAATGTAGCGTTTTTTTAAAATATTATTACGAAGCTAATGTAGCGTTTTTGTGTTATTATGAAGCTAATGTAGCGTTTTTTGAATATTATTACGAAGCTAATGTAGCTTTTTTGTGTTATTATGAAGCTAATGTAGCGTTTTTTAAAAATATTATTACGAAGCTAATGTAGTGTTTTTTTTAAATATTATTACGAGGCTAATGTAGCGTTTTTGTGTGTTATTATGAAGCTAATGTAGTGTTTTTTTTAAATAGTATTACGAAGCTAATGTAGCATTTTTGTGTTATTATGAAGCTAATGTAGTTTTTTTTTGTAATATTATTACGAAGCTATTTTCCAACTCAGCCGGTGTGATGGAGACGTTTTCAAGAAATTTCATTCAGTTCTTCTAGTTGCAGAGTTCGCTGGTGCTATGGCTAGCGCAAGTGTAACGGCAGACTATCGATGTACAGATCTGTGTCCATAGTCTATCGTTACACTTGATTTGCCTCGGGTGCACTGTGCAGTCAGTGTGAGTGTTTCTAATGCCATGCTAGCTTGTACCATTGACTTGCGCTCGACTGACTCCGCCCACTCTCTTGTCAGCCCACGTTGCAGGGTTACCCGGGTCAGATCCATGCCAACATCGGTCCGGTCAGGACCAACGTGACGTTCAACCATCAGGACTGCGGCGTGACGCTGCTGAGGAACGACCACGTGCTCATCAACCTGCTCATCAACGCCGCCACCAAGAGGAGGAGGGCGGCAAACATCAAGGCCAAGATCCCGTTCACATTCTGTTACACCAAGGAGAAGAGAGAGCTGGTAACGGACACACACACACACACACACACACACCGACGTTGGCCGATATGTGTATCATTTGAAATAATTGACAATATCGAGTAAATGAATTTGAAAATTCTGATGAAACGTGGACGTCATTGCGCAGCTAACATTGCGTCTACGTGCTTTTTTCTGTGTGCTAACTTGCTAAGGTGTTCTTAGGTAGCTAACTGCGTTTTTTCTATGTATTATAACATGGCACTTTTGTGTATTGTTAAGTAGCTAATATTATGTCTTTGTGGATTATTACGTAGCTAAATTTGTGTTTTTTTTGTGTATTATAATGTAGTGTTTTTGTGTATTATTCCATAGCTCATGTACCGTTTTTGTCATCAGGTACATCAGCTATGGAATAATTATAATAGTAATTTATTATGTATCTGATGTAGCATTTCTATGTATTATTACATAGCTAACGTAACATTTATTTTCCCTGTATAATTACATAGCTAACGTAGTGTTTTTTTCGTATATTATAACGTAGTGTTTTTGTGTATTATTCCGTAGCTTATGTAGCGTTTTTGTGTATTATTGCGTAGCTAACGTAGTATTTTTGTGTCTTATTACGAAGCTATTGTAGCATTATTGTGTATTATTACGAAGCTAATTTAGCGTTTTTATGTATTATTACGAAGCTAATGTAGCGTTTTTATATTATTACGAAACTTATGTAGCGTTTTTTAATATTATTACGAAGCTAATGTAGCGTTTAAAAAAAAAAGAAGAAATATTATAATGAAGCTAATGTAGTGTTTTTGTGTGTTATTATGAACCTAATGAAGCATTTTTTGTATTGTTTCAATGCTAATGTAGCGTGTGTTTTTTTTTTTGTTATTATGAAGCTAATGTAGCATTTTTTTAATATAATTATGAAGCTAATGTAGCGTTTTTTTGTGTTACTATGAAGCTAATGTAGTGTTTTTGTGTGTTATTATGAAGCTAATGAAGCATTTTTTGTGTTGTTTCGATGCTAATGTAGCGTATGTTTTTTTTTTGTGTGTTATTATGAAGCTAATGTAACGTTTTGTGTACTTCCTGTTTCAGGGCATCATCACCGTCCTCGGGCCTGAAGAGGGCATCATTAACTCTGACGACCACGGTGAAATTCCCTTCGACATCTGCGAGAACTTCAGCGACACCGAGTTCAACAGCAGTGACATCCACCAGGAGGTGGAGTTCACTACGAGCATGGTGAGTCCACACTCAGACCCAGACCTGGTCCTCAGTCCCAGACCTGGTCCTCAGACCTGGTCCTCAGACCTGGTCCTCAGACCTGGTCCTCAGACCTGGTCCTCAGACCTGGTCCTCAGACCTGGTCCTGAGGACACTTCCTGTGTCCTCGTCTCACTGGCTCTGTCCGTCTGTCTCTGCAGGTGAAGTCAAAGAAGCGAGCGATCAGACTGAGGAGGATGAAAAGACTCGAGGACCAAATCCTGGTGGAGCAGAAGAAGCGTGGGGAGGAGGAGAAGAGGAGGAAGAAGCTGGTGGAGGAGGAGAAGAACAGGAAACAAGAGGAGGAGGAGGAGCAGAGGGGGGAGATGGAAGAGGAGGAGCGAGAGAAGAGGAAGAAGGAGGAGGTAGCGGCGGCGCTAGCTGCAGCTAAAGACAAGGTGAGAGAGGACGAGCGCGCGTCAACGAGGTGATAAAACTAACGTTTTCTTTCTTTATTTTTCACGTTATTGACGTTTCATAATCGTTAGTATCTCTTTTTATCGTTTGTATCTAATATTAGTCACTTTTTTATCGTTAGTAAATTTTTTATCGTTAGTAAATTTTTAGCGTTAGTAACTTTTTTAGCGCTAGTAACTTTTTTATCGTGAGTATTTTTTTATCGTTAGTAACTTTTTTAACATTAGTATCTTTTTCTTAGTATTTTTTTTATAGTGGTCATTATTGTTGGTCATTTTTATATCGCTAGTATCTCTTTTTATCGTAAGTAACTTTTTTTTATCGTGAGTATCTTAGGTGATAAAACAAAGGTTTAATTATTTATTTTTCCGATTATTGCCGTTTCGTAAGCGTTAAAGAGAGAATCGCGATGTTTCTCCCGCATCTGGTTAACGCTAACATGTCGTCTCGTACAGTGGACGCCGCTCGGCTTCTCGGTCAGAGATCCCTGCTCGCGAGACGACATCAGCAAGGAGCGATTTGAAGGAACCGTCCTCAGGGCCATCTCACAATTCCCTCGCAGGGAGATCAAGAAGGAGCCGGGGGAGGAGCCCAGAGGAGGGGGAGGAGCTTCTGGTGATGGGCCAACCCTCCCCGGAGAGGTAAAATTTAAAAATACATTTTCACTTCGACTTTTAAAATGTGTTTGGTTTTCAAAACCAGGTTTTTGTTCTTCAGGTGAAAATAAAAGTGGAGACAAAAGAAGAAGAAGAAGAGGAGGAGGAGGAGGAAGGACAAGCCAAGATGGAGGTGAAGAAGGAGGAGGGTCATATGCTGCAGGCTGGAGGCGGAGCTAAACCAGAACCAGAGTTGGGTCGACTGGTGATGACCATCGACGGTCAACAGAAGCAACTGAGCTTCAGTCCCAGAGATCTGCTGACCTCGGCCACCATGCTGGACGGAGACAAGGTGAGAAGGTTCTCCAACGGAGCGTTATTGCGTATTATAACGTAGTGTTTTTGCGTATTATTACGTAACGTTTTTGGGTATTATTACGTAGCTCATGTAGCGTTTTTGTGTATTATTACGTAGCTAACATAGCCTTTTTTGTTTTTTATAACATAGCGTTTTTGTGTATTACTTAGCTTATGTAGCATTTTTGTGTATTATTGCATAGCTTACGTAGCATTTTTGTGTATTATTACGTAGCTAACGTAGTATTTTTGTGATTTATTACGAAGCTTATGTAGTATTTTTGTGTGTTATTACGAAACTAATTTAGTGTTTTTGTGTGTGATTACGAAGCTAATGAACCATTTTTTTAAAAGATTGTTACAAAGCTAATGTAGTGTTTTTGTGTATTATTACGAAGCTAATGTAGTGTTTTTTATATTATTATGAAGCTAATGTAGTGTTTTTGTGTATTATTACGAAGCTAATGTAGCGTTTTTTATATTATTATGAAGCTAATGTAGTGTTTTTGTGTGTTATAATGGAGCTAATGTAGTGTTTTTGTGTATTATTACGAAGCTAATGTATCATTTTTGTGTATTATTACGAAGCTATTGTAGCGTTTTTTATATTATTATGAAGCTAATAAAGCATTTTTTGTATTGTTTCAATGCTAATGTAGCGTTTTTTTGCGTTATGAAGCCAATGTAGTGGTTTTTTTGTATTGTTTCAGCGCTAATCTAGTGTTTCTTGTGTTATTATGATGCTAATGTAGCGTTTATTGTTTTAATAAAGCTAATGTAGCGTTTTTTGTGTTATGAAGCTAATGTAGCGTTTTTATATTATTATGAAGCTAATGAAGAATTTTTTGTATTGTTTCAACGCTAATGTAGCATTTTTGGTGTTATTATGAAGCTAATGTAGCGTTTTTATATTATTATGAAGCTAATGAAGAATTTTTTGTATTGTTTCAACGCTAATGTAGCATTTTTGGTGTTATTATGAAGCTAATGTAGCGGTTTTTTTGTATTGTTTCAGCGCTAATGTAGTGTTTCTTGTGTTATTATGAAGCTAATGTAGCCTTTTATTGTTATTATGAAGCTAATGTAGCGTTTTTGTGTACTTCCTGTACAGGACGTCTGTCCTCACGACACCAAGTTTGATATTAACAGGATTTTTTTCCATGTTTGATCTCAGGTACGTTTCAACATTGCCTCCAATCCAGAGACCAAAGAGGAGCGAGCGACGTACGTGGAAATCCTGCCCGACTCCTTCGAAGAGTCCACCGAACAACGGCGAAACGTGAGACTGGAACACCTCCACCTTCACCCAGGAGTGAACCCGGTGATCCTGACATGTTTGTTTTATTTTGTTCCTTCAGGGCATCGTGATCGAGTTCTCGGGGCCTTCAGGCCTCATCAAGTGCAGTCAGAACCCTCAGCTCTTCTTCTACATGTCGGAGATCATCGAGAAGAAGAGGCTGGAGTTAAACGAGAAGGTGGAGTTCAGCGTCGTCCCGGTGAGTCGTGGTTTCATTTCTACGCCGATGACCCAGGTTATCCACTCAAACGTCTTCCCTTAAACTATGTTTATGTTGTTTTTTTTGCCAGCATGAGACGGCAGAGGGCGGGACCCAGGCCATCAGGATCAAACGCTTCACCGAGAGCGTTTTCCTCCCGGCTCGCAAACTGGTTGCAGCCAAAGGGAAAGTAAGAGCCAGAGTTTAAGCTTCAGATACAAGCGAGAAAAGAGCTTTTTAACGTTCTCAGTTTGTCTAATGTGTTGTTTTTCTCTCCTCTGGTAGATGACCATCAAACTGAGCAAAGCTTCAGAAGAGAAAGAGTGAGTTTTGTTCATCATTATTAGCTCAAGCTTAGCTTAAGACCTTTTTAGATCAAGTGCGGTTGCTTGAACGTGTAGAGGTGATTTAGCTGGTGTTGGGTTTGCAGAGTCAAAAGATGGTCAACACGGTGCGTTCTGATTGGTTGAAAGTACCCGACACAGTGGCACAAAAAGGCTGCATTGACTGGATGCAAAGTCGATAAATACTTGTCACCTCGAAAGTAGTTGTTTATCTTTGTTAAATAAACGTAAACGGCTCTGATAAAAGTCTCTCTTTTCACGTCTCTAGATTGTTTACAAACGAAACCTTGCGTTATACATTTCAGGAAAGAAAAGCCAGAGACGGAAAAACTGAAGGCGGTGGTGAAAAGTCTTAGATCGCAAGACAGCAAGTCCAGCATCAGCAGGCGGGATCACAGCGCCCCCCGGTCCAAATATGGCCGCAGCCGGAGCAGGAGTCGAAGCGGGAGCAGGAGTCGGAGCAGGATTCCAATCACGGACCAATTTGGCCGCGTCAAAAGGAAACACAGCCCCAGCGCTGAGCGAGATCGTAAAAGTAGGTACAGGAACAGCAGAGAGAGCGAGAGGTCGCACCGTCGCAGCAAGAGTCGCAGCAAGAGCCGGAGCAAGAGCCGGAGCAAGAGCCGGAGCAGGAGCCGGAGCAGGAGTCGGAGCCGGAGCAGGAGCAGGAGTCGCAGCAGGGAAAGGTCCAGAAAGACGGCCAAGATCAGCAAAGACCGCGAGGAACCTCCGAAGAGGAGGAGGGAGCCGAGTCCTCCTCAGAGACATGGAGTCTTTGACGACGTACTGGCCAGGAAGAAGCGCGAGCTAGAAGAGCTGAATGAGATGATCGCCTACAAAAAGGCTCTGGTGGACATAGATCCAAGAGGACTGGAGCCCGGACACAGGACCTGCATCGATTACGACCACGGCCGTATCACGATGCCGCTCCCCGAGTTCAAACCAGTCCGTTCCATCCTGAAGAAACGACCCGACGGACCGGAGTACAACCATCGCCCTCCTCAACATTACGATGATCCTTATTACGATCGACCGCTGAGTCCTTACCAAGATCGTCGTTACGGTGAGCGCTATAGTGACCCGTATGCGGCTCCCCGTCCTTACCCCAACCCTCCCTATACCGAGCGACCCTACGGTGAGCGTCCCTACGAAGGTCGGGTTTACAGTGAACCGCCCTACAGCGGCGTCCCTTTGTCTGCCAGTAATCGCTACACCGACCGCTACGATGTTTATGATGAACCGTATGAAGAGCGCTACTATGAACCAGCGTATTCAGACCGACCCAACGATGATCCGCATCACCCTGCAAAAGTGACCCAGTCTCTGGAGCCCCGCGATCCGTCCCCTTTACGGCCGGCAGCCTCCTCGCAACCTCTCTCTGCTTCAACCGCCTCGTTTTCCCAAACTCCCTTAAGACCTCCTTCTCCCGTTGAACTGCCTCCTCGAAGTCCGTCGCCCAAGCCGAGGAATGTAGCCCAGCGTCCGTCGCCTCCGGCTGAGAAACCACCTCTCGACCGTTTCCTTGACATGCTGAACAAAAAAAAAGTAGAGGCCGAGAAGCAATCGGAACCGATTCAGGTCAAAGACGACCTGCTGCCTCACGAGCGGGCGATTCAAGATGGTGCGGGGTTCTCTCGCATCGTTGGACTCGTCCAAGAGCAGCCGAGCAGCAGTCGAGCTCTAGCAGTTGAAAGGAAACAACAAAGCCCTAAACGGTCCTCGGTGGAGAGAATCAACGAGGAACCAAAGATCAAGGCAGAACCCTATGACAAGATCCAGAGTCTACTGCGGTCGATTGGCCTGAAGCTGAGTTCGGGGGATGTGTCTAAACTGGCCAGCCGGGCTCAGGAGAAAATCTACAGTCCAAAGTCCTCGTCCACAGAAAGAGAGACCATGTCCGCCGCAAAAGAAGAACCGCAAACGTACAGAACGGGATCAGTAGAATCCGATCGCAACCATACTCCCTCTCCCATTAGATCGTCCAGTGTGGAGTCGCTCAGCAGACATAAATCGGTGTCGGAGTACGAAGAATTCCTCGACCAGCAAGAGCTGGAGACGCTGAAGAAGGCACAGCAGTTGCAGAATCTTACCAAGACGATGGGCAGTACTCTCCCCTCCAACCCGCCTCCAAAACCACCTCCTGGGCCTCCACCTGCTCAATACATACGCCCACCCCCACCTGTTAACTGGCCACTGGGAGGCGCCGTTCCTCAAGAACAGACCTTCACAGCTGCAAACGCAGGAAGTCAACCAAACTGTCAACTAGCACAGAGATTTGGATTTCCTCCTGGACCTCCTGCCGGACCACCGCCGCGGCGTCCTGGCCAGCCTCCTCCAGGGCCCCCTCCAGGACCTCCACCACGCCGCCCCACCGGACCGCCTCCTTTTGCTCAGTTCCCCAATAATAATAATACAACCTTTCCTTTCATTGGCCAGCCTCCTGCAGCACAGTCATCCGATACCAGTCCTCCACACCCTGTGACCGCTGTCACGGCAACGCAGTTACCCGTCACGTCAAGTCCTCCCGGCAACGACCAGTCGGCCATCTCCACGACTATGGCCAGATGTTTGAAGGTCATAGAGACCGTCAAGTCTCTGGCGTCGCAACCCACAGCAGCCAAACCAGTGAAGTCGGTCCAGTTCAGTTTACCCACCGAGTCTCCGTCGTCGTCCAGTTTTCAGGTTTCCACAGCGACGGATGACGACGTCAAGGCAAAGCAGAAGGAGAAGGTATGAACCCCGTTTTACCTTTTTTAACACGAGTGGACGAGTTCTGGTTCTGGCTTGTGTGAAGCGTGTATGTAGTCTAATGTTACCCAGTTACCAGGGCCCACATTTAAGTGGAGATTAACAATATAAATGTTTAACTTTTACATCTGTTTCAACAATCAAACTTATACTAGATGTATCATAATTTACCACTAAGGCCCAGACATGTTGGTTGTCTGCACTGTACACACTGGTGTCCTGAGAAGGTCATCCTGCCAAATGTGAAGGCTGTCAAGCGACCAGAAGAGGGCTCTAATTTCCTTAATTTTCCTTAATGTCCTTCCTATGGGGAGAGCTCACAGCAGCTGCTAAGGTAGCAGTAGGGATAAAAGATGTGCTAAAGCTTTGCTAAGATAAATATGAAAGGAACCACTTATTTTGGCTCCAGGTCTCCACCGCTGAAAATCCCCATATTTGGTTTGGCAGAGATTCTTAACACTACAAAATTTGGGACTGGCACTAGCAGTGCCCTGGATGTGCGACAATTTAGAGTATTCAATTACCAATGAGCAATGGGTATTTGGTGCCTTGCTCAGTGGTAAACCAGCCCAAAACAACAACCCTCTGGTTACAAACCAAGGGCCAATTCCAATTCCTATCTTAACCCTTAATCTTAACTGTCCCTCAAAACCAAGTGTTGAGGGTTATTTTGTCACTTAGAAATGGGACACCCCTTAAATGCAGATACGTCTTCAGACTGTAGGGGGCAGAATAACGCAAAAAAGCTGCATCCAGTCTGTCAACTCCAAAAAAGAAGAAGAAGAAGAACACATTTACGTCAGGATTATTATTATCAAGTTATTAGGTTGTCAGTTAGTTATAAGATGACACTCATACAAATATTCAGCTGACAGTTACCACACACCACGACTTATTGAAAAGTAAACCACACCGGCCGACTATTGACAAAAGAACGTAAAATAAAAATAAATGTTACGCAACAAGGACGTCAGTAATCCATAATATGGGCCTAAACTAAGATCATTTTTATATCTCTATTAACAAAGAAAATACTTCATTTGTATCGCACTCGTTTCGCTGCTTTCGGCGCCATCTTTCTTATGTGAAAACAACAGCAATGCATTCTGGGTAGCCCTTGCTCCCAAGGGTGGTGTCTGAAAATCTCAATATTGAGGGCGATACAGCCCTTTAACTTGGCCTCAACTAAATTTTTCTGAGAATCGTGACAGCACTTGGACTAGAGGGAGAGGCTAGCTTTCGCGTTATTCTGCCCCCTACAGTCTGAAGACGTATCTGCGTTTAAGGGGTGTCCCATTTCTAAGTGACAAAGTAACCCTCAACACTTGGTTTTGAGGGTCAGTTAAGATTAAGAGTTGAGCTTAAGGGTTAAGATAGGAATTGGAATTCATCCCCAGTTCCCTTTTCACTTGGCCATGGTTTGCCCCTCGACTACGATTTATATCGTACATTATTGACGATTGATTGACTCGTGGCTCGTTCTTCCAGCTACATAATTACAGCGACGTGGCTTTGGAGTTAGCGTCGTCCTGTCGTCGTGAAAAGTTGATGAACTACCAAAGCTTCAGAAACATGTTGTGTTGCCGTTGCAGCTGGATTTATACGACCAGAGGATCTTGGAGAAAAGGGAGCAGCAGTTCCAGGAGAAAATGGCTCGTAGGAAACAAGGGGACAAGGACGGAGCTGCAGTCGCTCCAGGTATCACTTTACGACGCTTTCAAGATAACTAGCATTCTTTAAGTTAAACCTTTTAAAGAAAGATTCTGTTTAAGACGTAGTTTTACAGCTGCATGCCTAAACTAAACTATTTTAATTCTTTTACTGACTGTAACAGGTAAGATGGGGTAAATGTGTTCGTATTTTCCAGGTGTGATGAGCTTCTCCTCTGCAGATGAATACGGTAGAAATGTTAAGATAACGTGATGTTGAGTCTATAGAAACAATTAGCTTGGCGTAACTTAAATAGAGACCATTCTAATGCTAAAGTAGTTCGACTTTTGACAGCATTTCAGTGCCACATGGATGTCTCTGTAAGTTTAGTGATTTCACACATTAGCCGAGCCTAGCCTAGCCTAACCTAGCTTAGCCTCGCGATTTGTTCTGGCGATCGAGAAAAGAAGACAAAGTAACATCTTTTCCTCCTTGTGTTACGACTCTGTTGCCATCCAGAGTTTTAAGAGACCCGTTTGCGATAATGAGGTCAAGAAGGTTTTCAATAAGTTGGCGTAGAAACCGATGCGCTATCTAAGCTTGATTTTTTCATACTTTAGTATTTGATTAAAGTGTAAATAAACGTAGATTTGAATTGAATACTAATTATTTTTAATACCGACTTGACGACCTGGTTATTAGCTCCTCACAGAGTACTTTGAGGTCAGGTCGTCTCTGTACGTTTGGGTTTGCTGCGTCTACTTTTAGACGAGGTTTGTCCAAGCGGCCGGACTCGTCGTCCAGCACTTATTCACCGCTGGACGGTGGTTTATAAGAGGATGACGATGGCAGCAGCTTTGACTTTTGTCAAGGGTCCTTGTTTTCTTTGAGTTATGTAGGTACTGCATGTACAGAGACTGCAATTCTTCCAGGAATGGATGGGGGCAGCGTATACACCTACACGTGTTCCTGCCCGGCTTTGCATGCTAAAGAAGAAGAAGAGGAAGAAGACGCATCGCGCGGAAGACGGCAACTGTAGTGCGGCTATAGCTCCGAGTTGTAGATAAGGAAGTCGAGTGGAGTCGCGTACGGACGTGAAACTAGAACGTTTCCTTTAGCGTTCGCGTTCCTGTACTTCTACTGTTCGTGGTACTACCAACTTCTTACAGTTGGCGCACGACTCCCATTTCACGTGGATGGTGTTTTGACTGCTTCAGGATTGCATCTGGTCCAGGACGTGGTAGGCCTTAAGGTTCAAATGTTGTTTAGTACAGAATTCAGTTTAGGGAGAATGCTACAGACTTTTGTTTATCCAGGATCTAAGTATTAGAAAGTTGTTTATTCTAAGATAAACGTCACCACAATGAAAATTCAGAGATTTGGACCTTTTTAATGTGATTTGTTTGTTTTAAATATTCTGGAATAACTGAAGCTGCTAAACAGCTTTGTGTTTTTACAAGTTCATTTATTTGAGGTCAGATACTTAATATTGTTTGTATGTTTTGTACGCGGAACATTAAGAACGTTTCCTTTGGCAACTCTTTGAAGGGTGTTCTTGTAAAGCTGTTGAGGGTAAGTCAAGCTCTTATTCTGTTTGTGTCAAACTGAGACGAGGCCACATGTTTGTCCATGACACTTGTAATAATCCATGTTAAAACTGTCAGATTAGTAAGTGAATGTTTGATTTAGTCTAAACCTTCAGCAGATCAGGATTCACTCTGACTTTAATATCATAAAAGTCGTGTTGTTTGCAAATCAACAAAACCTCAGCGTCCGAGCCAAGTTTCAGTTCTTCACAAGATCGTGTTAGTCATGTTGTAACGAAGCGTGTTCTGCAGGTGTTGAACTAGCTTCTCTTTTTAATCTGTGAACCTGAAGTTAGCTCGGGAAGCTAACGAAAGAGTTTTCACTGTAGGCTTTAAGTCCGCTATCATTAGTCTTTACAGTCAGAGTCTGAAGGCTGTGCTGACTGTTCTCAACAACACAGGTTTCAGTAGCATGATGTTGCGCTAATCCAAGCTAAAGGTGTACTTTTTAATTGCCTCGTGATTAAGAATGTAAGAAATGTTAGGTTGTTGGTTGCCTAATGTCTGAATCGATCCACATTAGCTCAGGAAGCTAATGGAGAGACATCATTAGCTTTAGCATTTTTCAGATGAGACTTACTGCTAGTCTGTCATCAATACGGTAAGTGGTCAAACTCTATACCTTCCCTCAATGACTTGCACGAGCTAATCGCTAAAGCTAAATCCTTTAAAAATGCGTACTCATTAGGCGTCGGTTGTGTGAACTAGCACGTCGGTTTTCCAAAGGCCCGTTTATACTCGATGGTCCTCTGCGTTACATCCGTAACACCCTAAACGGAAATAGCCCTAATTGCTATTTTTGATATATTCACACTCTGGAACACAACTTTACCACTTTGAAGTAGATAATTAGCAATTAACGTATTTCTGCTTCTGGTTTGCTGCTAACATTTAGTCAGATTATTGCGATTTTTTTTTTTGTAGTAGTTTAGAACATTTGAATTGAAATGTGGTGCCGCTGTTTGCTTTGAACCGTAGCATGTCGCGAAACTGAGTGAATCTGGAGCCTTTAACGGGCTAATGGAAACTGCAACACAGACGCTAGGCTAACCGTACTCGGACTGTCCAAATATGCTAACCCTCAGAAGGGGTCTGAATTCTTTTGAAGGGCTGAAGCAGAAGTGAAAACACCCTGAAACTGGATCTCAGGTTGACGGTTAGCAATTTTTACGAAAAACCGTTGTGGTTCTGTCGGTGGATTAGCATCTGTCCTGTCAAGCTAGGCACCGGAACCTGGTTCCAAAGTGTCTCCGGTATCGAACTCCTTTTGTCGGGTTGCGTTCTCGTTCTCGTTCTTTTGTTTTTACGACATCAAAGCTGAAGCACTGAGCGCCCCCTGCTGTCACGCTTCATCTGTCACTGCCATGTGGTGATGGAGGCGGAGCTGCGACAGGAAGTTAGCGGATGGAGACGCGTTTGAGTCCGCTGCGTACGATTTTTGATCAGAGTCCAGATCACTGTTCCGTGGCAGGTAAAGAAAAAAGCCCCGCCCCCTCAACCAGGTGACTCCTCCCACCTGGTGAAAACAGGTTCAACGTAAACCAGGAAGTGATGCAGATATTCTCCAAAAAAAAAGTTTTAGGTTTGTGTCAACTCAAGATTTATTATAAACTGTTCTCAGTTTATCTGGTTAAGTTTTGTTTAATTATGACTTTGTTTTCTTTTTCCTTTTTATTTAAAGTTTTTTGACGGCTTTGGAAAACAAAAAAAGCCGATCTTTAAAGTTTGGGTTTATCACCGATATTGTTTTATTGAGACAACGCTAGCGATCAGGTTGTGCTATTCTTTGGTGTTTAGATCTAACTTCACGTCACTGTTAAACACCAGGGGGCAGAGTTCAGAGGAGGGTCCAGTGTGGAGTCGGGAACTGAAATGGAAAACGTGGTCATTTAAATACGTCTTCATTTCATTGAGTTTGAGATGAGATCGATATCAAGAGCCAGTAAAAAATTTGTACCGCTTTCTTATTGGTCCACATCGTAGCTTTGAGAAGTAATAATACCTTTATCGATATATTTTTTTTTTTACATCTATTATAACAATAGAGAATGCTAGCAAACCTGCAACTTTGCACACCAGTTAGCATTTTTTGCTTGTTTACAATTCCCAGCTTCCCCCGACTAAAGCAAAGCTGCCAACGTCATTGTCGTCGGTCTTCATTGGTTTTTCTCCAGTTAGCTTTGCTAAATGTCTGATTACGTCTGTAAACGAGATTACATTTTCTGCTGCTGCTAACGTAGCCGCAGCAACGTTTGCCGAAGCCAACGCGTTTCATGGTGACGTGGCTCAAAATGATGGCATAATTTAAAGAAGCTAAATAATCACAGAAGACGTCATAATATTTGCAGCCCTTCATTGGTTTAAACAGAAGAGTCTGCCCTCTGCTGGTGAGGTGAGATGCTCACAGCTGTTCACCACCTTTAGTTAAGTAGCAGTGTTAGTGTTGATAAAATGCTACAGATACCATCCCTAATGAATCAGCAGCACCAAAGACCTTTTTGTTTTTACTAAGTGTCATTGGTCACAGTCTGTTGACCCTTGACCTCGACTGTTGACCCTTGACCTCGACCGCCGTTTCCTTTCTCTGAACGAAGCACTGGATCCAGAACTCGCCACAGAAACCTAACGATTTATACAAAGTGTAAATACAAAAGTTACTTTAGTCGCTAAGACGCGATGTTACGGGTTAGTGAGCTTTGATGTTACGTAGTGCAATCATGCTAATGTTTATGAAATGTTTGTAGAGTGACTCGAACTTCAGCTCCAGAATCTACTGATGTTTCGCATAATTTCAGAGTCGAATATCAGCTGGTTTCATGAAGACCTGGTCCACCTTTGTCCACCTTGGTCCCTCTTGCAGAACATCAGAGCTAGGGATATTTGACGCATTTTCCCTAATAATACTTGAGCGTAGAGTTGATAATTTTTCTTCTTGGCAGCCAATGGCCGAACAGAAGGGAACTGACCTTGTACTTGTACCTGGACCTTGTACTTGTACCTGGACCTTGTACTTGTACCTGGACCTCGCTAGTTCAAATCCTCCAGTCCGCTGCAGCGACTCATAGAGAAGCTGAACGGATAAAATATTCCTAACAGCCATTAAGTGACTAATGGTAAACATTAACATGCCAAATCAGAACCATGGTGGATTTGAGACCAGTTCTGACCTTTGTGTCTGAATCTGAATCTTTGTGTCGTTGATGTTCTGGATTCTCTAGACCAGTCGGGCAGGTCTTTGTGAAACCAGCTCCAGGACTCCAGTATAATTCTGGCAGGTCTGCTTTCACGTATTTGAGTGTAGAAGATTTTTGGGTGTTTCATTTTACCAAAGTCTCATTTTGGAATTTGCAGGAAAGCCAATCAGCAGCGAGCCCAAGAACGTCTGGATCTGTGGTCATTCCCTGGTGTACTGGGCCGAATCCCGAGCTAAGTCTCCAGAGGTAGGTATGCAGCTGGGCATGGATCGGGGTAAGGTGGCCCTCTGGTGGAAGGGCACCCAGGGCATGACATGGTCGCAGCTCCTGCCCCAGCTCCTCCAGCTGAAGGTCACCTGGCCCAACCCCGACGTCCTCATCGTTCACCTGGGCGGCAACGACCTGAGCACCGACAGCCCCACCGACTTGCTGGCGTCCGTCAAGAAAGACCTGAGCTCCATCAGGAGCATCTTCCCTCAGTGTGGCCTCGTGTGGTCCAACATCCTCCCCCGGAGGGTGTGGCGCCACTCGGCCGACAACCACGAGGTGGATTTGGTCCGCACCACCGTGAATCGTCGAATCCACAGTATCATCTCGGATTTGGGCGGCACGTCGCTGTCCCACGACAACATTCGCTGCGGCGCCAACACGGGCTTGTACCGCGCCGACGGCGTCCATCTGTCGCCCAAAGGCATCGACGTCTTCAACCTGAACCTCCAGGATTTTCTGGAAAAGTGGGAGCTGGAGGTGAACAAGGTGTCCGACATGTAAACGTGAATTGGTGATGTGTGGTTTTTATTATTATTTCTTTTTAGTTCGCAGTAGTTTCGGTCGATCAGGATTCCGACGCTCACCGGTCGGTCGGTAGTTTTAGCTTCGGTTTATCGAGAACTTTGCGGTCAAATTGTTTGTTTGTCTGACGTGAAACAATAAACTCAACGTGAACAGTCGACGTCGGTCTCTGAGTCGTTACTGAACAAAGACGGAGGAAAAACATGTGTTTTGTTTGTTTGAAATAAAGTGATTTTTACCGTTGCTGCCTTCAAACGCAACTCGTGAACTCTCGATTACGGACGTGGGAAGTTCTGAATATGACGCGTTTGGCATCTTTTTAACTTTTAACAAGGAAATCAAGAACTTTTTCCCTTCCCTAAGAAAAAACAATTCTAAAAATAAAGACTACATATTTACTCGACGTCCGACGCCACCATTTTTGAAAATGTCAATTTGATGAATTTGACGTAATTACGATGAACGTGATGATGTTTGAAGTCAGTGTTTGAATTAAACCTGTGTTTGTATCGTAGTCGTTATCTCTGAAGTTAAACCCGAGTTAGCTAACTAGCATGTTAATTATATTGTTGCATCGTATTCACAATGGTACCAATACAGTGGTAGTCTGTTATTAAGTTAGCATGTTGTTACATTAGCCCAGTGTTACATTAGCATGTTTCTATGTGACATTTACCCGATTTGTTCTGCGCATTTGCGAAGTTTGGCTACTTCCTGTCACCGCTAATGATGGTTGTGTTTAGAGTTAATTGGAATTAAATGTATTTTATAAGAACGTCGATTGTGAGCTACTTTAGCGTCAAGTGTTCTGGCAGAAGTTTTATATAAGAAGTTGTAAAAAGCTGAGCTCTTATTTTGAAGGCCAGGTTGTAAAGTAAATGTGAATGAGAATTAAAATTCCTGAACCTTTTCATTTTTTCAACAGGAAGTAGTTTTACTTTGCACGTGTGAACAACAAATTTGGTTTCCCGTATAAATCGGGTAATTATTATGTTAGCTCATTATATTAGCCAGTGGCTACATTAGCCTGTTTGCTCCTCAGACTATAAATAAACACATTGATTTGTCAATAAAGACTCGTATTGATCTGATAAAGTAAAACGTTTATTTACCGACTGTAAATAAATGTGTTGATTCCTCTGACGGACGTTAGCGCACACGTTAGCTTTGTTTTACCTGTTGGATCCGACAAGGTGAGTCTTTGTTTTCTCTCCAGGCTGCGGTGAAGGCGGAGCTTCAGGAGACGCCATCTGAACGCCGTTGACCCGTTGGACTCGTCAGCGCCCCCATGTTTTTGTTTCCAACGACACACTGCATTTTTCTTTTCTTTTTGTAATAATAGGGTAGTTCAGGCTGTGAGGGGGCGGACTTTGGTCCACATCAGGTAGGACACGCCCCCATGTGGACACACATATGTAAATGAGTATTTACTGTACATAACGGTCTTTTTTTTTTATTATTAAAAATACAACATTTCCACAATTCTTTGTTTAAGCAGCAGGAAATGTTTTATTTCAAGGATAAAACTTTGTTAAATGTCAGTTTCTATGGCAACAGAACATTTGATCATAACAAAAAACGCCCGTTCAAGTGACCGACGCAAGAAATAACCCTAAATTTACTCTAAAGGAATGATATTAAACTATCACCGCTAGCTTTGTCGTTGTTGTTTTTTAAAGTTTTAATGATCTAACAAATTATCTTTCAGTCTTTTTATCAAAATACAAACAAGAAATAGAAAACAATGATCTTTAATTAGCAAATCTCTCTTTAAAGTCATCTAACGATAGATTTAACGTTTTCTTTGCCTTTTTAGATTCGAGGCTAAATTCAGATTTGATTTCTGTCAAATTCTGTGATCTTTGTTGGTTTTTTTTTGTGATTTAGTGACGAGTTTAATGATTAAAAGTCTCTCCCGTGATAAACTTCACGGCTTCTTAGAGATTTTCCAAAATCATCCAAATTTCTCCAACAACAGTATTTTCTTATGAAGTTTCTCATTATTCGAGTCAGAGACGTCGTCGCCGTTCAAAAATTCTGATTTTAACTTACTAACCCCGGACGCCATTCATTGATTCATGGACGTTCTACCATTTTATTACTGAATAAACGCTTTAACGTTATTGACAATTGACTGGAAGTTAGCGGACGTCGTGATTGACGCTCCGTCCATCCCATAATAACCTACACAGAGTCAGAGCTGCTGCCTCGAGCTCAGGTAAGAAAATGGATTGATTTAAACAGCAGAAAATACAAAATGCATTCATGGAAACAAACAAACGTCACAACAACAACAATAACGTAATGACTCGCGGTCTCTGAGAGCGTTCACGATCTCACGTTTGCTAAAGGTTTTCAGGATTTTTAAATCTTTTTAACTTTAATCTACAGTTGGACGTCGTTGGCTTTGACGTCGCACTCTGACCAATCAGAGGACGGCAGTCTGATGACGTCATGCTTTAGTCGGGATTGTGTCGTGGAAAAGCTCCGTAAATAAGAGTTGAAATCATATAAACAAACGAAGTGACGATCAGTTCAATGACATCACGTTCCTTTGATCGTTAATGTGAAGTCACTTTGACGTCAAGGGAAAGTAAAAAATACTTTGGCGACTTTAAGTCAAAGGTTTCATTTTAATATCGTGTCATTTTCTACTAAATATGTTAATATCTAATTACAGTAAGATTTCTAATTATCCTGTTAGGGTAAATGTACGACATTAAAACAAACACTTTTACTTTGAAATTCTGTCAAATATCATTTCTAGACCCGCCCCCTTTTTGACCAGACTAGATGCTCATTGGCTGTGACGTCATTAAAACGATAAATGTTAGCGATCGATCGGCTAGTCCGCGCGCAGAATCACGTCCACCGTCCCGACAAACTTCGGCAAACGCGACTGCGAACTTTTATCCGAAGATTTGACTCTTTTATCGGAGTCTGGAATGTTCCGTCAACTTCCGACGTAAATGGAATTAGTAAGAGCGTGATTTATTGTGAAAACATCACAATAGAAGTGAAAACGAAGGTAAAAGGTCAGAGTTCGTACAGTGGCAGCCATCTTGGAATCCCAAGATCAGGAAATTCTGTTTGTTTGTTTTTATTGTAACGATGGAAATCTGCATAATCCACGATGTTTCCTGTCATTGTCCATGTTTATGTAAATGTTAAAAAAAATAAATTCATAATTTTATACATTTAAGAAAATATGTATTGCGTATTATTTTTTGTTGTTAACAGTCGAGTTTCGTTTAAACGACAACAAATGAAAACGTTTTGGTTTCTTCAGGATTCTTCACTTCACGTGTTCAGGAAAATGGAAAATAAATGTTGGGATTAGGATTATTCTGATGTTCCTGGAGGTCTGGACCAGATTAAAACCAGGACTGGACTTTTGTGTGATCAGGAAAAGTGGGAGGAGCCATCGTCATCACAGGAGTCACAGTAAAAATATCAATAATTATTTAGTTATTTCATTTATGAAAGTCTGAGAAATGTTTCCTCGGTATCTAAGAATAACTTAATCCATGTTTATTCTTCATGACTTCATTCAAAGACGTGTTTTTTGATGAAATATTAATGTTTTTTATTTTTAGTTTATTTTTATATTTTGTTTTTAAATGTTAATGAAAAGAACGACTGTTGCTTCTAATCATAGACATCACAGACAAACCTTTAATATTATTATTATTATTATTTCACTTAAACTCATAAACTAGATGATGTTTTTATTTTGTGTATAACAGTAAAACCATAGGGAGGCGCAGTACCGCGGCGTCCCTGCAGGGGGCAGCCTGAGCGCCACGCGTGTTTATTTGTGTGTGTAGAAGAAGAACGTGTCTCCGCTCACACACACAACACATTTCTCCTCCGCTGCAACAAAAAAAACCCCCAAATCAAATCAACGCTTTTGTTCATAAACTGCTCTTCGTCGTCACCACCGTCGAACCCCGGACACTTCCGGTGTATGACCGCGGGCATCCGCGCCACATCTGCGGGAGAACATGTACCGTGGTCGGCCTCCGCCGAGAGGAAACTACCCGCCGTCTTTCGAGGGACGAGGACCGCGGCCTTACCCAGGCCCGGACTACCGGGACGACCGGAGCCGGCCCAAACCTCCGTACCCGCACGGCTTCCACGAGCCCGGTAACGCGGAGCCCTACCGCCGCTCCCCGCCGCGCCGGAGGCACCCGTCCCCCGGAGCTGGAAGCCACCGAGGCGGCGAGTACTGGCCCGGAGGTCCGCCGAGAGAGGTGAGCGAGGCGCTGCGGAGGAAAGCTCATTCAAGAGCGGACACTTTGTGTCGTCCGTGTTTGTCACATTTGGAGAAACTTAACGCTCATTTTAAACGCTACTGACGTGTTAGTGACGTCATAGTGACGTATTAGTGACGTAAAGTTTGATTTGTCAAGTCTGGGTCGTTTCACCCGAGGTGGATTCTACCGTTACGGGAGGTGTTTTCCGGTAACGGTTCCGTTTACCGGGGATGTGAATGATGCCGATTTAAAGAGTTCACCCCGCGCTTTATTTACGTTTTGAAAAAAAACGTAGAATTTTCATCGTTAAATGAAGATCGTGTCATTTAAAAGATAAATTGTAAGATTTATGAATGGAGTTCGTTCATATTCAGAGATTAAGGATCCGAACCATGTGTTTGATGTTTACTGACGGTTTAAACCTGGTTCTAGTCTCAACTAAACCAGACCACAAACAAATCCTGATCTTAGCCTGAACTCAAACAAATCCTGATCTTAGCCTGAACTCAAACAAATCCTGATCTTAGCCTGAACTCAAACAAATCCAGATCTTAGCCTGAACTCAACCAGACCGGAAACAAATCCCGATCTTAGCCTGAACTCAACCAGACCGGAAACAAATCCCGATCTTAGCCTGAACTCAACCAGACCACAAACAAATCCCGATCTTAGCCTGAACTCAACCAGACCACAAACAAATCCCGATCTTAGCCTGAACTCAACCAGACCACAAACAAATCCTGATCTTAGCCTGAACGACCAGACCACAAACAAATCCTGATCTTAGCCTGAACTCCACCTTCGCCCACTCACAACTTGACTTTGATCTTATCTCGACATGATCCTGATCACATGAAAACACCAGAGGTCTTTCAGTGTCTGTGTAGAGACTTTCATTCACTCACTCACTCACTAATTCATTCACTCACTAATGTTCCTAATGATCTGTTACAGCGGTCGCCATCACCACGTAAGTCCGTCCCCCTCGACCACAATCTGGTCATCACTGTTGGCAATGAGTTGACGTCCCAGTCTGGCTCCGCCCCCTCACACCCTCATGACAGGTAAACTTTATAACGTTTTAGTTCTCGCTCACGATCTACGTCGTTATTGACTGTTTTTAAGGAGCTTGTCAAACGATCTCTGAAGCTTTAGTTTAAGTCGTTGACTCAACGCCGGATTCTCTTTACAGAGACTTTCCTGCTCGACCCGACCAGAGCCGGGCCAAGAGTCAGGGCCGGAGTCCGGACCGGAGCCGGGCCAAGAGCCAAGGACGCAGTAAAAGCCGTCCCCGCAGCTCGAGCCGGAGTCCGGACCGGAGCCGGGCCAAGAGCCGAGGACGGAGCAAGAGTCGGCCCCGCAGCCAGAGCCGGAGTCCGGACCGGAGCCGGGCCAAGAGCCGAGGACGCAGTAAGAGTCGGCCCCGTGAGCGGAGCCAGAGTCCGGACCGGGGCCGGGACAAGAGCCGAGGACGGAGCAAAAGTCGCCACGTCAGCAGGTCCAGGTCTAAGTCCAGGTCCCGGTCTGGGTCCAGGTCCAGAGGGCGGAGCAGAGGCAGAAGCTTCAGCAAAGCAGCGAGTCGCGTCCGCAGCAAGAGTCGACACAAGAGCCGCAGCTCCAGCTCCAGCTCCAGCTCCAGCAGCAGAGACGAACACCGCAAGAAGAACAGGGAGTTCAGGGAACTGGAGATGGCGCGACGCAGGAAGGAGATGGAGGACATGTTGAACCAGCCCACCAAGTCCATCCTGAAGAAACGCAACGACTCCGAGGACTCGCCGTCAGTCCGGGTAGGACACGAACACACGAGCTCCACGTTTTTTCTTTGGTTTGTTTGGTTTGTGGTTCGGTTCCGAATGGAACTACAGATATGCTAATTATGCTGCACGGAGAGGCAGAACGGTCTACGCTCCAGACCTTCGAGTCCTGACATTCTAGGCCAAATTAGAACGTAAATATCTGCAGAAGTTGTGGGAGGAGATTCTCAACTGTCGCTAAGCAGGAGAAGTGTTCGTAGACGTACCCTAGCTTCAGCACTTCCGTACCAAAGTTTAAGACGATGCCTTCTCTCTTTCAGAGCGCGGACTCTCCCCGAGGCGTCGACGGCATGTCTCAGATCGCCGACCAGCTGCTGCACGCCATGAAGGGCATGGAGCCTCACATGGTGGCGTCCCTGTTGTCCGAGCTGAGGTCCGATCCGCAGATGGCCCAGCGTCTCGGTCTGGACACGGAGATCAAAGAGATCCTGAATCTCTTGGGGGGGGCGGCGACCAAGGCGGAGGCGAAGGCGGCGGACGACATCGACGACGAGGAGAAGTTCCTGTACGGCGATTGCGAGGAGCCCAAACCTCCGGCCACGTCCGAGCAGTTCAGACACCACGGACTGGAGCAGTACGGAGATGTGACGGAGGACACGCTGTACGGAGACTATCCTCAAACCCAACCCGTCGCTGATCCGACCTATGGCCGCCCTCCGGTGGCCGCGCCTCACCACCAGGCTCCTCCCACCGCGGCGGAGCCCGACACGAGGTACGTGAGCCAGCCGACCGTCGGCCCGGACCAGAACCTCACAGTCCAGGTGGCGAACCCGTCCTGCTCTGCAGATCCTGATGCGCTGGTGGAGTACGAGAAGATCCAGGACCTGCTGAAGACCATCGGTCTGGACCTGGGGGTCACCGAGATCAGCAAGATGGCCGCCAGGACCAAAGAACGCCTGCACGGGAACAAACCCGCTCCGAAGACGCCCGTCCGCCGCAGACAGTACTCCTCGGGCAGCTCCGACGGAGGCCGCAGGAGGCGGAGTCGGAGTCGCAGCAGCTCCAGCAGCAGCAGCAGCAGCAGGAGCCGCAGCAGGGGGCGCAAGCGAGGAGGCAGCTGGAGCAGCGACAACGTCGGCAGGAAGTCCACTTCGCAGAAAGTCCAAAAAGACGTCAAAGAGACGAAGAGCGAGCAGCCTTCTCCCGTGGTGCCACCGCCGCACAAAGACACGCCCCCAATAACCCCAAACACTGCCGCTCTTCCTCCGCACGCCGCTGCGGCGCCCGTGCCGCCCTTCCCCCCCCCACCGCCACACAACATGATGCCACCCAACTTCCCCCCACCAGGGTACGGTCAGTATGCTAACTACATGCCCTACATGCACCAGCAGTGGCCGCCCATGTACCCTCCCCCAAATATGAGCCTGCCTCCGCCCGCCGTCCACGAAGACTTCACCGCCGCTCAGCCGTACCAAGATCCGTATCACCAACCGGGCCCTGAGCTTGGGGTCAAAGGTCAGTTCCCCTTCAGAGATTCTTGTCGATGCTAACTCATCCTGAGAGGGCGACCTGTGCGTCCTGACCCGGTGTTTGGGTCACAAGGTAAAAATCAGGGTTTATGTTTTTTTTTCCAGTGTCTGTGAAAGTGGACAACGAGAAGGGCGGAGCTAAACACGGCAGCCGCGAACGCAAGGTGTCCGAGAAGGAGAACAACGAGAGTCAGAAACAAAAGGTAGGACATTAAGTTTGAGTGTAACACGGTGTGTGGATGGACGGGTAAAACAGGAAGTCACCTTGTGTTCAGGTTCTGGAGGAGCGAGAGAAGCTGAAGCAGGAGCGAGAAGTCCGCATGAAGAAGAAGGAATATCTGATGAAGGAGCTGGAGCAACTCAGGAAGCAACAAGGTGAGTCCACTTAACGTCCACCTGACGTCCACCTGACGTTCTCTTGACGTCCACCTGACATCTACCTGACGTCCAACTGACGTCCAACTGACGTCCAACTGACGTCCAACTGACGTCCAACTGACGTCCAACTGACGTTCTCTTGACGTCCGCCTGACGTCCACCTGACGTCCGCCTGACGTTCTCTTGACGTCCACCTGACGTCCTCTTGACGTCCACCTGACGTCCACCTGACGTCCGCCTGACGTTCTCTTGACGTCCACCTGACGTCTACCTGACGTCCACCTGACGTCCACCTGACGTCCTCCATCTGACGTCCACTTGACATCCACCTGACGTCTACCTTACGTCCACCTGACGTCCACTTGACGTCCACCTGACGTCCTCTTGACGTCCATCTGACGTCCACTTGACGTCCACCTGACGTCTACCTTACGTCCACCTGACGTCCACTTGACGTCCACCTGACGTCCACTTGACGTCCACTTGACGTCCACTTGACGTCCACTTGACGTCCACTTGACGTCCACCTGACGTCCACCTGACGTCCACCTGACGTCCACCTTACGTCCTCTTGACGTCCTCTTGACGTCCGCCTGACGTCCTATTGACGTCCGCCTGACGTCCTCTTGACGTCCACCGCCGTCGCCTCGTCTTCACGGATGCGTTTGTGTTTCAGGTGAACTCCTGAGGAAGAAGCGGCGAGAGAAGGAAGGTCACAAAGACCCTCTGCTGCAGGAGATCAGCCACCTGCAGGAGGACGTCATGACTCGGATCGCCAACCTGCGCAAGGAGCACGAGGCGTCCGAGAAGAAACGCAGCGAGATCGACAAGGTGGCGCTCATCCTCGGCATCGGCCCCAACGACCGGCCGAGCGCGGTCGCTAAACCCGCGGTGGACGAGTCCGCGCCGCCGCCAGAGAAGAAGAAACGGGAGGCGGAGCAGAGTCCAAACGGTCGCCCGGCGTCCAGCGGCGCTACGTTAAAGGTATAAACGCCTGCTGTGGAGGAGGTAACGTTACTGAACTGTTTCATAGCTAGGGAAGTTTCCGACAGATTAACAATCAGATTATTTAATCCTCTATTGTGTTGTTGTCGGTGCAGTAGCAGCAGGGGGCGACGTTGGCACATTCTTGACAGTATCTCTGTCTTCACTTCCTGTTCACAGATTTTCAGAGTAAAACACCAGCGGTGTGTGATGTAAAGTTCAAGATAAACATACGTATTTAAAAAAAATCTAAGTTTGTTTTGATATGGGTCGATTATTAGGGCTGTAGAAAATAACTATCATTAAATGAATCACATTTTCAATAATCGATTAATTGTTGGTAATGGTAAATATGTTTTTTGTGTTTTTTTGGGCGGGTTCATCTTTTTGCGTTTTTAAGCTCCAAAAACGCCTTCGCCGTCTAAACGAAAAGGCACATCTGAGCAAATACTTTGTCGGTTTCACGTTGTCGGGAGCGTTGTCGTGTAAAGCTAGCTTAAAACAAATGTACGCATTGTCGGGATTTTGTACGCGTTTGCATGTAGCAATCAACTCTCTGCTCCGCCCTCTATTTGTGAGGCCACTCCCACATGAGGAAGCGAGTAAGGCGATGTTTGTTAAAGGATTAAGAAAAACGACGACGCTGATATTATTGTGAACGGAACGATGATCACGTTTTACGGATATTTACCAGACGTTTGTAAAATTGTTAGTTCGACTTAACGTTTGTGAGAAGTTCATGGAATGTCCGTTAGACTTTCATCGTTAGACGTTTGTTGTGAATTTTCTCGCGTTGGAGGCCTGACGTCGCAGAAGGTAAGAAACTTTTATCATCTTCATGTATTTCGTGACACTGAGTTTTAGCGACGTACCTTAGCATGTGTCTGTGAATCTGGACCCATCTGCCCCCTCACCTCCCGTTTTTTACGACTCGACTCCGCCTTTGTTTTCTCGCAGACTTCGGCGCAGCCGTCACAGAGGCCGTCCCCCGACGAGAAGCCGGCCGTCGGTCCGCCTCCCGCGACTCCGCCTCCCGCGACTCCGCCCCCGGAGCCGTTTGAATACTACGACGCTGGAAACCACTGGTGCAAAAGCTGTAACGTCACGTCTGGTTCCATGTTTGATTTTTACACGCACTTGCACAGCAAAACGCACCGGAAGGTTTGTTTTTAAAGAAGATAACAATCCCCCCCCACACACACACACACACACACACACACACAACCTCTCAATCCATTTATCTTGGTTTGATTTCTCCGTGTCTGGTCACTCCGTTCTTTAACGTTCCCGGTTCTCTCCGCAGACTCTGGACCCGTACGACCGACCCTGGGCCACGACGCCGACCAAAGTGGCGAAGAACGTCCCGGGAGAGGAGAAACTGACCAAACCGGCCAAAGGTAACTCGCAGCACACTTTCCTCACGTGATCAGAAACGCTGTTGTTTGTCCGTTGATCTGGTCTGAGCGACGCTGACTGTTGTTCCAGGTGGATCTACCGTCTACCGTTTGTGTCTCTTAATGAAAAAACGTTGCAGACTCGTCGAGCTGCAGAGGGAAAACGTCCTGTCGGTCGACGCCTTCCGACGTCCAGTCTTTAGTTTTCATGTTCCGAGCCCACGGCTCGCCTCCTCGCTATCCATTCATTTTCAGTGTTTTGCCACCAGAGGCCGCCTCTCTAACCTTCTCCTGTCCTGACAGGTTCTGAAAGTGGAGGCGTGCACCAGGTAAACACGATTGACAGTCGGTTTTATCGCCTCCTGTTGGTTGACTCGGGCGCCTGCGTCTGTGTGTGTGTGTGTGTGTGTCGCTGCAGGTTCTGAGTTCCTGTTGCCGGTGCGAGGGTTCTTCTGTCTTCTGTGTGCAGAGTTTTACGGCGACGCCATCTGTGCAGAGGAGCACGTGACCACGCACTCGCACAACGACAAATACAAGGTAAAGGGAACAGGAAGTCGCTGCTTGTCCTTGTCATGAAAATCTACATCAGTTTAAGTCCACGGACATGTTCATGTCTTTATCTCACAGTCGGTAAACCACTCACTCTCCCACACCAAAGTCCATCGACAAATCTGTGATTTTAGCTCGCAGGGACGCAGGGGCTGTTGCTGCTGCCTCGTGTGGTCGCAAAATAGAACGTTCAGTGTTGTCCATCTTTTCGTTGATGGCACTTTTTTTCATGACGATAACGAGACGGTGACGAGATAAACGCGGCTCTTTGGCGACTTAAACATGACTAGTGTGCGTGTGTTCACCGTTGAATGAAGATGGACAAGGAAACCCGCAGAAGGACTAAACTGTGGCCGTACTTCTTAACAAAGACGGACACAGATCTCACTTCTGCCATGCGAGTGGACTCGTTAGCATTTTTAGCTAGCGATCTTTATGCTAACGTGTTAGCGAACAACAAACGGATGGGTTATTTAGCGGCAGAAAGAAAGCAGGACGTGACAATAAGTGGACACAGTAGTTAGTAGTAGTGGCAAAAGTTAGCCTTTGTTACGCTAACGTCGATTAATTGTGCGTGTGTTTCTTTAGCAGCGTCTTTAGCCATGTTAGCATTCAGTGACGGTGTGGTCATCTCTTTGTGTGTTATAATCTGCAGTGTGTTGAACTTGTAGATCTGCTGCTATTTTCACAACTTATGTGCAACACTGCCCAACAACAACCTCCAATACTTGTTGACCTAAATACATTTGTGAAAATACTTATTTTTTCGACTAAAACTATCACATATAAAACTGACTAAAATGTGACTAAAACTAATAAGCATTTTAGTCCAAAAGACTAAGACTAAATCTAAGATGGTTGTCAAAAACAACACTGAAGACGTTTGAGCTCAGTGATGGAGGCAGCAGCGGATCGACGACTCCTGTGTGCTGCGATGTTAAAATCACCGATTGGACTTTGGTGTGGGAGAGTGAGTGGTTTACAAACTAACGGCAGTGTTTGTTCATATGTTTTACGTCGCTGTGTCCTGTGTCTCATTCACCAGAAACAAATGTACGAGAATCCTCTTTACGAACAGAGGAGGAACCTGGACCGTCAGGCCGGGCTAACCTCGGACACGAGCGGAAAGAAACGCAAACACGACGACGACGAAAAGGGCGGGAAAGACAAGGAGGAGAAGAGCAAACAGAAGAAGAAGGAGAAGGAGAAGAAAAAGGAGGATGACGGCGAGACTTCTAACAAGGAGGAGAAAATTAAAATAAAGAAGGAGGAAGAAGAGGAAAATCTGAAGCGCTTGAAGATGGCGGAGGACTTAAAAAACGCCAAGAGTCTGGAAGAGGAGCAGCTTTCACTGAGCAAGAAGGAGGAGAAATATCGCCACAGCCGAGAGGACGAGGAGAGGGCGGAGCGATACAAATACAGCCGAGAGGACGACTTTCGCCACCGCTATCGCCGAGACGATGACGACCGGCCCAGGTATGGCTCGAAGAATTACGAGGATCGGTACAAATGTAACAAATACGATTCCAAATCCAGATACGACCGAGAACGAGACGAGGGGAAACCGTTTAAAAACCCTGAGCCGGAAAAGCCAGCAGGGCAACCCGGGGTCAGCCGGCCCGAACCTCCACCAAGGCCCTACGACCCGCCCAAGATCTTCTGCGGGCCGAGTCCGGCCATGAGAGCCAAGCTCCGCAAACAGAGCCAGGAGGCTAGCAAACCAGCTCCCGTGAGCGCGGCGGCGACGTTCGGAAAGTTCACGTGGAAGAAGAAGGAGAACACGCTCGCAAAGGTCGCCGAGAAAATCGCTGCCGATTTCACCAAGGAAGACGAAGCGGAGGCGAGCAAGCTGCCGCCCTCTGTGGAGGATTCTTTTGCAAAGACCATGGCGGTCGCTAAGGAAATCGCAGAGAAGCTAGGGAACCAGGAAGTACCTCCTCCCCCTTTTGTGTCCAACGGCGCCAACCAGGAATGGGTCCGGCCCAACCCTCGACCATCTGCTCCTTTCTTCATGAAAACAAACATAGGAAAAGCTGCACCTGTGAACTCCGGTCAGTCCGTCAGACCCAGAGGGATCATAGGACCTCTTCCAAAAGACTCTTCTGACCCTTTCACTAAGGCCATGACGGCTCAGAATCAACTGCTGGGAGCTACAGCTCCGCCTGCTATTAGCAAACCAGCACCATTAGAGGTTAGACCCATCCCAGCTGTGTCCACACCAAAGCCTCCTGAGGCTAGACCACCATTCGCAGTGTCCAGACCTGCACCATTTGGACCAGTCCCAGCCCCAACTGTGTCTATACCAAAGCCTCCTGAGGCTAGACCACCATTCGCAGTGTCCAGACCTGCGCCATTTGGGCCAGCCCCAGCCCTAGCTGTATCTGCACCAAACCTTCCTGAGGCTAAACCTTCATTGCCAGTGACCAGACCTGCACCATTTGGACCAGTCCCAGCCCCAACTGTGTCGGCACCAAAGCCCTCTGAGGCTAAACCTTCATTGCCAGTGCCCAGACCTGCACCGTTTGGACCAGTCCCAGCCCCAGCTCTGTCCACACTAAAGCCAGCACCAAGTGTTTCTAAACTGGTCACAACTGAAGCGACCCCGGCCTTTAAACCTCCGCCCTCTGTGGCTGCTCCAGCTCCACCTGCACCCAAATCCACACAACCAACAATGGTGAAGATGGTGTCGGACGTGGCAGTTCCTGGTGTCCCCGAGAGTGAGCAGAATCTCACTGTGTTTGTCAAGCCTCCACCTTTCATGAACATGAGTGACAGAGTCCAGAAGTTAGACAAACTGAAGACCAACCAGGGCGTAGCCAAAGCTCAAGAATTATTGGGAATATTCTACAGCAGGTTTGGCCAATCAGGTCCTTCCATCACCAGACCAGACTCTAAAGCTGACAAGAGTAGCAACAGTTCACTTCCAGCCCCAGAAGCACCAAAACCAAAACCTCAGCCTCTGGCCAAAACCCAGCCTCAACCTTCACCGGTGGTCCACACCGTTGCTCAACCTTCGCCGGTGGTCCACACCGTTGCTCAACCTTCGCCGGTGGTCCACACCGTTGCTCAACCTTCGCCGGTGGTCCACACCCCTTCGCCGGAGATCCACACTGTTCCACAACCTTCACCAGTGGTCCACACCGTTTCTCAACCTTCGCCGGAGGGTCACACCGTTGCTCCACCTTCACCAGTGGTCCACCCTGTTCCACAACCTTCACCAGTGGTCCACCCTGTTCCACAACCTTCACCAGTGGTCCACACTGTTGCTCAACCTTCGCCGAAGGTCCACACCCCTTCGCCGGTGGTCCACACCGTTGCTCAACCTTCACCAGTGGTCCACACTGTTGCTCAACCTTTGCCGAAGGTCCACACCCCTTCGCCAGAGGTCCACACCGTTGCTCCACCTTCACCAGTGGTCCACACTGTTGCTCCACCTTCACCAGTGGTCCACACTGTTCCACAACCTTCACCTGTGGTCCACACTGTTGCTCAACCTTCGCCGAAGGTCCAAACCCCTTCGCCGGAGGTCCACACAGTTGCTCCACTTTCACCAGTGGTCCACACTGTTGCTCAACCTTCACCAGTGGTCCACACTGTTCCACAACCTTCACCAGTGGTCCACACTGTTCCACAACCATCCCCAAGCACTTCTCCAACAAGTCCACAGGACCAGCCACAGTCTGAACTTCAGATCTCTTCAGTTTGGTCCTTGACCTGTAGCGCAACACCTGAGATGGTTCCGACTGAAACATCTCAGTCAACTCAACCAACACTGACTCCGTCAGCTCAGTTTGAGGTTCACAGTGAACCTGGAGCCCACACCTCAACCTCTGCATCAGAGTCCCAAACCACCGCACAGACCGAGCCTGGACCAGCACCACAGCACCAGGAAGAACCTTCTGCAGATTCTGAATCACATCAGGATGTTCTGTCTCATCTGGAGACCAACCCCGACTCAACTCCAGAACCCAAACTTAAACCGAGCCCAAAATCTAGAGGCAAGAAAACCTCCCCTACTTCTGCCTGCCCAGTCCGGCAGACCAGATACCAGACCCGGCAGCAACAGCGGCAGCACCAGCCTGAGCCAGAACTGGAGGCATCCTCTGAATCAGTGGATTCTGACCCGAGGAGCCTGGAGATCTTGGATTCGGGCGCTAGTTCACAGTTGGAGGAAGGGGTATGCAGTGAGCCGGACCCTCAGGTGATGGAGATCACTCCTGAAACCCTGGGTCTCCCCTCTGACATGACCTCGCTGGACTTTGACTATGACTTTAGCTTCGAGTAAAAAACTGACCATGGTCCGGTAAAGGATCAGTCTCCAGTCTCCTGGTCGTCTCCCAGGTCATAGGTTGCATCACAGAGGAACCAGAGATCCTGAATGATCTTGAACTGTTTGACAAGTCAGGATCATCTGGTTCGTCTTAGGACAGTTTGTGTTTCACAGTTTTTTTTTCCTTTACTTTGATCGTTGTTGGATATCGAAGGTTCATGTAGATTCGAGTTCTGGACCCGACACAAACCTACACGTTTTCACATGTTGTTCTTTGGTTCTTATTTTCCTGCTAATAAACGTGGAACCACAGGTAAACGTCGTGTCCATGTGGTTTGTATCAGGATGTTGTTTTTTTTCTCCGACTCGTCTCTTTAAAGAAAAACTGCTGAGTCACCGTTTCTCCTTGTTCTTGTTCGTCTTCCTGTTAAGTTCTGGACCAATGAGCAGCCGCACATGTGACCTGAGGGTTAGAGTAGAAACTAACTGTCTGTTGATTTAAATAAAGTTTTATTAAAAGTTGGTGAAAAAAGGAAGTAGCTCTGTATCGTGATTGTTTATCAGTGTTTTTTTGGTTCATTATAAAGACCCCGCCCCCTTTACCGTAATATTTTAGGAAAATTTTTAAAGCGAAAGTTTTAAGGCTGTGTTTTATACTTTTTTTTTATACTTGATTTACATAATTACCTTTGGTGCAGTACATAATAAAGCCAGTGGGTGGCAGCAGAGGTCAGCTGACGTATGGAGTTATTTTGTCTCTAACGTGAGCAAACTATTTAAATTATTTGTTGTAATTGGTCAAAAAGTGATCATAGTTTTTTTTTCTGTTTGTTGGCACATTCATTGTAACGTAATATTTACCACGTCATATCACAATAATAAATAAATATCCACCTCGACGATAAAGCGTTCCAGTTGTAGTTGGAAGTCGAACGTTTCCGAGTTAAAGGGGGCGGTCCTTCACGAAACTCAATCCAAGATGGCTGCCACCCGTACAAACACTTCACGGTAAAGTCGTCGTACGTTTTACAGAATACAAGATTAGAGGAGTTCAAAGGTCAAGTGTTGAACGTCCAACTAAATTATTATTATTTATTTGTTCAGCTCTACAGCGCCACCATGTTGTATTCTCCAGTAGCACAGTAAAACTATGCTAACTCAACGTGTGAAGAGAGTGAGCTCTGTTTACGCTTTATTTACAACATGCTTTTGGGTTAGGATTAGGCTCCTCCTCCTGCTCCTCCTAGTCCTCCTGCTCCTCCTAGTCCTCCTCTTACTCCTAGGCCTACTCCTCCTGCTCCTTGACTTCCTCGTCCTGGTCTTCCTCCTCATCCTAGTCCTCCTCTTCCTCCTGCTCCTTGTTCTCCTCCTCCTAGTCCTGGTCTTCCTCCTCATCCTGGTCCTCCTCCTCTTAGTCTCCTCCTCTAAGTCCTCCTCCTCCTCCCCCCCTGGTCCTCCTGCTCCTCCTCCTCTTAGTCTCCCTCCTGGTCCTCCTCCTCTTAGTCTCCCTCCTGGTCCTCCTCATCCTGGTCCTCCTTCTCTTAGTCTCCTCCTCTTAGTCCTCCTCCTCCTCCCCCCCGGTCCTCCTCCTGCTCCTCCTCCTCTTAGTCTCCCTCCTGGTCCTCCTCCTGCCCCTGGTCCTGGTCCTCCTCCTGCTCCTCCTCCTCCTCCTGGTCCTGCTCCTCCTCCTCGTGGTCCTCTTCCTCCTGGTCCTCCTCCTCCTCCTGCTCCTCCTCCTCTTCCTGCTCCTCCTCCTGGTCCCCCTCCTCCTCCTCCTGCTCCTCCTCCTAGTCCTCTTCCTCCCCCTCCTGCTCCTCCTCCTGGTCCTGCTCCTCCTGTTCCTCCTCCTCCTCCTCACCGTGTTGGCGGGAACCCCGTCCTCCATGTTGCCCATCATCAGACTCAGGTGTTTGTTGCTGGGGAAGACTGTAGCCCCGCCCTTCCGTCGTCCACCAAACTCTCGCGCCAATCAGGAAAATCCTGGCGCTCGTCGTCAGGCAGATCCACGCGGCAGCAGCCAATCAGATCACTCGGGGCCGGAGCGGACGCAGGGGGCACAGTGACAGCGTCTGAGTCCCGGGGAAGAGCATCTCGGAGCCTCGGTGGAAACACAGCCAGCCTCGCCGCAAAGATGCCGAACAAAACCAAGAAGGAGAAGGTGAGCTGCCGGGGACGCGACAGCAGCGTGAGCCGCTGTGACTGTCGATATGAGCGCGGAATGTTTACGACCGAGCGGCGGCGAGCTAACATGCTAACAAGCTCAGGCCCCGTTAGCATAGGAACGGCTAAGCTAACGGTTTACCGCAGTAACCCTACGGTCTGCGGGAGTCCGGCTGTGAGCTCTGCGGGGCGGCTGCTCTGTGAACGGCCTGGTGCTGTTGTATTATATCATATTATGTTAAGTTATATTATATTATGTTATGTTATATTATATTATATTATATTATATTATTCATCAGACAGACACTCCGGTGTTCGGGTCCATGTTCCATCTCTGTTAACGCTTCACTTGTGATTCTGTGACGCAATAACTTGAATCAAGTGAGGCTGATAGTGACGTCAGAGAGTGATGATGTCAGCTGATCCTTTTACGACACTGATGACGACGTACGACCAGGCTGGGCAAAAAAAAAAACACGTCCAACCACAACACTGCGTGAAACCAGCAGGTGGCGCTCGTCAGTGTTTGTTCTTCAAAAAGAGAAACTATTGCGTGAATAAACATCACGTTCACGTCTGTCGAGTATCCAGCGATGTCGATATCAGTCTGATAAAAAAATGCGTAGCCGTTTAAGCTAACATCACTTTTGTGCTGACTCATTTTACAGCTAGCTAAAACGCAACGTAAACACGAAGACACAGTAAAAACGTTGTAGCTACGTTTTATTATTTATTGTTTATTACGATGTTTCTGGATCATGTCGGATTTTATGTTGTTTTTTTTCTGATATTATAAGGGTTCGAGCAGGACTGCAAGAACCCTATTATAATATAAAATTATGTTCAAAAGAAGTCACTTCATTAAATGCCTTTGTGTTATTGCAGAATTTGACCATATTTATCGTCAATGTGGATTGTTTCTAACTAATGCTGTCGACGGCGTTTAACGGCCTCAACGTTAACGTACGTTAAAATACGGCACGTTTCCATGACGACTGACCGGAAAATGACTCGCGTCACGTCATGTTTACATGACTCCTGATTGTTAAAATGCGCCTCTATAGTAAGTATAAGTATAGTACGCTGGTTATTTGTTAGCGCTGCTCTTTTCCTTTAATAATAAACAGACCGCTCCAGTTCCACTGTAGGCTAACGCTAACTGGTGCTAAAAGGCGCTAATGCAGCTAACGGAGCTGCATTAAACGGTGCCTGTGTCTTTTTCCGGTCAGTCGTCACGCGCGCTAAACCTTTTGCACGGCACTATTTCTAATTTCTAATGTAAATATCCGTTGTTTAACAGTAGCCCCGCCTCCACACCGTGGCTCCACCCACAGGCGAGTCACCGTGGTCACAGTCTTGTTTTCGTTCAAACAGGAAACGAACAAATCTGCCAAATCGACAAAGAGCAACAGCAACACGAGCGGCGGGAAAGATGCTGCTGCTGCTGCTGCTGCTGCTGCTGCTGCTGCTGCTGCTGCTGCTGCTGCTGCTGCTGCTGCTGCGGAGAACTCAGACGAGGTGAGTGACCTCACGTGACCTCACAGGTCAGTGTCACATGGTCAATAAATAAACAAACATCTGCAGGGTGGAGAGAATATTAGGGTTGGGAGGATAAATCGATTCACATAGGAATCGCGATTCTAATCATCCATGATTCTGAATCATAAATTCATTAACTTCACAAATACTTTTTTTCTTATTTACTTATTTATTTTTTACGTTTCTATTTTGAAAAACCACACAAAACGCCAGTTTATGTGACTTGTGTACAGTTTATTTTTGTCACTTCTGGGAGAAAAGGGCAGCTCATCTAAGCTTTTATACATGCAAGTTATTTTTTTGTACAGTAAGTACGTTTTTATTTGTTTTGAATGAATAAATGTTAAAGGTGCATTATGTAATAAATCATAAAATCCTCCTAATATGTCACAGAGACTCAGGAATAATGTTCATATAACAAACTGAACTCACCAACAACAACAGTACAGACAAAATATTTGCATTACAAAAATATTTTGCAGACTGCAAATCATGCCACCTACTGGCGCCTTTAACTTTTGTCTTAAGTTCGCCTTTGTGTGATCACATTATCACATTATCTTATACAAACTCTATTGTTTTCATGCCATCATTTGCCTTAACACACTATGCATTGTATACATTTTTGAATCGAGAATCGATTTTGAATCAAATCGTGAGTCACCCAAAGATTCACATCCCTAGGGAATATACACACACACAGATTAAATATTAAAGATACTACACCTCCCAGGATGCATTAAACACAGTGTGTGTGTGTGTGTGTGTGTGTGTGTGTGTGTGTGTGTGTGTGTGTTCAGTCCCAGCAGCAGCAGAGCGGCAGTAAACGTCCCAGTAACAGCACGCCTCCTCCCACTCAGCTCAATAAGATCAAATACTCTGGAGGACCTCAGCTGGTGAAGAAGGAGCGTCGTCAAAGCTCGTCACGCTTCAGCCTCACCAAGAACCGAGAGCTGCAGAAGCTGCCCGCGCTAAAGGGTGAGCTAACCTCCGCTAACCTCCGCTAACCTCCGCTAACCTCCGCTAACCTCAACCTAACTTCATGCTAACCTCTAACTGAACCCCCTCAGATGCACCGCCCGTGGACAGGGAGGAGCTCTTCGTCCAGAAGCTGCGTCAGTGCTGCGTCCTCTTCGACTTTGTCAGCGACCCTCTGAGCGACCTCAAGTACAAGGAGGTCAAGAGGGCGGGGCTTAACGAGATGGTCGAGTACATCACGCACAACAGCGACGTGGTGACAGAGTGCATTTACCCCGAGGCCGTGGACATGGTGAGAGGGAGGGGGGGAGGGGAGAGAGAGAGGTCAAAGGTCATGACAATGACACTGTGTGTGTGTGTGTGTGTGTGTGTGTGTGTGTGTGTGTGTTCAGTTCTCAGTGAACTTGTTCCGGACTCTTCCTCCTTCTTCAAACCCGACCGGAGCAGAGTTTGACCCTGAGGAGGACGAGCCCACGCTGGAGGCCGCCTGGCCTCACCTGCAGGTCAGTCATAGATGACCTGCTGATGACTGGGTCTCCTTGTCTCCTTGTGACCTTGTGTCCTTGTGACCTTGTGACCTTGTGTCCTCAGCTCGTGTACGAGTTCTTCCTTCGCTTCCTGGAGTCTCCAGACTTTCAGCCAAACGTCGCCAAAAAATACATCGACCAGAAGTTTGTCATGTCGGTAAGAGCGAGAACATCGACCAATCACAGAAGAGTTTTCACCCGACTGTCACTCACTCTCTCTCTCTCTCTCTCTCTCTCTCTCTCTCTCTCTTCAGTTGCTCGACCTCTTTGACAGTGAAGATCCCAGAGAGAGAGACTTCCTGAAGACCATCCTCCACAGAATCTACGGAAAGTTCCTCGGACTGCGAGCGTACATCCGCCGCCAGATCAACAACATCTTCTATAGGTCGGGAGACGCATGACACTCTGTAACAACGAGACCGCAACCTCACGCGGGACTTCGTAACATCGCGACCTCACGCGGGACTTCGTAACAGCACAAACTCACGCTTGACTTCGTAACAGCACAAACTCACGCGTGACTTCGTAACAGCGCAAACTCATCAGTGACATTCCGTGACAGCGCGACCTCACGCGTGACTTCGTAACAGCACAACCTCACGCGTGACTTCGTAACAGCGCAACCTCACGCGTGACTTTGTAACAGCGCAACCTTGCGCGTGACTTCGTAACAGCGCAAACTCATTGGTGACTTCGCAACATCGCGAACTCACACGTGACATTTCACAATAGCGCGACCTCACGCATGACTTCATAACAGTGCAACCTCACATGTGACTTCGTAACAGCATAACCTCACGTGTGACTTCGTAACAGCGCAAACTCAACGGTGACATTCCATAAAAGCGCGACCTCACGCGTGACTTCGTAATAGCGCAACCTCACATGTGACTTCGTAACAGCACAACCTCACGCGTGACTTCGTAACATCGCAAACTCACACGTGACATTTCGGAACAGCGCGACCTCACGTGTGATATTCGTAACAGTGCGACTTCACGCGTGACTTCGAAACAGCGCAGACTCATACGTGACTTTTCATAATAGTGCAACCTCACGTGTGACTTCATGACAGCGCGACCTCACGCGTGACTTCGTAACAGCGTGACCTCACATGTGACTCTTCATAAGTCGTTGTATCATGACTGTGTTTCTGTTGTTTTTCAGGTTTATTTATGAAACTGAGCATCACAACGGCATCGCTGAGCTGCTGGAGATACTGGGGAGGTAACACACACACACACACACACACACACCGGTCAGTTAGCAGGTTATCTGTATTTTGTTTTATTTAATTTTTTTACCTGTGTGTGTGGAAAAAGTGTTTTAGCAGACATTGGAGGGTGTTAGCATGTGTTAGCAGGTTATTAAAGCAGTGAAACGAGTGGCTAACGTAGCTGCTAACGTAGCTGCTAATGTCTTCCTCTCAGTATAATCAACGGCTTCGCTCTCCCTCTCAAAGAAGAACACAAGATGTTTCTGATCAGAGTTCTTCTGCCGCTTCACAAAGTCAAGTCTCTGAGCGTCTACCACCCTCAGGTCAGAGGTCACTCACTCACTCACTCACTCACTCACTCACACACTCACTCACTCACTCACTCACTCTAACGTTAGCATGTGTGCTTCTTCAGCTAGCGTACTGTGTGGTCCAGTTCCTGGAGAAGGACAGCAGTCTGACTGAGCCGGTGAGTCTCATCTCTTCTGTTTCCATGACAACGCTGTCAAATTAAATAAAAATAAAAGTTGTTGTTTCCATGGAAACTCAGTTGTGGATCTCTACAAAATAAAAGCCCAAAAGAAGGCCTGGTGTCTTCTTGGTGTGGCCAGGTCTGACCTTTGACCCTGTGCAGGTGATCATTGGTCTGTTGAAGTTCTGGCCAAAGACTCACAGCCCAAAGGAGGTGATGTTCCTGAACGAGCTGGAGGAGATCCTCGACGTCATAGAACCCTCAGAGTTCATCAAAGTCCAGGAGACACTTTTCAGACAACTGGCCAAGTGTGTGTCCAGTCCACACTTCCAGGTAACACAACCACAACACAACCACAACACAACCACAACACAACCACAACCACAACACAACCACAGCACAACCACTACGCAACCACAACACAACCCACAACCACAGCACAACACAACCACAACACAACCACAGCACAACCACTACGCAACCACAACACAACCACTACACAACCCACAACCACAGCACAACACAACCACTACACAACCACAACACAACCACAGCACAACCACTACGCAACCACAACACAACTACTACACAACCCACAACCACAGCACAACACAACCACTATACAACCCACAACCACAACACAACCACAACACAACCACAACACTACCACAGCACAACCACTACACAACACAACCACAGCACAATACAACCACAACACAACCACAGCACAACCACAACACAACCACAGCACAACCACAACACAACCACAACACAACCACAGCACAATACAACCACAACACAACCACAGCACAACCACAACACAACCACAACACAACCACAGCACAATACAACCACAACACAACCACAGCACAACCACAACACAACCACAACACAACCACAGCACAACCACTGATGATGATAATGTTAATGATGATGATAATAATGATAATAATGATGAAGATGATGATAATAATGATGAAGATGATGTTAATGATGATAATGATGATGTTGATGATAATAATGATGATGATGTTAATGATGTTGATGATAATGATAATAATAATGATGATGATGATGATGATGATGATGATAATAATGATGTCATCATGTGTCACAGGTGGCAGAGAGAGCTCTGTATTACTGGAACAACGAGTACATCATGAGTTTGATCAGTGACAACGCAGCAAAGATTCTACCAATCATGTTTCCTGCTCTGTACAAGAACTCTAAGAGCCACTGGAACAAGTAACACACACACACACACACACACAATGATGATTGTGATGATGATGATGATGATGATTGTGATGATGATGATGTCGTCCATGTCCAGGACGATCCATGGTCTGATCTATAACGCTCTGAAACTGTTTATGGAGATGAATCAGAAGCTGTTTGACGACTGTACGCAGCATTACAAGGCTGAGAAACAGAAGTAAGAGACACACACACCTGTCAATCATCCATCTACACCTCAGCGCCCCCTACTGACCACTGTTGTTCATTGTTGTTGTTTATTCTTGTAGAGAAAAATACAAACTGAAAGAGAGAGAGGAAATCTGGAATAAGATAGAAGACCTGGCTCAACACAATCCACAGGTGACAACTGTCCTCACCTCTGTGTCCTCTGTGTCCTCACCTCTGTGTCTGTCCTCACCTCTGTGTCCTCACCTCTGTGTCTGTCCTCACCTCTGTGTCCTCACCTTTGTGTCCTCACCTGACTTCCTGTCTAATATCATTTGTCCTTGCAGAAAAATAAGCTCCACCCCCTCCGCCCTGGACTCCACCCACAAGACGAGGTGAGACTTGTCACACTTTGATTAAATGATGAGTCAGAGGTTATTTATGACTGTGTGTGTGTGTGTTTGTGTGTGTGTGTGTGTGTGTGTAGTACCTGTTGTACAGTGACAGTTCTGTAGTTGTGTACTCGATGGAAACAGAGACTCCAACAGCTGAAGATATTCAACTGCTGAAGAAAACTGTGGAGACTGAAGCCTCACCGGTAACACACACACACACACTCACACGCTGCATACTGAGGACTGGGTTGCTGACAAAGCGAGGACCAGCATTTCCACTATATAAATTAACACAATTACAAATATCTATATGACATCTACTAAAATTTGACCCAAAATGTTTGGTCCAAAATTTGAAAAAAAAATTACCCAAAATTTGACAAAAACGTTATACCATACTGTCATCCAAAATTTTTGGTCCAAAATTAAAAAAAAAAAAATTGGACCCAAAATTGTTGGTACAAAATTTGAAAAAAAAATTAATGCAAAATTTTTGGTACAAAATTTGAAAAAAGAAATTGGACCCAAAATGTTTGGTCAAAAATTTGGAAAAAAAATTTATGCACAATTTTTGGTCCAACATTTGAAAAAAAAAAATTGGACCCAAAATGTTTGGTCAAAATTTTTTTTAAAAAATTGACGTAACATGTTTGGTCCAAAATTTGACAAAAAAAAGACATACTATATACTATGTCGTCCAAAATTTGAATTTTTTTTTTTTTTTTGACAAATTGAATATAGCATTTTTTAGCAACCTAAGGAAGTGATTTCAATGAAAACAAAGGGAGGACCGACCAAAATGTCCTCACTCCGTAAAAATGTCCTCAGTTTGTTGGTTAAAAACCCTCACTGGTCCTCAGTATGGCGCAAGTACAAGAACACTTACACTCACATTCACACACACACACACACACACACACACACACTTAAAGTGACGTACCTCTCTCAGCACAGTGAGTGAGTGTGTGTTGCGTGTGTAGTTGATTGTGTGTTTGTGTGTCAGGGTGTGAAGGACCTGAAGGACAAAGTCCTGACGAGGAGAAAGTCAGAGTTACCTCAGGACGTTTACACCATCAAAGCTCTGGAGGCTCACAAGAGAGCAGAGGAATACCTGACAGCCAATCAGGAGGCTCTCTGACCGGGGGAGGCGGTCCCTCTGAGCCTGAGCCCGCCCCCCTCCTGTCCGTTACTGTGGAGAGGAAGTCAAAGGTGCGGTGAACCTGGTCTGGGGTCAGATCAGGGCAAAAAGCCGATGACGAGAACACTGTGGAAGCTCCGCCCCCCACGCCCGCTGCTGTTTGCCTGAAGTTCATCGGGTCCCTGAACGCGTCGCCACCGCCGTTCTGCTGTTGTTTCTGCTCGGCGAGGGGGCGGAGTCAAGAGGAGGAGGACGCTCACGTGACATCTGTGTTGCCATGGAAACAGTCAACAGAACCTGGAGGTGGTTCCACTGAGGGAATGAAAGCAGCTTCTCTCCACAAGCCCCGCCCCCACCCCACCCCCCCCATATCTGTCAGCCTGGAACGAGAGGCGGAGCCAAGACCGACTGACGAAGACAATGAGGAGACATGGTGAATGTAGACGTCCAATCAGCTTCCAGAGAATCCTGGAGGAGACTTTATTTACGTTTATTTACGTTTGGACCAATGAGAGCGCAGATCTGCGTCAGTGTGGTTTGGTAGCTCCAGGTCAAAGGTCAAACCTGGGTCTGGACTCAGATCTGAGGCCTGTAGTTCAATGTTTCTCCTCTGACACTAGAGGGCGCAGCTCCACTCAATCAATCTAAACCCCGCCCACACGTCAGACGCTGAACCAATGAAAATGTAACATTTAAATCACCGATCATGTGACTGGAGAAACGTCCTGTCAAAATAAAAGCGTGGTTAAACCATGAGCTGATTGATAATTTATCTCAAAATTTTGACTTCCTGTGACCTTTGACCTGTCTGACCTTGGTGCGTGATCAATCATTAAAAAGTAGGCGGTCCTACTTTTTAACTATGTACAACCGAAGACCGCGCCCCCTTGTGCCCATCGTTTTCCTCATGTGGGCGTGTCCTTCGGAGATTAGCCGTCTGTGGGAAGCCCCGCCACTTTCATTGCTGGACAGAATGAGTCTGCCCCCTGCTGGTTAAACACACACACTGCAGGCTGAAGACAAATCATGTTTATAGGTGTTTTATTAAATCACAGGGTCACATGACCAGTCTGTACACAGGAAGTGAAGTGAAGAGACAGGAAGTGAACAGTTCAACTCCGTCTCTGTCACACATTTACAAAGGAAACAGTAACGACGTGTCATCAAAGGCGGAATGTGACAATGTTTATTATAAAAAAACAAACAAACACACTATTATGTCGTCTCAGGGGCTCCAGGAAGTTCCCACCAAAATAAAAGCCTCCATTTGATGTCACTTTCAAAATAAAGTGTGTTTACATGAAACAGTAAATCTCCTGCGAGCATTTCTTAACTGACGTTTATTCTTATTGTTGTTTACCTGTTTACTCGTTCACTGCATTGTTATAAAAAAAGTTTGTCAACTTGTTTATTTACACGTTTTCCTCGTCATTTTACACATTTGTTGTTGTGTGTGTTTAAGTTTGTCCCGTCTGTCCTTTATTTACACATTTGTCTACTTGTTGTTGTCTTGTTTACACGTTCGTTTATATCTGTTTACGTTTGTTTACACATTTGTTTACATCTGTTCATCGCCTTGTTTACGTCTGTTTACATTTGTCGTCTTGTTTACATCTGTTTGTCGTCTTGTTTACGTTTGATGACATCTATTTGTCATCTTGTTTACACGTTTGTTTACATCTGTTTGTCGTCTTTACACGTTTGTTTACATCCGTTTGTCTTGTTTACATCTGTTCGTTGTCTTGTTTATGTTTGTTTACATCTGTTTTCGTCTTGTTTACACGTTTGTTTATATCTGTTTACACATTTGTTTACATCTGTTTGTCGTCTTGTTTACATCTGTTTACATTTGTCATCTTGTTTACATCGGTTTGTCGTCTTGTTTACACGTTTGTCGTCTTGTTTGTTGAGAATGAAAAAAACAATGACTCAGCAGGTTTCTGTTGGCGTCAGTGAAGTGGCCGCGGTGTGTTCAGGGTCCGTTGTTGTTGCTGTTGCTGCGGCGGAGCCCGATCCCGACGGCGTCGGCGGCGCTCTGGCGACTCTGCAGCGTGTTCTCCACCATGTCCTTCCACTGATCGTCAGAGATCTCGCGCGCCCACGCCGGCACGCCCAGAGTCGGCAGCGCAATGGCCGCCATCGTCCTTTTCACCAGCTCCACGTGGTCTGCGGACGACAGGAAGTGATGTAATCACGAAGAGTATGTTGTGTGTGTGTGTGTGAAAACTTTATTGAAACAAAGACGGCGAACGGCACTCACCTGCGTCCATGGGGATGGACGCTCGACTCCTCAGAGCCGCCGCCCCCTCGGGGTCGTCCTCCTCGTCGCTGTCGGGAGGCGGAGCTTCAGGAAGGTGCAGGCCCATCACCTGACACACAGGTGAGACACAGGTCACATGACCACACTTCCTGTTTACTTTCAGATTATTGACCTGACAGTGAACGCAGCGTTTACTCACAAATACTTTCACTGGAGCAATTGCATCTCTAAAACGTAATACTGCAGTATACTACATGAAGTACTTATACCTGAACTGTAGTACTATAATATCTGTCTTAATATGTTGTATTGCAATATGTCATTCATATGCAGTATTTGTATCATCCGGAGGAGTTGCAGTATCAGTAGTACTGCAGTATCAGTCGTACTGCTCCATGTCACACAGTATTTGTAGTATTTACATGTAGTACTGCTGCTGTTTTTAGTCTGTGTAGTATCTGGATTATTTGTAGTACTATGGTATTGTAGTATAGTATATGTGGTATTGCTGTGTATTTGCAGTACACGAGTCTGTAGTATTAGTAGTGTATGTAGTATTTATACATCTATGGTATTGTAATATTTGTTGTACATGTAGTGTCTGGATGTGTAGTATTTTAGTACTGCAGTACCCGTCGTACTGCTCCATGTCACGCAGTATTTGTCGTAGTGATGTCGTATTTACATGTACATGTAGTACTGCTGCTGTTTGTAGTCTGTGTAGTATCTGGATTATTTGTAGTACTATGGTATTGTAGTATAGTATATGTGGTACTTATGTGTATTTGTAGTACACAAGTCTGTAGTATTAGTAGTGTATGTAGTATCTGTAGTACTAACGTTTCTCTTGTTCAGGTATATGTGTTTGTCATACATGTATATTTATACAACTATGGTATTGTAATATTTGTTGTACATGTAGTATCTGGAGTATGTGTAGTACTGCAGTATTACATGTAGTACTGCAGTAGGATGACTCACCTCGATCCTTTGCTGCACCTGCACCTGTTGAACATGTGATGGCTCCGCCTCCCTCTCCTGCTGCTCCTCCTCTTCTTCATCTAGCTCCGCCCCTCTGTCCTCATTGGCCGTGTCTCCTTCAGGTTCCTGGTTCAGAGGTTGGTAATAATACCCCCCACTGTTCTCCTCTTCCTCCCCCTCCTCCTCCTCACCCCCTCCCTCTCCCCCACTCCACGCGGCGCCCCCTGCTGGTGGCGGCGGCGTGGCTCCGTCAGCCGGACGCTCCTCCTCTCCCAGCTCGTCCTCGGAGCTCGGTAACACTCTCTCTGGTCCCATGGTGGCGCTGCACACTTCCATCCACGGATACACAGAGCCTGAGGGGGCGGAGTTTAAAATAGCGATTAAAACGAATACATTTACATAAATCTCAGTGAATTCAGAATCTGAATAAAGTTTAAAAATCACTTTTTTATATTTAGTACAGGTGAGGCGGCCATTTTGTGTCCTTGAGTTTCTACGGTTACCATGGAAACAAAGACCGGCTCCGCCCACAGAAACACCTGAGAACATGGACATCTATCTCCAGAGAGACTTGGACCTGGTCTACATAGAGACCTGGACTACACAGAGACCTGGACCGGGTCTACATAGAAACCTGGACCTGGACTAGACACAGAGACCTGGACCTGGACTACATAGAGACCTGGACTACACAGAGACCTGGACTACACAGAGACCTGGACCTGGTCTACATAGAGACCTGGACCTGGACTACACAGAGACCTGGACTACATAGAGACCTGATCTACACAGAGACCTGGACTACATAGAGACCTGGACTACATAGAGACCTGATCTACACAGAGACCTGGACTACATAGAGACCTGATCTACATAGAAACCTGGACCTGGACTAGACACAGAGACCTGGACCTGGACTACATAGAGACCTGGACTACACAGAGACCTGGACTACACAGAGACCTGGACCGGGTCTACATAGAAACCTGGACCTGGACTAGACACAGAGACCTGGACCTGGACTACATAGAGACCTGGACTACACAGAGACCTGGACTACACAGAGACCTGGACCTGGTCTACATAGAGACCTGGACCTGGACTACACAGAGACCTGGACTACATAGAGACCTGATCTACACAGAGACCTGGACTACATAGAGACCTGGACTACATAGAGACCTGATCTACACAGAGACCTGGACTACATAGAGACCTGATCTACACAGAGACCTGGACCTGGACTACACAGAGACCTGGACTACATAGAGACCTGATCTACACAGAGACCTGGACCTGGTCTACATAGAGACCTGGACCGGGTCTACACAGAGACCTGGACCTAGACTACACAGAGACCAGGACATAGTCTACACAGAAACCTGGACTACACAGAGACCTGGTCTACACAGAGACTTGGACCTGGACTACACAGAGACCTGGACCTGGACTACACAGAGACCTGTTCCTGGTCTACATAGAGACTTGGACTCCACATAAATCTGAACCGGAACTTCACAGAGACCTGAATGTGGACTAAACATAGATGTGGACCAAGTCTTCAAAGACAGCTGGACTAGGTCTCTGGATGTGGTTTTTAAATAGATCTGGACCTGGTTTAAAGCACAAAGGTCACTAAACACTGGCTAACAGCTAACAGCTAACATGCTAATACACTGACGTCTCCGCACGTCTGTCACTCACCTGTCCGCGCGCCACAGTCTGCGGGAAGGGATGAAAAGTGACGGTGACGCGGTGAACACCTGGAGCCGCTAACAGCTAACAGCTAGCTGATAACAGCTAACAGCTAGCGGCTGCTGCTATTCTCCGACACAGTAACAAAGGCGCGGGTGAGTGATGCGTTCACGGACTCACCAGTGACTCTGTCCCGCTGTCCCGCTGTCCCTCTGTCCCGCTGTCGCTGCTCGGAGCTCCGGGTGTTAGCTGTTAGCCGCTGCTAGCTGCGCTTGCAGCTACTGATCAGATACTTCCGGGTATGACGGGACGCCGCAACAAACCTACGTCACACGCTTTTTAAATAGTACAACTTTATTAACAACGTAGATGAAGAACAAAACAGGAAAAAGCAGCCGCTTTGGAATAACATTAAAATATGTTTATTTTGTTTGTTTTATCAACGTTCTCATGTGTCACGTGTCAACAGATTATAATTCAGATTAGATATGAAGAGAATAATCACATGAAACACTCTGAGCAGCAGGTGGCGCCAGAGGAAACTATTGTTTTTAAGAAATCTGATCAATAATCGATATCATTGACTGATCACTCTCTCCTTTTTAATTTCTCTCCATGACGTCACTCACCGAAGAGGATTTGGCGAGGCTTAGTGGCGCGTGACGTCACAGAAGCAGAGATCTTCTATAGATGAGGATGTGTCACTCTGCTTGTTTTACGGGAGAAAATAAAACTCATGTGGTAGAAGATGAACGGATGAATCAAACATGAATAAATATTTTATTTATTTATTATTATGTCGAGTAAAAAAAGTTACATTTATTCAAAGTCAGTGTTAATTAGTTTGATCTTATATTAATATTAAAACATTGTTGCAGGTGTAGGGGGACTGTGTGGTGTAGTACTCTTCTAACTCCAGAAGGTGGCAGTAATGCGACACCATGGATACAAGCTGCCGTTAAACCCCAGAGAGGAATAAGAATTATTGCAGGTTATTTAAATATGACGTCATTTTTATCGCCTTTATTATTACAACGTGAATGTTTTCCTTTTTTTTGCGGATTTTCGTTCGAACGCGTTATGACGTCACCGTTGGCCGTGTCGTCGCCGTGTTCGGTAAACGGCTCAGAGTGAGACCTCCTGTCTGCGTGTCCGCTCTGTGGGTCTCATAGTAACGGTCACCTGCAGAAACACACCGGGACTCACGAGCTCCGCGCGCCCGACACACGGACGCCTCAGCCCGGCCTCGGTCCTCCGACAAAACCTCATCGATAGAATCGATCGGTTCTGATGTCCATCGATTCAGAGGCGGCGCGTGCCCTGCGGCTACATCAGAGACACCGGAGCAGCGGGTGATGACGTCAGCCTGTGAGAGTACCGAGCCTCCGCGCGTGAGCTGATCGATCATTTATCAGGTTTGAGTCGATGTTAAAGGATCAGTTTATTTATCGTCGATACTTTTGATTGATCAATTTTTTTGTTTGTTGTTGTTTGTGTTTTTTCTGAAATGTATTTATATTTATGAAAAATGAATGAATCGCATTGATTATCAGTAAGTCCTGATCTATTGATCTCTGAGATCCTCGATCAATAACTAATTTCCTGTCTGTTTATTGTTTCATGTGTCGATCACACATCCATCATTTGTTCAGTGCAGTTCCACTTTTCCTCCATTAGAGGTCACAACATCTGCTTCCTGTTTCTGTCTCAGAGTCTGGTGCTCCCTGCTGTCCCAGGACTCCTAGAGGTTCAGAGGTCCTGAGACTCCTAGAGGTCTTGAGGTCCTGAGATCCTGATGTCCTGAAACTCCTAGAGGTTCAGAGGTCCTGAAACTCCCAGAGGTCCAGAGGTTCAGAGGTCCAGAGGTCCTGAGACTCCCAGAGGTCCAGAGGTTCAGAGACTCCCAGAGGTCTTGAGGTCCAGAGATCCTGAGGTCCTGAGACTCCCAGAGGTCCTGAGACTCCCAGAGGTTCAAAGGTCCTGAGACTCCCAGAGGTTCAGAGGTCCTGAGACTCCCAGAGGTCCTGAGATCCTGAGGTCCAGAGGTCCTGAGACTCCCAGAGGTCAAGAGGTTCAGAGGTCCTGAGACTCCCAGAGGTCCTGAGACTCCCAGAAGTCCAGAGGTCCTGAGACTCCCAGAGGTCCTGAGATTCTGAGGTCCTGAGACTCCCAGAGGTTCAGAGGTCCTGAGACTCCCAGAGGTCTTGAGGTCCTGAGATCCTGAGATCCTGAGATCCTGAGGTCCAGAGGTCCAGAGGTTCAGAGGTCCTGAGACTCCCAGAGGTCCTGAGACTCCCAGAGGTCCTGAGACTCCCAGAGGTCCAGAGGTCCTGAGACTCCCGGAGGTCCTGAGACTCCCGGAGGTCCTGAGACTCCCAGAGGTCCTGAGGTTCTGGGACTCCCAGAGGTCCTGAGGTCCTGAGACTCCCAGAGGTCCTGAGGTCCAGAGGTCCTGGGACTCCCAGCATCCAAGTGAACCCAGAGTCCTAACGCTCCCAGTGTCCGAGCACTTCCTGCAGTCCCAGGACTCCCAGAGTCCTACCGCCCCTGGTTTCCCGGTGAGGATGCTGCCTGCCTCCATCCAGATCACAGGGGAGATGCTGTCTGCGGCCGAGGTCCAGGACATCTGCGAGAGTCTGAAGGAGGACGGCGTGCGGCTGCTCTCGGTTCGCGGCTGTCAGCTTTCTGACCGCGACTTTGGACGCGTCTGCCGCAGCGTTGCAGAGTCGCACTCGCTCGCTCAGCTCAACCTGAACCTGGGCGTCGTGTCCTGCATCAACCGGACTCGTCAGCTGGCCGACGCCCTGAAGAACAACCGATCCCTGCAGACCCTGTTGTGAGTACTCCTGTAGCCTCTCTTCTCATTGGCTGTCAGTACCTGGACCACAGGTTGATTTTGTCTCTCCACCTCCAGTCTCCATGGCTGCCCCCTGCTGGACGCAGGTCTGGTGACCCTGAACGCGGCGCTGTCGACACACCCGGCTCTGGTGAGTCTGGACCTGGGAGACTGCATGCTAGGAGACGAGGCGTTGGCTCTCATCTGTGGGATGCTGCCCCCCGATGGAGCAAAATCAGGTAACGCTTCCCGTATGTTGGTCATGGCAACGACATGATATCTGAACATGCTAACATGTTACCATTCTGCGCAGGTCTCAGGGAGCTAACGCTAAGTGCTAACCCAGGAATCAGTTTCAAAGGTTGGTCTCGACTCAGCATCGCTGTGGCTCACAGTTCCCAGCTCAGAGTTCTCAACCTGGACTACAACCCGCTGGGTGAGAACACGGTTCTGATGATTCTGATGTTAAGCTAGGTCAGCCTAATCAAGACCGGACTAGTTTAGCTTAGCTTCATTCTAGGAAACGGGGTCAATAGCAATAAATTGGAAGAGCAGCAAGCTAGCTTATCTAACTTGTAGGAAAATATTAGACTAAAGATTGGTAGGAGAGAACCGCATGCTAACGTAGCTTAGCATAAAAACTACAAAAAGAGATAATAGTAGGCTATCATAGCATAGCATAAAGCAGTCGAGTGTAGCTTAGCACTGATGGTGGTGCTGGTTCTGTCTCTAGGCGACCAGATTGCTGGGATGTTGGCCGTTGCAGTGGCTTCCAGCAGAACCCTGGAGGTGTTGGACCTGGAAGGAACCGGACTGTCCAACCAGTCAGCACAGGTAGACCGATCCTCTCGCTCCTCCTGCTGTTTTTTGTTTGTCCAGTGGGAGGAGACACTGAGCCACGTCTGTCTCTACACAGGTCTTCCTGGACATGGTGGAGAACTTCCCGACCAGTCTGCGGGTTCTGGTTCTGGCGGAAAACAACATCAGTCCCGAGCTGCAGCAGCAGATCTGTGACCTGCTGTCTGAAGGGGAGGAGGACGACAGAGAAGCCCCGCCCCTCCGCACAGGCCCCGCCTCCAGGAGTGTCCTGGTGCCAATCAGAGACAAGTACCAACCAATCAGTGACAAGTACCAGCCCCCAACCTGGCTACCACACAGCAGTAAGGGCTGAACACTCCCCTGTCCCCATTCTGTCCTAAAAGACTGTCCTCTCTGTCCTCTAAAGTATGTCCTCTAAAGACTGTCCTCTAAAGTATGTCCTCTCAATCCTCCCTTAAAAGTCTGTCCTTTAAAAACTGTCCTCTAAAGACTGTCCTCTGAGGACATCGTCATAGGATTGTCCTCTAAAGTCTGTCCTCTGAAGACTGTCCTCTAAAGACTGTCCTCTAAAGACTGTCCTCTAAAGACTGTCCTCTAATGTCTGTCCTCTAAAGTCTGTCCTTTATAGTCTGTCCTCTAAAGACTGTCCTCTAAAGTCTGTCCTCTAAAGACTGTCCTCTAAAGACTATCCCCTGAAGTCTGTCTCCTAAGAACAACAGGGTAGCTTAGCTTAGCATGAAGACTGGGAACTGGGAAAAGACTGAGCTATCTTAGCTTAGCATAAAGACAGGGAACAGCGACAAGAGCAGGGTAGCTTAGCTTAGCATGAAGGCTGGAAACTGGGAAAAGACTGAGCTATCTTAGCTTAGCATAAAGACAGGGAACAGCGACAAGAGCAGGGTAGCTTAGCTTAGCATGAAGGCTGGAAACTGGGAAAAGACTGAGCTATCTTAGCTTAGCATAAAGACATGGAACAGCGTCAAGAGCAGGTTAGCTTAGCTTAGCTTAGCATAAAGAGGGGAGCTCTCTTTGCTAAAATCTCCATAAACATCACAGTGTGTTTGTTGTGTCTGGGTTAGGGTTTATGCTAAGCTAAGCTAAGCTAACAGCGACAGTGAGACCAGAGCAGACTCACATGTTTGTTTGTTTGTTTGTGGATTGGTGTAAACAACAAACACGGACCTCTAAACGTTGTTGTTGTTGTTCTTTGACTCTACAGACTCCGCCCCTCAGACACTCATGCTGACGTCATGTCTAGGTGAGAGCTTATTGGCTGAGACTGAGATGTGACCCCTCCTCCTCCTCACACAGCCACTCCCTCTTTTCCACAGAATTTAAATTTGATTGATTTTTATTTATTGCTTTATTTAAACGTGTCTCTTCACTGGTCACATGATCACGAGCAGCCAATCACGAGCTTCTGCACGGTTTGTTGTAGCACCTGAAAAAAAACCTCAACTCACAAGTGACTTAAGGACAGCTCTGCTGTTTGCTCAGGCCCCGCCCACAGGCCCCGCCCACAGGCCCCGCCCACATCCTTATCATCATAACAGCAGGTCAGCTGATTCATTACTCCTCGCAGGTGGGCGTGTCCTCACTGACATTCACCAATCGGAGGGTAATTAGAGCTGGTGGGCGGAGCCTGACCAGACGGCGTAGCCTGTGTCTGATGAATGTATCTTTGTTTGTTTGTTTGTCAATAAAACTGTTTACAACGAGTCACATGGTCACATGATCACAGACGATTCACTTTAATCAATAATCACAACGTCGGTGATGTCATCGCACCAGATGATGACATCGTGGTCGTCATAGTAACGTCCCAATCGGAGGCGTGGCCACATTAGTCCAGAAGGAAATGACATCACAGACGCCGATGATGTCACGGTTTCAGTGTTCATCACCAGCAGATGCATCATGGGAGAATCTCTCTCTACACGACCTCCGTGTTCAGTTTCTTCTTCTCTGGCTCGGCGGCGTTCAGGAAGCTGATTGGACGCTCCGCCTCGTCCCGCCGCGCTCGCCATCTTTTCTGCGCCGCTGTTGGCCGCGACCTCCAGCAGGGGGCGCGGCCGCAGTCCCGGCGGTGACCCTGCAGTATGACGGCGGCGGTCAGCGCCACGGCGGCCAGCGTCAGCGCCGCCAGCACCAGCACCGCCGCGAGCTCGGCGTCCGACAAACCGGAGGCGGCGGCGCGCTCGCTCACCGTCACCCTGAAGAGCCGGTCGTCGTGGCGACTGCCGTTACCGCTCGTCCTGTAGTTCTTCTCCGCTGTGGTCAGGTGGTGTCTGACTCCGCCTCCTCCTCCTCCCTCCCATCCGTCGTGGCGGTTGAGGGGCGTGTCACAGGTGGCGCCGGCGTATCCGGGCGCGCAGACGCAGTGGAATCCCCCGGCGCGGTCCAGGCAGCGGCCTCCGTTCAGACACGGCCGACTCACGCAGTCGTCCGTGTTGACGGTGCAGAAGCGTCCGGTGAAGCCGTCCGGACACGCGCACGAGAAGCGGTTCACGCCGTCCACGCAGGTGGCGCCGTTCCCGCACGGCGTCATGAGACAGTCGTCCACGTCGGTCTCGCAGCGCGGTCCCGCGAAGCCGGCCAGACAGCGACACGTCAGCGCCGCCGCGAAACCGTCGGCGTCTTCGCACAGGCCGCCATTTTTACACGGAGACCTGGAAACAAGGGAGGAAGAGACGTGAGGACGGGAACAGCGCCCCCTGTCTGTGCGCGTTTTCGCGGCAGAAGGACGTGGCCACACCTCCTCTGATGACACGGCCCCGCCCTCAGCTGACAGTGGCGTCCGTGGAAACCGTCGGGGCAGAGACAGGCGTACTCGCCGCTGTCCTCCGTCACGCAGGAAGCTCCGTTCTGACACGGACGCAGACGCGAGCACACGGACAAATCTGAGCGAACACAACAACGTTACACACACGGGGTCAGAGGTCAGATCAGAGGTCAGATCAGAGGTCAGATTAGAGGTCAGATTAGAGGTCATACCTTTGTCGCAGAAACGCCCCGCCCACCCCGCGTCACAGCTGCACTGCCACGGCTGTTGACACGAGCCATGGACGCATCCGGGCATCAGGACGCAGAGGTCACAGAGGTCACCGTCCCAACCAGGGTCACATCTGGAGACAGAGGGACACACACACTGTTAGGACAAACACACACACACAGATGTCACACACTCACACAAACTGTTAGGACACACACACAGATGACACGCACACACACACACAGATGTCACACACACACACACACTGTTAGGACACACACACACACAGATGTCACACACACACACAAACTGTTAGGACACACACACAGATGACATGCACACGCACACACAGATGTCACACACACACACAAACTGTTAGGACACACACACAGATGACACGCACACACACACACAGATGTCACACACACACACACACTCACACACACAATGTTAGGACACACACACACTGTTCGGACACACACTGATGTCTCACACACACATACACACGTTATACACACACACTGTTAGGACACACACACAGATGTCGCACACACACACACAGATGTCTCACACACACACACACACACACACACAGATGTTTCACACTCACACACACACACAGATGTCTCACACACACACACACAGATGTCTCACACACACACACACACACACAGATGTCTCACAAACACACACACAGATGTCACACACACACACACACAGATGTCTCACACACACACAGATGTCTCACGCACACACACACACACAGATGTCTCACACACAGATGTCTCACACACACACACACAGATGTCACACACACACACACACAGATGTCACACACTCACCGACACACTCCTGTCTCGTCACAGCGACTGTTGCTGACGTCACATCTACAGTCAGATTCTAAAAGAAGAAGAGAACACACACACACACACACGTCAGAATCCTGGTCCATGTTTTGTTTCTGTTGGACACACACATACACACGCACCCACGCACACAGACACACACACGCGCACACACACACACAGCTGTCTGGACACTTCAGTGTCTCTGGAGGGACATTAGCAGCAGACAGTCTGACCTTTGACCTCCAGCATCGCCGCGACACGTGGCCAGAGACAGACAGCTGTGAACGACACACACACACACACACACACACACACACACACACACCCTGACCTTTGACCTGTGACCTCGCTCGAGTGGCGTCTGAAATGAAGCCGGATTGTTTAAAGAAAACAAAAGATGAATCTCTTTGACTCAGGTGTCACATGACTGCAGGTGGGAGGAGCTAAATGCTAATCTTAGCACACTCAGGAGGGGGCGGAGTCACTGAGGAGGAGCGTTTGTTTATGATGGCGAGAATGAAATATCCACGTAAAAGAAACGCGAAACAATGGAGTTTATTCACGTAAATAACGACGACAAACGTCCTCATCAGTGTTTGATCCTGTGAGGAAAGAGGACCAACCTTCAGCTGAGCAGGGCGGAGCTACGAGGACGGCGAGGGCGGCGACGACGGCAACGCCCACAAACATGATGGAGGCTGAAGATTAAACGACCTGGAACAGAGAGGAGAGTCATGAGTCTGAATAAACTCCATTATCTGGAACCACATCCTCAAAGATCTGGACCAGAACCAGACCAGACCAGACCAGACCCAGACCCAGACCCAGACCCAGACCAGACCAGACCAGACCAGCAGGAGCCGCCTGTGTCACCACGGTGCAGTTTAGCTTCACTGAGGTCAAACTGACCTCAGATCTCAGTGAAACCTGATCAGCTGACGGATTCTGAGTCTTTGATGGAGGACGTTTGACGCGTCAGCACGTGTCCGTCATCCTCTCCTCCAGTCTGATTTGTGGGCGGAGCTTTTCACAACACAGGACCCTGCTAAGCTAAGCTAACCATTTCACCCAGCTTCTATATGGGTGAAAATATAAATAAACTCTTTTTTCAGTCCTTGTGCTAAGCTAGGCTCATAGTTTCCACCTACTTCAAGTCTGTGTGCTAAGCTAAGCTAAGCTAACTGTATCTATTTGCTTTCAGTCTTGTTAGTTCCCCTTCTTATTTCCCAGTGCTGCTAAGTTATATTATGCATATTTCCAGTCTGTGTTAAGCTAAGCTAACATTTTCTGCATATTTCCTGTCTGTTTTAAGCTAAGCTAACAGTTTCCCCAGGCTTCCAGTCTGTGTTAAGATCAGCTAACATTGTATGCATTTTTCCAGTCTCTTTTAAGCAAAGCTAACCCTTTCACCTGGCTGTGTTAAGCGAAGCTAACAATTTCTGCATGTTTCCAGTCTGTTTTAAGCCAATCTAACCGTTTCACCAGGCTGTGTTAAGCTAAGCTAACAGTTTCTCCAGGCATCCAGTCTGTGTTAAGCTCAGCTAACATGTACTACATGTTTCCAGTCTGTTTTAAGTTAAGCTAACCATTTCACCTGGCTGTGTTAAGCTAAGCTAACAACTTTTGCATGCTTCCAGTCTGTGTGCTAAGCTAAACCAAAGGTTTCTCTCAGTTTCCAGTCTGTGTGCTAAGCTATACTAAGCTAAGCCAAGCTAACAGTTTCACCAGGCTGTGTTAAGCTAAGCTAACAATGTGTGCATATGTTCAGTCTGTTTTAAGCTAAGCTAACCATTTCACCTGGCTGTGTTAAGCTAAGCTAACAACTTTTGCATGCTTCCAGTCTGTGTGCTAAGCTTAACCAAAGGTTTCCCTCAGTTTCCAGTCTGTGTGCTAAGCTATGCTAAGCTAAGCTAAGCTAACAGACTGTGAGCAGTCATGTGACCTGGCGTGTTTCCAGCTTCCTGTTTGTACCTGCTGGAGTTTGTGTTCACTCGCTCTGCGTCTGCAGGTTTCTGCTCGTCTTCTCGTGTCTCACGTCTCCATGTGGACACGTCTCCTGTCCTCGTCTCCTTCCTGTCCTCGTCTCCTTCCTGTCCTCGTCTCCTTCCTGTCCTCGTCTCCTGTCCTCGTCTCCTCTTCCTGCTTCCCTCTGTCCTCCTGATCTCGTTCTGCTGACAGACGACAGCACAAAACAACCTCCACGATCATTCTCCACATCTTACAGCGACGGACAGACAGGAACTGACATGCCTGGATTAGTGTGTGTGTGTGTGTGTGTGTGTGTGTGTGTGTGTGTGTGTGTGTGTGTGTGTGTGTGTGTGTGTGTGTGAAAGGATAGCAACAGGTGGCTAATTTATTGCTTTAACTTGTACCCATTCATACATACGCACACACACGTGTTTGCACAGCTCTCCTTGTTAGGACACGCGTTGACTTCCATTAAGTGAGACAGTCAGTCTAAACCAACACTTGACCTTTGACCTTAGCCTCAAACACAGAGGTCTGCCTTATTAAGACCAGGTCCCCGTGGATGAGGACTGACAGAAGAAGTCCTCAAGAGGCACCAAAAACCTGTACACACACACACACACACACACACTACTTACTAACCTGAACTATTACCAGTTAATAACCAACACTAACCTTTACCTTAACCTTAACCACAATCCTAAACTTAACCAGTTCCTCAGAACTGAGCTTCTGCCTCATTAGGACCAGGTTTTTGTCTCTATAAGGACGACTGGTCCTGACAAGGTCAGTGTTTATGACACACACACACACACTCTGACAAAGGTGTGTCATGTGACTCAGGTCTCACCACTTGGTGGCGCCCCAATCCGACCAAAACATATGTTTTAAACGCATATGTAGACAAATGTCTCGTACAGTTAGCTGCGTTGTTTACGCAAATTTAGCCATGTTGTTTTACGCACAGTTAGCTGCGTTGTTTACGCACAGTTAGCCGCGCTGTTTACGTAAGGTTAGCCATGTTGTTCACGCACAGTTAGCCGTGTTGTTTACGCAAAGTTAGCTGCTTTGTTTACGCAAAAAGTTAGCTGCTTTGTTTACGCAAAGTTAGCCGAGTTGTTTACTCTCCAGTCGTCATGGCCGACAAGAGCAAAATGAGGCGAAGGAAATATTGCGATCACTTTGCTACATTCAGTGAAAAAGTGTTCTCTGGAAAAAAAAAACCTAGCTAACACTCGTTACCATCTAATTCATGTGCTAAATAATCCCAAAAATCACACGATCATGTGACGACATTAGCTCCTCCTACAACAGCTAACACCACCTTTAGCCAGCTAGCTCAGCTACCTGCAAGTTAGCACAGTTGTTCTTAGCCAGTGTGTGTGTGTGTGTGTGTGTGTGTGTGTGTGTCCTATCTCCAGATTTGGACGTGCAGTGTGTCCCTGAGCTTTTATTTTGAAGGACTGGTATTTACAGACTTGTTCTTTACACACTGTTGAAATGTTTACGTTTACGACGTCACAGAAATGTTTGTGACATCACAGCGTCACACGAGTAAAACATAAATAAAATAAATTCAATCAAAATAAACAAACAATAATGATAGAAATAATGAATTATTGAAGTAAATGTAACAAAGTGTTTTCTTATTATTTAACCAGTGATTCTTCACAACAGTCTTTTGTTAAGTTTATAAAAAAGTAATTGACAATTAACTAAGAGTATATATAATATATGTATGTAGATATATATCTACATACATATATTATATATATTTAATGACACTCTTGTTGACTTTTCTGTGAAAAGTGAGAGAAAGTCTTTACCTTCAGCTTCTGCTGCTGCTTCTCTGTCGCTCTGATGTCGTCTGCTGCTGCTGCTCAATTTAAACACACACACACACTCAATCTCTACACGCACACACACACACACACACTCTCTCTCTACACACGCACACACCCACACACACACACACACACACACAGTTCAGTAGAGAATCATGTGTTGATTAAACTCATAAACACAGTCAGTCATTTTTCACACTGTCAACAACAGTGATGATGATGATGAAGATGATGATGATGATGATGAAGATGTCAAAGGTCACCATTATTTATGTCATACATTTAAAACAAACAAGAGCGAAAAATCAGAATAGGATCAGGAATGTGGATGAATGTGGATGAATTTTGATGAATGGATGAGTGGATGAATTTAATGAATGAGTGGATGAATGTGGATGAATGCTAAT
>NC_139812.1:28262240-28272240 GCF_963457635.1 Microchirus variegatus | reverse complement strand
CACACACACACACACACACACACACACACACACACACACACACACACACACACACACACACACACACACACACACACACACACACACACACACACACTAATCTGCTCAACAGCTGTGTGTGCGTTTCTATCCCTGTGAGACCTTCACAATAAGATGATGAACACACACACACACACACACATTGTTCCTGTGGTCTGTCACCTGTGTGTGTGTGTGTGTGTGTGTGTGCGTGCGTGTGTGACAGAGATTCAATTAACTCATTGTTAATTGAAGTGGAGGATGTGAAGCTGTTGCTAGGCAACTACAGTCAGCTGAGTTTTGTTTTATAATTTCATGCAGGGACAGAAGAATGTTTTTATTTTATCTTTGTTTCATGATTCATGTGTTTTTTTTAAGCTACTGATGCTGAGTCAACAGTGATTGACTGACTGAGAGTGAGTGACTTTGGTGTGGGAGAGTGAGTGACTTTGGTGTGGGAGAGTGAGTGACTTTGGTGAGGGAGAGGGAGTGACTTTGGTGAGGGAGAATAAGTGGTTTACAAACTTCACCCTCATCCCCAATGGAAAAACAAAATAAAATCTCCCACATTGAATGTTGTGTTTTAAGTTGTCACTGTTCACAGCAGCAGCAGCAGCAGCAGGGGGCGCTCTCAGCACAGTCAGGACCATGTTTCACTGATTTCCTCATAGCACGCGCACACTTCAGAAGACCTGAGCGCTCTCTTTCATGTTTCCTCCTCGTGTGTTGACAGAATCCTTCACTGTATCACTTTACTGTTGTGGGATAAACACACACACACACACACACGCACACGCACGCACGGTCTTTCTTTAGTGTTGATCTTAGTGCCCCCTACTGACTGTCTGGAAAATTACAATATTACATGTCTATGTTTGTGTATGTGTTACAATATAATATAATATAATATAATATAATATAATATAATATAATATAATATAATATAATATAATATAATATAATATAATATGATATAATATGATATAATATGATATAATATAATATAATATAATATGATATAATATGATATGATATGATATCATGATTTAATATAATATGATATGATATGATATGATATGATATGATATGATATGATATGATATAATATAATATAATATGATATAATATAATATATAATATAATATAATATAAAACAATATAACATAACATGATATGATATCATGATATGATATGATGTAAATGTTTTTCAGTAACTTTTCCCTCAACTTCACCTTCAGAACTGCACAGATGAAGTTTTGTGACGTCAGCACGTAAGGCGTGGGGGGAGGAGGGGGGGGTCGTTTATACGAGGGCCGGGATTCCTGAGGATTACCCATCATGCCCCGCGGGTAAAGATGGCGACAGCTGAGCGGAGAAGATCAACTTTATCCTCCCGGCTCTGAACGCTTCTCCTCCCGGACGCGGCTGCTTTTCCTCCCGCCACCCGGCGCCGTAACCTGCCTGGATCCTCCGCCGCTGGACCGCGGCGTCTTCCCGGCCTCGAATCAGTGCGTAGCCCCCCGTCCTCCCTCCCTCCCTCTGCCCCCCCCCCACCCCATCTCCGGAGCAGCGAGGCAGCGGCTAAAGTTTCCTCTCGTCTCCGCTCTCCGGGGGCTTGTTGGCGGAGAGAAGCCGAACCGGGCCGCGCTGAGGCCGTGTCAGGTGAGTGACGGAGCGCGTTAGCTGCGGTCAGTTAGCGGGGTGGAGGCTACTGTCGGTGCCGTATGTGAGTGACAGCTGGGGAAGTGGGCCACAGCCAGAGCCGAGCTGGTCTCAGCGGGACCGGGTCCAACCGAATCCGCACCGAGTCCAGGGTCACAGACGGAGGGTGGGGTCGCTGTGTGTGTGTGAGTGTGCGCGTGCTTTTGCGTGGTTGCGTGTGCGCGCGTGTCTGTATACCTGCTCTCAGGTGTGTGTGTGTGTGTGTGTGTGTTTTCTCATAAACACTGACCTTGTCAGGACCAGTCGTCCTCATGGAGACCAAAACCTGGTCCTAATGATGCAGATCTGGTTCGGTTTATGACGAGAAGATTTGGGTTGTGGTTAGTTAGTAGAGGTTAGGGTGAGTCATTAACTGGTTATGGTTAAGGTTAGTGATGAGACTTTAGTCGATTAATTATTGATTCAGTCGACGATAGTCGTCAGTCTTCAGTTTACTACGAGTATTTATTTCTTTAGATAGTTTACTAGTCAGATGCTCAGGTAACTAAGTGATCGACAGTTATTATTATTATTAATAATAATAATAATAATAATAATAATAATAATAATAATAATAATAATAATGATGAACTGAAAAACGTGTTTGTGAAAACTGTTAGCATAGCAACATTCAGGCTAAAAACAAACCATAATGCAACACAGCACTGGTCCTGGACCCTGCTGGTCTGGACGTGTGTTGGCTAACATGTTTACTTGTCGGTTACCAACAAATAGTCATAAACTGATGTAATTCCCCTTTAATTAAATGATATTTCGGGCTAAAATCTGTGTTTTCAGTTCATCTGAAGGTTTTATGTTTTGTGTCAATTTGAGTTGTTTGACTGCAGTTTTTGTCTCATTCTGAATTATTTAAAAATAAATAAATAAATAGAAGAACTCGTAAAAATATTATCTCAGTCACACCCGTCTTTCACAGTATTAGCTCGAACTATTAAACATTAAATATAAACATTTGTGTCATCAAATGAAAAAGGTGAACCATATTAGCGTTTGTTTCTCTGTGAAAGATGAAGATTATGTCGTAAAATGACCCTCAAACATGTCAAAGTTGAACTGACTTTGTCTAATGTTAGCCAGTATTTTACCAGTCAGTTTATAACTATTTGTTGGGCTGTTTTTTAGTCTGTAATGAATGTATACTAATACTAAATTATACTTGATTTTAACAGCGTGCATTTTTCTGTTTATTGACATTGATGCAGCTGTAACTTGTTAAGTTGTTAGTTTGGATTATGCTTTAGTTTGTGTTCTTGTTGTCAAGTTAGCCTCGGTTTGCTTGTTAGACTGTTTTTAATGTTTACTGCTTTAGCTTTTAAAAAAAACAAAAAAAAACGTTTCAACCTGTATGATTGAAGACGCATTAGCCTTTTTTTGTTCTTTGTTTTTCTTGTTTTTTAAGAATGTTTTTTTTGTAGCCAGGTTAGCCTTTGAGTTGAGCTGTTAGCCTGGGTTAATGTAGCCAGGTTAGCCTCTGTGGTGAGCCAGTGTTTAGCTGTTAGCCTGGGTTAATGTCGTCAGGTTGGCATCTGTGTTTAGCTGTTAGCCTGGTTAACTGTAGCCAGGTTAGTCTCTGAATCTAGCTGTTGGCCTGGGTTTATGTAGTCAGGTTAGCATCTGTGTTTAGCTGTTAGCCTGGGTTACTGTAGCCAGGTTAGCCTCTGTGTTTAGCCTCTGTGGTTAGTCTCTGTGGTTAGTCTCTGTGGTTAGTCTCTGTGGTTACCCTCTGTGTTTAGCCTGAGTTAGCCTCTGTGGTTAGTCACTGGGGTTAGCCTGGGTTAGCCTCTGTGGTTAGCCTGTGTGTTTAGCCTCTGTGGTTACCCGCAGGGTTTAGCCTGGGTTAGCCTCAGTGTTTAGCCTGGGTTAGCCTCAGTGGTTACCCTCTGTGTTTAGCCTGGGTTAGCCTCAGTGGTTAGCCTCAGTGTTTAGCCAGGGTTAGCCTCAGTGGTTACCCTCTGTGTTTAGCCTGGGTTAGCCTCAGTGGTTAGCCTCAGTGTTTAGCCTAGGTTAGCCTCAGTGGTTACCCTCTGTGGTTAGCCTCAGTGGTTAGCCTCAGTGGTTAGCCTCAGTGGTTAGCCTCTGTGGTTAGCCTCTGTGGTTAGCCTCTGTGTTCTGGTCACGTCTTAGCAGGTGTTGAATCATGTTTTTGTCCCGTCGTCCATCTTGTGTTTCAGGTTGTCAGAAGCTCGAGGCTCACATGTCCAGAGGAGACGAGACGACAGACTGTGGACTGACTGAGAGACAGGATGAAGAGTTTTCTGTGGTGACGTACGAAGTGAGGATCTGTTACACACACACACACACACACACACACACACACACACACACACACACACACACACACACACACACACTTCCTGTTTTGAAGGAGCACTTTCACCTGAGCGCGACGAGCGTCTCGTTGATGGACACTCGTCGCAGGTGCGTGAACTCCTTCACAATCTCCCTGTAACCATGGCGACCACTTGAATGATGATGACTCGGCAGTTTCAGCTCATATTTTTCTCTGAGCTCTCACTTCAGATTCTCTGACACCAACACTGACGCAAACCTCAACTTGCGATGTCACTTCCTGTCACCATTCACGTCCACGCACACACACAAGAACATGAAGTGTGTGAGTGAGGAGGAGGAGGAGGAGGAGGAGGAGGAAACAAAAGGGGGAAAAAAAGAAAGAGGAGAGGAGGAAAGAACATGAGGGCAGAAAGAAGGATATAAATAATAGAAGAGAGAAATGCAGTGAAAGAAAGTCAAGGACAAAGTGGAAGAAAGTGTGTGTGTGTGTGTGTGTGTGTGTGTGTGATGTAAAATTCATCAGCTGCAGGAGATAAAAACATGAAGTGTCACCTTTGATCACTTCACAAATGTAACCGTGGTCAAAAGGAAACGTTATAAAAACACCACTGTGTTATTTACATTTGCAGGGTTTTCTCCTGTTTCGCTGATTCTTTTCCACGTTCATGCAGCACTTTTGTTTTGTCTGTAAAACGTCACAAAACGTTGATCGGTGTTCGTTTTAACTCTTAAAAATGTCTTTGTTTTTGTTCACAAACGCAAAATGATTCGGTTCAGATGATTTCTTCGTTTTTATGGAGCAAAGAAACAGAAAATATTCACATTTAAGAAGCTGAAAAATCACAGAAACTGACTGATGAATGGAGTCATTTTTAGCATATGTATATAAGTATATATATATATATATATATACATATACATGTATGTGTATCTATATCTAAATAGATGTACAGTATATCTGTAAATATGTATATAGATATACACATACATTTTTATATGTGTGTGTTTATACTAGGCATACATATGTACGTGTATACATATACACGTGTATATGTATATCTTGATGCTACTGTTAGCATGTTAGCTGTCACAGCTCTGCTCCGTGTCAGCCTAATGCCGGCATGCTAATGTTAGCTTGATTTTGATCGATGGAGCTGCACTTCCTGTTCTGGAAATAAACAGAGATCGATGTGTCGCCTCAGGCCGACACACACACACACACACGCACACTTGTTTTTATGTCTTAGTGAGGACACCTCATAGACATCATGTGTTCTCTGACCTCTGACCTTAACCTGGGTTCAACTAAGTTACTCACCCTTAAACTTCATCTTAACCTAAACCTAACTCTAATCCTGGAAAACATCTTTAAAATTGTTGGGGCTCAGACAAATGTCCCCACAAAGACATAAAAACAACCACACACACACACAGGCATGCACGAGGCATGTTGACGAGGGGCGGCCGAGTATTGATCTGCAGAGAGAGAGAGAGAGAGAGTGTGTGTGTGTGTGTGTGTGTGTGTGAGGGAGTCAGAGTGCAGTTGTGTAGAGTGTGCGGTGGTGGACAGTTGTGTTTGAATCAGCTGGTGTTTGTGGCGTTGTTTTCTACCTCATCATCATCATCATCATCATCTTCTTCTTCTTCATCTGTTAGGGCCCACACATCGACAGGAAGTAAACCAGGATAGGAAATCGCGTTCCAGGATGACGAGCGCCGCTCCGGCCAGGAAGCCGTACCGCAAGGCTCCCCCGCAGCACCGCGAGAGCCGCCACGCCGCGCCCGCGGCTCCGCCCCCACCGGCACTGCAGCCCGATATCAATCAGGTAAACAAACGCACCTTAAACACGACTCCACCCTCGTTTCAGCCGCTCGTCCGCTTCCCGGCGCGTGCCGCCGTTAGACCGTCGCGGGACGCCGCTCCCCCCCGAGGCGGCGTCCCGCCGTCGGAGCTCTGGCTCTCGGACAGCGAGCTGGACGTCTCCAGTCTGTCCAGCCTGGAGATCTGTGTCCCACTGACGCTCAACGCCAGGAACCAGGACTGCAGACCACGCCGTACGAGAACCACAGCAGGGGGCGCCGTGGCAGCTGACCGCGGTCCCTCAAGTCCTCGCCGTCCCTTGAGTCCTCGCCGTACCTCGAGTCCTCGTCCTTGTCGTACCTCCGGTCCTCGCGTCGCTTCGAGTCCTCCCACGAGTCCTCGCCGTACCTCTGGGACCACAGGAAACCGCTCTACCTCAGACCGCGCCTTCGCCGCAGCACGGACGCCGACTCCGTCCGGCGCCTGCGCTCGGAGCCCCGCCCCTCCGAAGAGTATCCTGAAACAGCCGACCTCGCCGACCGCGGAACACACCTATGACATCGTCAGAGTGTCGAAATCGGTGGAACTGTTGGACGGAGGACGTGGACGCGGCACCGCTAGCCTTCCAACCGACTCGACGGAGTGGGCGGAGCAGAGGGCGTCGGCTTCTCGGCGCTCGTCCCTGTCGTCGTCGTCCGTGACGACGGACTGGAACTGGAAGATGCAGGTTCTGGAGGAAAAAGTCCGCTTCTCCAACTTCCTGGATGAGATCACCTGTCGGGTGATGAGCCCCGCCCACCTCACTCTACTGGGCAGGTCACCCTCCAGAGAGGCAGGAAGCCCCGCCCCTCAGCGCAGACGTCACAGACGCCGCCCCTCGCTCGGGAAGCAGCAGGAGGACGGCGGTCGCCGCTGGGACGACTGGGTGGCGGCGCTGCAGCGACCTGACGGATGGTACCGCCTCCTGCAGGGGAAGGGGGCGGGGCAGCAGGGTGACATTGCAGAGGAGGCGGGGCCTAAACAGGAGGTTTTGAGGGTTAATCGAGGAGTTAAGGTGGAGTTTGAGGAGAACAGAAACCCCGCCTCCAATCCGTCTCTGCTGAACCACATCAAGGTAGGTCAGAGGGGGGAAGGCTCCTCCCCCTCCACACCTGTGCTCCTCCCCCTCCACACCTGTGGCCCTCCCCCTCCACACCTGTGGCCCTCCCCCTTCACTGTGAGTGCATATCTAAGCCATGACTCGGCCATAATTAAGTCTTGACTCGGCTATATTTAAGCTCTAGCTTGTCTAAAGAAAACCTTTAAGAAGCTGAAGACTTATTATCAAAATGATTTAAAAACATTTAATAATCCATTATGGTGCCTGTGCTCAGGTGTTTGATTGACAGGTGGACGTCACCTGACCGTCGCTGTCACTCACAGACTTTTAGGTCTCAGTCTGTTTTCCATTGATGACCAGTAATGACAGTGTGTGTGGGAGCAGAACGCTGCAGTCTGATTGGCTCCTCAGCTGACTCATCGATTACTGCTCGCCCCGCTGCATGCTGGGACGCCGGCTCACATCCGTGATGTTGATATATTGACGCTTCCTGACCTGACGCCTCTGAACGTGTCACATGACCATTATTATTGTTGTTATTATTATTATTATTATTATTATTATTATTATTTGTGATTGATTGGTTTGTTGTTGTGTTGCAGGAGGTTTTATCAGACTCTGACAGGATCAGGTCAGTCTGTCAATCATCATCAATAATCATCTATAATCAATATCCGACACAGTCCAGTCATGTGACCCGACTCCTGTCTCCTCCCATTACCCAGAATCCTCCAGCAGCAGAATGAGGACCTGCGGCGCCGCCTCTCTCTCTCCACGCACAAGATGGAGGCCATGGAGGCGGAGTTTGATGGCAGCCGCCATTACATGGAGGCGGAGCTTAGCCGCACCAGAGACGACCTGGACAAGATGAGGGACAAGTTCCGCAGGTGACCTTTGACCTGGGTCATTTAATAAATGACGCTGACTCGGCTATAATACAGCAGTGACTCAGCAATAATTCTGTGTGTGTGTCTGTGTCTGTCTGTCTGTCTGTGTCTGTGTGTGTGTGTGTGTCTGTGTCTGTCTGTCTGTCTGTGTGTGTGTGTGTGTGTGTGTGTGTGTGTGTGTGTGTGTGTGTGTGTGTGTGTGTGTGTGTGTGTGTCAGACTCCAGAACAGCTACACAGCGTCACAGAGAACGAACCAGGACCTGGAGGAGAAACTTCACGCTCTGGTAAACCATGACCTTTGACCTTTGACCTGTTCCACACTGGATTAATCAATGTTATGGTTTAATATTTGATTTATTTGTTACTGAAATCATCCTGTGTGTGTGTGTGTGTGTGTGAGTGTGTGTGTGAGAGAGAGAGAGAGTTTTTGTGTGTGTGAGAGAGTTTTTGTGTGTATGTGTGTGTGAGAGAGTTTTTGTGTGAGTGTGTGTGAGAGAGTTTTTGTGTGTGAGAGAGAGAGTTTGTGTGTCTGTGTAAGAGTTTGTGTGTGTGTGTGTGAGAGAACGTTTTTGTGTGTCTCTGTGCGCGCGCGTGCGTGTGAGAGAGTTTGTGTGTGTGTGTGTGTGTGAGAGAGACTTTTTGTGTGTGTGTCTGTGCACGCACGTGTGTGTGAGAGAGAGTGCATGTGTGTGTGTGAGAGAGTTTTGTGTGTGTGTGTGTGAGAGAGAGACAGTTTGTATGTGTGCGTGTGTGTGTGTGTCATTGATCACTCTCAGCCTATAGCTGATCAATAACTTAATGAAGACACTCTGACTCAGTGCATTGATTAACTGTGGTAAAGAGGTTTTGATTGACAGCAGGGCGGTTGCCATGGGCAACAGAGTGCTTTTATTGTGAAAATATCAACAGTGTGATGATGAACCAGAGGAGAAAGACTTTGCTGTTTGTGTGTAATGAAGTGACCTGTGTGTGTGTGTGTGTGTGTGTTTGTGTTTGTTTGTTGTCTGTTTGTCTGAAACCAGACTTCCTGTTTGTCCTGTTTGTCTCGTCTGACGTCGCTCTTCATCTTCTCTCCTCTTCTTCTTCCTCTCTTCGCTGCTGTCTGATGGACTGACTCATCTTCATCACCTGTCTCACCCTCCTCATCCTCACCAGGCTGCCGTCAGTCAGACATGGGTTCATGCAGTTGCGTTTCCTTCATCTTCATCTTCATCAGTCTGTGTTTGTGTTTGTGACGTCGTAAACGCCGAGTCCTGACAGACACGTCTTTACAGATGATGTCATCGCTTCTCTAGTGACATCATCACCGTTCATAGTTTTCATTCTCTTACAAATCAGAGCTGTAGAGGGCGCTAACGTCGTCTCAGTCACTGGTGTGTGATCTTAAAGCTAATGTTGTGCTGATGACGATGACGTCGTGAATCCTGAATATTTACATAAAATACACAACTTTTTAAAGTCGACAAAAAAAAAAAAACAGGACTTGGTGTTTGAGACGTCTTTATTTATGAAACAGGAAATACAGTGTACACACACACACACAGAGACACACACACACACACTCACTCACTCACACACATAGACTCACACAAACTCACAGAGACTCTCTCACACACACACTCACACTCACACACACAGACTCACACACACAGAGACTCACACACACAGAGTCACAGAGACACACACAGAGACACACACACTCACTCACTCACTCACTCACATAGACTCACACAACTCACAGAGACTCTCACACACACACACAAACTCACAGACACACACACACACCGACTCACATACACTCTGACACACAGACTCACAGAGACACACACACACTCACTCACTCACTCACTCACACACACAGAGACTCACACAAACTCACAGAGACTCACACACACTCTCTCTCACACACACACAAACTCACGCACACACACACAAACACAAACTCACAGACTCACACACACACACACAAACTCACACACACAGTAACATTTAATGTGTTTCATTGGCGTGTTTTTTTTCTTTTTCTTTAATGCTAACAGTGTTAGCTTGTATTAGCATGTGTTCGCGCCTCATTTAATTGAAATCTTCACGATTGGCCTTTTAGTGCTAACTGTGCTTGTGTTAGCATGTGTTAGCTCCTGATTTTTGTGGAATCTTCAGGGTTTAATGCTAACTGTCTT
>NC_139812.1:28214006-28262040 GCF_963457635.1 Microchirus variegatus | reverse complement strand
ACCAGCGCACGCCGCCGTCGCACCGCGGCCTCGCCAGTGAGCCGCAGTCCAGCCAGTCCAGCCCCTTCAGCAGCCCGCCACAGGTAACCTCAAGCTCCGCCCACCAACACACACACACACACACACAACACATCAATCATCATGAATCTAACCATGCCCCGCCCCCCGCAGGCGCCCAGCGTCCTGGCGAGCTCCGGTAGCTCAGAGGAGGACCTCCTGGCAAACTGGCAGCGCATGTTTGTGGAGAAGATGGCGCCGGCGTGCGACGCCGCGCTGGTTCACCGCACGTCCTTCGGCAGTCACGCGCCGCACGACCTGCAGAGGCGGAGACAGCCGGTGGGCGGAGACTCGTCCAAACACCACAGCGCCGCGTACTCGGACGGCGAGGAGGGTTCGTCGGCGAGGAGCTGGACGCCGAGCCGCGGCTCCAGCCTCGACACGGACACCGACACCGAGCCGCGCTCCGGCGGCAGGAGGGGGCGCTACGGCGGCGACAGCTCGCTGGACGAGGGCGAGCGTCTGCTGAACCTGGACGACGACTGCGGCAGCGGCGACACGGCCGTCACCATGGCGACCAGCCCCGCCCACGCCCGAGGGGAGGAGTTTGACGAGGCGGCGGAGGAGGAGGAGGAGGAGAGCTCGGCCGAGGAGAGGGACGTCCTCCCCCACGACCTGCCCTCCATCTCGCCCCGCCTCCTGGAGTTTGACCCCGCCCCCGCTGGCCCCGCCTCCTCTCAGCGGCCTCTGAAGAGTCCGAAGAGGATGGGCGTGCACCACCTGCACCGCAAAGACAGCCTGACCCGCGCCCAGGTGCAAGGCACGCTGCTGGACTGACGCCCTTCTCCCCGCCCACACCGTCTCCACGGCAACTGACCCGCCCATCAAGGCTCAGAGGCCACACCCATCCAGGAAATAGCCATACTCTTCTACCGTATGCTGCAGAGGTGTGTGTGTGCGTGTGTGTCTGTGTGTCTGTGTGTGTGTGTGCGTGTGTGTGTGTGTGTGTGTGTGTGTGTGTAAATTTAACGGACGTCTTTGCCTTGTTTCCTGACCAGAGCTTTTATTTTGAAAAAAAAAAAAAACAAACCATACACACACACACCCATCCACTCTCACACACACACACACACACACACACACACACACACACACACACACACACACACACACACACAGTGCCTACCGCTCTCTCTGGGAAAGGTTGCGAGTGTGACGCCGGGCCTGCAGAGCCTAAGACTTTTATTTTGACATCATGAATCGTTGATTTCCTGTTGTGGAGTGTAATGGAGTCTCAACTTGACCTTTGAACCTGACCAATACCATGACCACCACTCTGACTGTACCTGCAGGGGGGCGGGGCTGGGGGGGGGGGGGCGGAGCTTCCCTGCTTTCACCTGGAATGTAAACATCAACATTTCAGTTTGTTTTTTTTCCCCCCGTTTGATTTTTTTGTTGTTGTTTAAAATAATTTTAATGTGTTCTAGATTTATTTAGTCCTGTTTTTTTTAATGTGATTGTACGGCGGCGTGTTAGCGCCCTCTTGTGTCGGATCTGACCAGTTTCTCTTAGCTAACGCTAACACGGCTCCTTCCTCCTCCAGTAAAACACGTGGAGGAGCTTTTATTGTGAAAGGTTTGTCGCCTCATCACAGCCCTGATTGTGACTCACCGAGGACCAATGACTGTGATCGATCGGCCGATCGATGAGCGCAGTATTGATCCTGTCGACGTTTGTATTGATCGACGATTCTTAGTCTTAACCAGTCGCAGAAACACAGGTGCATGCTGGGACACGACAGTAAACACTGGTGATGACTCGTGTGACATCGTCACTGTTGCTGTGGAAACACGAAGCGAGCAGCGCTGAATTATTAACGTGGTTTTATTCAGAGACACACGAACGCACCGCGCTACTGTCGCTAATGCTAAATTATGAATGTCCTTTCAATGTGTGTGTGTGTGTGTGTGTGTGTGAGAGAGACAGACTCTTCATGCATATAATTAAAGACGAGCGTTCACCTTCATCACTCCTCTACGGTGGCCTGGAAGTGGAACAAATTAGGTGGCGCTGTGCCCTTAACTCAGTTTTGGTCATTTCCTGGTTTCTGGCAAAATGACAGCAAAATTCAAAAATGGCCGACAGGGTTCAGGGTCGGTCTCTTGCGTCACGTACGTAGTTTCTTACAAAATGTACGTGTTTTACGATAAACACGTTCAGACGAGTTTGTCCATTTACGAAACGTGTAAATATCCAAGATGGACGCCAAATTCAAAATGGCCGACTTCCTGTTGCGTTGAGGGGCCGAGGTTTTTGTTCGTCTTGGTCTGTGACGCGTTTCCACCAAGTTTTGTGAAATTCAGTGCAACTTGGTTTCGGCTTTGTCCTCCCGAGTTTCACCTTAGGGGGCGCTACCGAGCCATTTTGCACCACTTTTAGCTTATTTACTCTTATTTCGTAAAATATTATCAGCTCTGATTTGCGTGTACGTTTTTCGGCCGTTTTTACGCAACATTTCGTGCCTCAAAAATTAGATGAATCCAGGAATCTGTGTCTGCTGAGTCGGCAGATTTTCTAAAAATGGTTTGCACTTCCAGGCCATCGTACTCCTCCTGAATGCAAGTCATGTGATCTGTGTCCAATCAGAGCCATTTCACACAGACACGGTGAAAGTTAGCATTAGCGCTGCGGCAGCATGTCCCAGCATGCATCCCAAAAAGTAAAGTGTCGCTCGTGCTGCGTTCAAGTTGCGTGGGATTTTTCCTCCGCATTCACGTTAAACTTTAATCAGCGTTCTATAAATGGATTATAATCCGCGATGACACAGCGTTTGTTCTTCTGATTACGGGGATAAATATTCTAACGTCGTGTTCTGATGTCGGTGCTCATGAACGCAGCATTAGCGCAGTGTTCATTTCATGCTGCCTTCAAATGACCCTCATCAGCTCCTGTAGCGATTCAAACGTGGATGCTAACAACAATGCTACCCATACCCATATAGCTGTCAAAGCTATAGAGGCTAAAGTATTAGCTAGCTAGCTAAAAAATATATACATAAAATGCCAGGGGGCGTGGCCTTCTTATTGATGCGTGAGCTCATCTGAGGCATCATTAGCTCAAAGCTAACTATAGCTACATTAGCTAGCTTTAAAAGACAGTTGCTGATAGCACCTGGACCTTAAGTGACTAACGCTAAGGAATTAGCTTCTAAGAGCTAATGTTGTGCTAGCTCATTTTAGACGGCAAGTGTTAGCTCATTAGCTAGAAAACAATGATTTGGATCAGAGCTCGTTTATTTCTGCATCTGGGTCTCAGGCTAAGTTGCTAGCTCACAAGATAATCACTGCAACATGTGACTAGCAATTAGCATGAGCGTATATAAATGCTAAAACACACGGCAGAAAAGAGCTGTACCAATTGTAAACCTGCTAGCTAGCCCATTACCTTGTATAACAAGACACGTGTTATCACGCTAACGGTAATTAGCGTGATAATTAGCCCCATTATCTTATGTAACAAGACACTAATGATGCTAATGTGTTAGCACTTGCCTAGTGCTACAACTTCACATGCAGGTTAACTGGCTACGCTAACAGCTGTTAGCGTCAAACATGGACTCTGACGGAGGAGCGATTGTTTTCTTCACAGTGGAATGTTATTGAAACAGAACTGTCGGATTACTGTAACCCCGCCTCCTCACAGGTGCTGTCACTCACTCCGAGGTCGTCATCTGTTTCACTTCCTGTCTGGAATTTAAAAAAAGTAAAAAAAAAAAAAAAAAGACTGTTAAACTTTATTTTCTGAATTTGTAACTGAAAAATATTTTAAATCAAATAAAAATATTTTAAACTCACATTTAGTGTGTATTTGTCATAGAGGAGGAGCTTGTTCCAGGTGAGTGTGTTGCATTGTGGGGATTTCACGACTCGACAGATTCTGGGTATTTCCTTCCACATACACATTCATGGTAAGTTTTACATACTGTTACTTTAATGTTGTTCTATTTATTTATCTCAATTCAGAGGTCGAAGGTCGCCGCGTTCCTTGAGAAATTGGAAAAAAACAGACGCAAACGCGGAAAAATTAGCATTCCCCGATAGAGGATTACGGGATGTTGCCACCCCGCTGGCGATGTTACTACAGTGTTTGTGTAAACGAAACAAAACGCATGTAGCGGCTGATGTTGCTAACAGTGGCTAGCCCATGTTACGTTCGTGTCCGTGGTTTAAAAAGTCGCAGATGACGTCGCCATCGCTCCCAGTTTCAGACTTCTGTTGTAAATGCTTGACTGAGCAGCTAGCGAGTGGCTAACTGAACATTTAGCAAGTTATGTGATTAGCTCGCCCAATAGTTAGCTAAGTGAGGTTTAAACCAAGTGATTAGCTCAGTGGCTAATTAATCAGCTAAGTGTCGAGTGTTTAACCGAGACATTGGTTATTGACACAAAATGCTTTGTCATGTTGCCTCCTGCTGGCGAACAGTGGGACAACTGAGTGGTTAGCTGAGCCTGTAGCTATGTGATTAGCCAAAAGCTAATAACCAATAATCCAGAGACTGATTGGTGTGTTTGAATCAACTTTATTGATCATTTTAGCAGCGACAGTGTTTCGGCGTCTTCACGTTGTCTTCACGTCGGCGAAGAACTCGTCCACCACGTCCTCCATGTCGTCCTCGCCGTAATCTTTGACCACGAATCGTTCGCCGTCGTGAGCGCCGCGGATCATGGCCGACAGAACTGCGCACACAGGAAGTCAAAGTTAGCATGTTAGCTTTGTAAATGCACTAACGTTTGTGTTGTATCGTCAGAGCTTGAGGGGGGGCGTGGCCAGCGCGTGACCTCACCGCGTCCCGACGACGGCCTGAACAGACACAGGGTTTTCTTCTTCATGTCGACGGCGCGGCCGAGCTCGTAACCGACGCCGAGGGACGGCTGCGTGACCTCGGCCACCACCGCTGTGAGGTCACAGGTCAGAGGTCAGTCACAACACTCGCTGATCGATCAATAATCGATCGATGGCTCGTCGCTCACTCACCGTCACATTGTCGCAGCCAGTCCACGTCGCGGTCGTGGATGAACTTGTCGCCTGCGTCTGCGGCGACTTCACCTGTCCAATCACAGCGCAGCAGCTCAGTGACGTCACACACCTGGTGTTAATGTGTGTGTGTGTGTGTGACCTCTGACCTCTGTGTGTGAGCTCTGAGCTGCTCACGTGTTCCGTCAACACGCTGCCGTAGATCTGAAGCTTCTTCACGATCTTCTGGTACAAGAGGACGTCGTCTCTGCCGCCGCGGATACTGCCGCAGAAATACACCTTCATCCTGTCCGGGTCTGGGTCTGGTTCCGGTTCTGGTTCTCGTTCAGGTTCAGTCTCGTCTGACCGTTTCTCCTCGTTGCTTCAGTTTCCCGCGCTGTGAACAAAACAGTAGTCACGTGTCTTTGTGTCGGGTGCTGCCCAGCGCGTGGTCTCGCAGGTTTGGTTTCCTTCACCGTGATTGGCTGAAATCACCAGCAGCCTCTTGATTGGTCCAAAACGGGAGGAGGAGGAACCCTGCTGAGGGGGAGGAGTCACCTGACAGGCTGCGCTCAGGGCAAGGAAAAGTCCCAACTGGTGAGTTTCAAAATAAATGTTTCGATTTTTGAAAAATGTACTCAAAACTTGACTTCCTGTTATGACTTTCAATATAAAGTTAAAAAAAACTACTTAATTTTAAGTGCCCATCTTTGGTTATAACTTTCAAAATAAAGTAATTTTAACTTTCCTCCATCCATAAAACGAATTATTTACAAATATAAAATAACATAAAACATCCTGTTGAATTTCAAAATAAAGGAAAAAACATCCCATTTCCCGATAAATTAGATTTAAATGTAAAACAAATGTATTCACGTATATAAACTGAAATAATTAAATAGACGCTTATAATTTGACATTTTCCTGTTAAGACTTTCAGAATAAAAGTCAAAAGAAATAAAAACTACAGTCATTTGACATTTATGACAAAACTTGACTTCCTGTTATGATTTTCAATATAAAGTAAAAAAACAACTTAATTTTAACTGCATAAAACAAACTATTAACAAATATTACATAAACATCCAGTTATGAATTTCAAAATAAAGTAAAAAATACACTAACTTGAACATCCCATTTCCTGATAAAATTAGATTTAAAAGTAAAACAAATTATTCAAGTATATAAACTTAAATAATAAATAAAATAAACAAAGAAATAAAAATCGAGTCATTTAACATTTACGACACCACATTCATAGAATCTTTATTGAATATTAAAAAACAAAGATTTTCTCTGTGATTTCAACCAAAGTCCATAAAGTTTATTAGAGTTTTGTACAGAAACTATAAATACATGAACATGAAGCTTCACCACAGAACCGTCATGACCTTTGACCTGTGATTATTCTCTTACCAGCTCCCAAACATAAACATTTACACACAACAAAAGAAACACATCTCCTTCTCAAGATGGCCGACAGCGTCTCTGAGTGGGCGGGGCCTCACTGTGACATCATCGTCACCACCAGGCTCGGCACTGTGGCGTTGAGCGTCAGCTCGGGCACATCTCTGGCCACCCGCTGGATCGGAGACAGGTTAGGTCCTTCCAGAGTGTCGAGCAGCCCTGAAACAAGACGGGAGGTCTCACTCTGACACACAGACAACAACAGGAAGTCTCACTCTGACACACAAACAACAACAGGAAGTCTCACTCTGACAAAAACAACAACAGGAAGTCTCACTCTGACAAACACAAAAAACAGGAAGTCTCACTCTGACAAAAACAACAACAGGAAGTCTCACTCTGACACACAAACAGCAACAGGAGGTCTCACTCTGACACAGAAACAACAACAACAGGAGGTCTCACTCTGACACATAAACAACAACAGGAGGTCTCACTCTGACACAGAAACAACAACAGGAGGTCTCACTCTGACACAGAAACAACAACAGGAGGTCTCACTCTGAAACAGAAACAACAACAGGAGGTCTCACTCTGACACAGGAACAACAACAGGAGGTCTCACCCTGACACAGAAACAACAACAGGAAGTCTCACTCTGACACAGGAACAACAACAGGAGGTCTCACTCTGACACAGGAACAACAACAGGAAGTCTCACTCTGACACAACAACAGGAGGTCTCACTCTGACACACAAACAACAACAGGAAGTCTCACTCTGACACACAAACAACAACAACAGGAAGTCTCACTCTGACACACAAACAACAGGAGGTCTCACTCTCTCTCACCTTCGATGATCTTGTGGTAGGAGAAGTGCAGGTAGAGCAGGAAGAGCATGTGCAGCAGCGACAGCGCCCCACAGAGGAGGAGTCGAGGCGTCTTACCCACGGTACGAGACAGAAGAGCGGCCACCTGACGGGAGGACGCACAGGAAACCAGCTGAGTCTACGGCGTCAGGGAGAACAGGGGGCTGATGGGAAGTGTGGTCCTTACCATGCGCAGCGTGGACAGTCCTCCGAGCAGCAGCCACAGAACGTAGAACAGGAAGTGGAAGTGGATGTTGTAGGTGACGAAGAGGACGACGCAGTGACCGAACAATCCGTAACCCTGACGGCGGCAAACAGGAAACAATGTTTACGCAACAAAGGGCGGGAAAAGAGAACAGTTGTGTGGCTGCAGTACTCGCACTGACCAGCAGGGAGAGCATCTGCAGCATGGTGATCTGAGCGTTGACCAGGTAGGCGAGGAAGTAGATGAAGGAGGAAACGCCGAGCCAGTAACCGAAACATGTTCCTATGGCTGTTCCCATCAGAGTCCCCTCCCTCTGCAGAACCAAGCACAACCAATCAGAACCAAGACAACAGGCTCGACCAATCACCACACTCCCTGTGTGTGTGTGTGTGTGTGTGTGTGTGTGTGTGTGTGTGTTCTTACGATGACGGTTCCTGACGTCTTCATCCCGTGCAGCAGGATGGCGACCAGCGTGAACACCAGCATCAGAGGTCCGTACAGTTCACCTGCGATCTTCTGCACACCAAACACAAACGCTCAGAGAACGCTAACCATCGTCACGACAAAGTCACCTACGACAATCTGGACTGTTCCCCAATCACAAGATGGCCGACACCAGGTTGACTTTTTTAACGGAAACGTCACCTGAGACCAGGTTCCTATTGGACGACACCAGCTGTCAATCACACTGGTGTCCAATACTACTTTATCGTCTGTTTTCCTGGTGGAGTCGCCCCCTGGTGGATATTCACTGTATTCATCCTTCCTGCTTGATTTCACCAAGGAAACCTTAAGACTCTTTGGAGATGACGCTTAAAAAAAAGTACCTGCTCTTATTATACGGACGATTTAACGTAAGCTTTTACTTTGTCAAAGAAAGCAGGCTTTTATTTTGAAGTGCAGTAGCATTAGCCAGTCGAACATCCTGCTGATATTATTGGGGTGAAATCAGTATCGTCTGATATTTGCTTTGCGATTTATGATGGGATGTCGCTGAGATCCCATCATATGCTCATTTCATTTATTTTTTTGTGAATGAGTGTGAAAAAAGTGGGCTAATTTCACGATGGAATAAACCAAAATGAGTTGGACAAAGGGGTTTCAACCTCAGTAAACTGGAAACAGCAAGTGCACGTTTACCTGTGGGAAGTTGATCATGCGGACAGGTATCATGGACTCGATCAGCCTGTCAGACAAAGAGAAGGTCACAGTCAGCACGAGCAGGAAGTCACCGACGACAAACAGGAAGTGGGCGGTCCTACCTGCTGCGGACCTGGACCGGCTCCACGTCAAAGTACGGCCTGAGGATGTCGATGTTGGCGTAGAGGTTAAAGGCTTTGGACGCCTGACGCTTCCCCGCCCGCCACACCTGCACACAGGTAACGTCGGGTCAGGGCGGGGCACTTCTCTGGCTCCGCCCCCTCCCGCAGCAGCACTCACCTCATCGGCCACCTGTCGACCCAGCTGACCTTTGATCCCCTTCATCCCCAGGAACTCTCCGTCCTCTGGGCTGTCGTCGTCAGCGGCCGCCGCCTCCTCCGACACCTCCTCCTCCTCCTTCATCGTCTGGTGCATCTCGCCCATGTCCTCGAAGCTGGAGCCCGACGTGTCGTCCATGTTCTCCATGTCTATGACTGCAGCGCCACCACCCTGCCACACAGAGGAAACGCGCCGAATCACCAAAGATTCCCAATTACAAGTCAATTTATGGCACGTTCCACTTACATCGGACTGGGAGTGATGTCACTTCTAAGAGGTCGGGGGAAAAAACTTTAATGCAAACTTATTTCAGGCTAACCTTTGTTAGCAATGCTACGGAAGCGTATTGCTGCCACACATACGAAAAAGTGGGGAGCTCTGTATTACGTTATAACGAGAAACTGTCACGTTATTTCGAGATAAGGTATTTTGACGTTATAACGAGAAAACATCTCGAAATAACGTGACAGTTTCTCAGTATAACGAGAAAACATCTGATCTCGATATAACGTTATTTCTAGAAACTTTTACGTTATAACAAGAAACGGTCACATTTTTTCGAGAAACTTTTACGTTGTAACGAGAAACTGTCGCGTTATTTTGAGAAACTTTTACGTTGTAACGAGAAACTGTCACATTATTTTGAGAAACTGTTGTTTTAACAAGAAATTGTCACCTTATTTCGAGATGTTTTCTCGTTATAACCTCAAAACATCTTATCTTGAAATAACGTTATTTCGAGATGTTTTCTCGTTATAACCTCAAAACATCTTATCTTGAAATAACGTTATTTCGAGTAACTTTTACGTTATAACGAGAAACTGTCAGGTTATTACGAGAAACTATCACGTTATTTGGAGATAAGATGTTTTCTCGTTATAACGTCAAAACATCTTATCTTGAAATAACGGGATAGATTCTCATTACAACGTTATAGCTTCTTGAAATAACGTCACACTGAGATGAGATGTTTTCTCGTTATAACGAGAAACTATCACGTTATTTCGAGAAACTATTACGTTTTAACAAGAAATTGTCACGTTATTTCGAGACGTTTTCTCTTTATAACGTAAAAACATCTTATCTCGAAATAACGAGACAGTTTCTCGTTATAACGTAATAATTTCTCGTTATGACGTAATACTGAGCACCCCACTTTTTTTCCATATGTGCGGCAGCAATACGTTTCCGTACAATAACAGCCCATTTTTTACACGTTATTTAGCACGCAGTCGTCTTAGCAACATGTTTGTGTTTGTGAAAGTGGCAGCCATCTTGGAAATCCTATGTCGGGTTTGCCACATTCCGAGTTGGAAATCCGACTTGAGGGGGCGTGATCAAAAACAGCCCTCAAGTATAATTTCCACCATAAACCGATATTAAAACAGTATCATGTCATTATTGTAATAACATCGTGAATCGAAATTACATTTTATCAAAATAATCGTCCTACACAGTGTTGTGTGGGCACGTGACCCGGGACGCGCAGTGTGTCAAACATAAAAACAAACCGAGCAACACCCGGAAGTATAAATGTGACACACATCTATCAATAATCATTCTAGTTATTATCGGTGATCGACTACATCAGCGGTCAGATCGATACAGTGGTCACGAGCGCTGAGTCATCCACACCACGGTTTAGTAGTTCACTGGCTGGTTAGCAGGTTAGTGTAGTAGTTAGCTGTTAGCTGTTAGCTGTTAGCTCACCTGGACGAGGTTGTCGTCGAAGCTTCCCCATGGTTCCGTGTTCGTGTTTCTGTTCCCGGAGCCCGCAGACATTTTCCCCGCAGTGACAGCAGCGCTTTATCCGGATATGAAGCGTGTCTGTCCCGGGTCAGTGACGGCGTGGAAAACGTTCCCACGCGAGTTTAATTTAGCTCAAAAACGACCGTTTTGTCACATCGAAGATCCGAAAACACGCAAAGAAAAACAACACAGACCGCCGCCGCTTGGACCTCTGCTACGCACGCACAGTGACGTCATGACGTTGAGTGGGGATCAACGTGGAAACCGGAAATAGAGAACTAGAACTTTATTTTGAAAGAAAAGAAACAAAAATATTACGTATTTTTTACTGCACAAGTTTTTCAACAATAAACAATGTTATTCACTTTAATAATTAAGCCAAACTTTAGATTTCATCTATTAAAAGCTCAAAAAATAGAAAAGCGATTAAAATTTTGGATTTATGGACTCATTTGTTGTTCTTATTTTTTTAATTATGATTATTTCGTGTTTTTTTTTTTTCTTAACATGGTTGTATTGTGTGACCTATTTAATGAAGTTATTTAAAAACAGAGCAAATAGAAGAAGTAATCAAAGTCGATTGTATTTAATTCATTCATCTACTTTAATTCCTCCACGACAACAAAATAACTTTACTTTAGAAATGTATAGAATTTTGCCAATAAAAAAAACATGAATCAGACTGATTATTAAATATTTTGTAATAAAGGACAACGTTATATAAACTATATAACTAAATATTAAAAACATGTATGCCCCACTTAAATAAGACACACACACTGTAGCTGTATATATACTTAACAGAACGTAATATAATCAATAAATCATGCTTACAGTTACACACTAGTTTAAACTATAGCCTCATAAGTAAAATACCATTGTTGATATTACTGATGACATTGATATGCTTATATTTCTATATTATATATTACTTATTATTGTATTAATTATTATTATTATTATGATATAGCAGTTCAAAGTTCTCTCTCGCATTCTCTCAGTCTTACCAGCAGGGGGCAGACTCATTCTTTGACCTGACACTGTGTGGTTTCACTTCTCGCGATACTTCCTCCACATGGCTGGGGTTTTTTTTTTGTGTGACGTAAGCAGTGACATTAGGTCCCGGTCGGTGAGAAACGCCGGCAGTTAACGTATTTTTTTCTTTAAACGACAGCGTTGTGGAACGTTTCTTCGCCGGGATTCTCTATGACATCGAAGTCGCGGATCCACGCTCGAGCCTCACGGTGAGTGGAATGGCGGCGGTGACGCGGAGGTAACCCGGCTAACGCTGTTAGCTCCGCTAGCAGAGTTAGCTCAGTGTGACCGCTGTGGTCTGTGTGTGTGTGTGTGTCAGCTGCTTCTTTGTGATCACCGATGAAATCCAGCTGTTAAATAAACGTCACATGACTAAACCTCTACACTCTCATATAACTTTAATCCTGAGACTATTTAATCTGTTTATTACGATTACTATTTATCTGGTTTTATCAGCTCAATGTGTACATAGTTGTGTTGTGTAAACACCAAACCTACTCTAGAAAGTATCGGTTTTTCACGGATTCTCGCTCACAGCTCAGATTTAACTCGACTTTTGTTTCCGTTTTCATTATTTAACGCGTCACTGGGATTCATGTCGTGTTTCGGCTTCTTTTTTTTGCTTCGCGTTATTTGAGATGTCAGCAATTTTTCCCTCCTTATCTCTTGAACTCGGCGGGTCAAACCTTGTTGAAAACAACACCTGGTGTGTGTGTGTGTGTGTGTGTGTGTTTAAACAGCTGCGTGTCACGTCCCTTTCATGGTCAATGATCAGCTGAGTTATCAGTTGATCGATTATTAGCTCGTTCGTGTTTGGAGAAAGTGCTGTTGTGGTTATGGCTCCGCCCCCTCAGCCTGTGCTCACGTGTACGTCATGGTGTACGTGCGGGGCGGACGGACTGTCATGGCGGACAGGCGGAGCTCCGGGCCCCGCTTCCTCATTCCTGCCTGAGCTTCGACCGAACCGCGGCGGCTCTGATCCACCACCGTCAGCCGTGGGGGGAGAGTCCTGAACCACAGACCGACTGTCGGTGCTGGTTCGCGGTCAGTGAGTCCGCGTCATGAGGTACGGGACCGGCAGGAGCGCGAGGGCGCCATTTTATCTTCCTCACGACTCCACAGATGTTTGCGTTTAAAGTTTCTGCTCAATAATTAGTTTGAAATCAGCGTAGATTTGAACAAACACGGGATTAAAAGCACACAGCTGCGAGATTTATACGAATTACAGTTCACTGATCGATAATCCGAGTTTCTCTTGTGAGTGACTGTGGTCAGTTTTCATTTCCGGTCACATCATCCGAGGAAAGTTTTCATTGTTGTTGTCATAGAACAGTTCTGTGTTTGTCAATGCTGGAGCTTTTAATTTAAACTTCCCATAGGGATGAATAAAGTTATTATTATTATTAGTTTATTTAAAAGGGGACAGTGCAATTTCATAAAACACATGTTTACACATGGTTAACAAGCCAGAATTAGCCAGAAGGCTAGTTTTCAAGCGTGCATAAGTTAGCAGGAGGTTTGATATTCGCTGGATAATCAACAAATCATTCTGATTGCTGTAGTAGTTGCCAATGGTGGACAGCTGATTACTACAGGGGAGGATTTGTTGATATCTGCCATTATGTTGGAACAGTATGAAATTAATTTTAAAAAAATCAACAAAAAGACATTTTCTTATTCTGATTGCTGTAGTAGTTGCCAATGGTTAAGGCTACTTTCTGTGAAACAGGGTGGGCATATTCTGAAAAACACACCAAAGGCATTGTCAACAAGTCATTTTTTTTTATTACAGAGTATTTTAGAAGAATAATATTTATAATATTTAATTTCATACTGTTTCACAATAATGGCAGATGTCAACAAAACTGCACCTGTTGTAAGTAGCTGTCAAACATTGACAACTACTACAGAAATCAGAATGAGAAAATGTCTTTGGAAAACGAATATCCAGCGAATATCAAACCTCCTGCTAACTTATGCAGGGATAGTTTTCATCTGCAGTCCCCTGGCCATGATGTAAAAAAGGCAATAAAATTACAATTTAGAAAAAAAAAAGTACACAATACAATATAAGTCTTGTCATCTTTAGTCCTTCCTGACTTTTGATATTTTACTATTACTTTATTTTAACACAGGTTTAAACCGTTCACAATCTGACTTCACCAGAACATGAGTTTATTTTTACTCAATATAAAAACTGCAACTCACCATTATTTTCATCATCTTCTCCGTTAATCGAGTACTTATTTGGTCTGTAAAATGTCCTAAAACATGTAAACATATCGATCAGTGTTTGTCAAACCTGGAAATGACGATGTCCTCAAATGTGTTGTTTTTGTCCACAAACCAACATGATTCAGTTTTAATGATTTCTTTGTTTGTGGAACAAATGAAGCAGAAAACATTCACATTGAAGAAGCTGAAAACAGATTATTGATCATAGAATTTGTCGACGATTCATTTAGTAAACATGTAGTACATCATCATGAGTAAAACACACATGAACAACACTGGTTAGCAGTTTAAAAACAGCATTTGTGTGTTTTTTATCAGGTAAAATGAGGAAGAAGAAGATGCTGCAGGTGTCACAACAGAAAACATGAGGAAGTGAATGAATGTTACACAGGAAACATCAGTTTAAATGATCCACAGTCACAGGTGCAGACACAGTTTCTGTGATCACTGTGAGTGTAAATCTCTGAAGGTCATCGTTGATAAAAACAATCCTGTGATGTTTTCGTTCAGCTGTAATTATGTCATAATTCTGGCGTAAAAACTCAACTCGTTTGACACCAAGTCATGTCCTCAGCTCATAGTTCACTCATTCACTTTGTCACGTGATTACAATCACACAAGAAAACAAGGGCAAAGTTCACTTTATCATCGTGGAGTTGTTGATGATGTTGCTTTCCTCTGAATTATTGTTGTTACAAAACAACAATGTCTTTAACATTAAATATTACATTTATTTTCCCACCTGTAATGAAGGTAAATAAGAAAATGCAGTAAAATACATTAGAACACAGATTAAAAAATAAATAAATACATATATAGCTGTGAGTGCCATTGTTGTCGTCATCTGTGAGTGTTTGTCGTGAGTGCGATTGTCGTCGGTTGTGAGTATGTTTGTCGTCAGTTGTGAGTGTGTTTGTCATCAGTTGTGAGTATGTTTGTCAGTTTTCAGTGTGTTTGTCGTCGTCATCTGTGAGTGTTTGTTGTGAGTGCGATTGTAAGTTGTGAGTGTGATTGTTGTCGTCAGTTGTGAGTGTGTTTGTTGTGAGTGTGATTGTCATCAGTTGTGAGTGCAATTGTCGTCAGTTGTGCGATTGTTGTCAGCTGTGAGCGATTGTTGTTGTCAGCTGCGAGTGTGATTGTTGTCAGTTGGGAGTGCGATTGTCGTCAGTTGCGAGTGCGATTGTCGTCAGTTGCGAGTGCGATTGTCGTCAGTTGCGAGTGCGATTGTCGTCAGTTGTGAGTGCGATTGTCTTCAGCTGTAAGATTGTTGTTGTCAGTTGTGAGTGTGATTGTCGTCAGTTGCGAGTGTGATTGTTGTCATCAGTTGTGAGTGTGACTGTTGTTTGGTGACCTACAGTCGGTGATGTTGTGTAACTCCAAGGTCAAACAGAAAGTGCTGATGCTGCTTCTTATCAGCGACTGTTCACAGCTGATACTGAAACGCTGCCTCGCCCTCAGGCCACGCCCCCAATATCAGCACAGTTTCCAGGTTTCTGTGGAAGTCGCGTCTCTGAATGACATCACCGTCAAACTGTTGACCATGAACGTCTGAAAATAGTCCTGTGGTCAAAGTGGTTTAAAGCTGTGGATCACAGTGACCACGAGTCACTGACCTGAGGCTGAAGGTTGATCCTGTGGTCACATGATCGTGACATCATCATCCATCATATCGCATATTTTGCGTCGTCTGAAACGTCCTCGTCTTATTGAAAAGGTCACGTGACCTCACATCACTGCTCTGTTTCCTGTCCAGGATGCCAGCGTCGGTGGAGGCGAGCGGAGGCCTGAAGCTGTGTCGTCAGGCTCAGACTCAGCTGGACGAGGCCGTCAGTGGTGTGATGAAGGCCGAGCAGCAGCTGAGGGAGAACACCAGAGAGGTCAGCATCCTGTCACAACAACAACAACATACACAACAACATACAACATCTAATGTCTGTCCACACACAGACCAGAGAGGTCAGCATCCTGTCACAACAACAACAACATACACAACAACATACAACATCTAATGTCTGTCCACAAACAGACCAGAGTCCACTAGCTGATCAAACATCTGACTCTATGTAAACAGTCATGTTAAACCAGTCCATCCAAGTTTTCATGACCAGCTAAAACTGAGCTAACATTAACCTAAGACTGAGCAAACATTAACTTAAAGCTGAGCTAACATTAACCTACAACTGAACTAACATTAACCTAAAGCTGAGCTTACGTTAAGCTAAGACTGAGCTAACATTAACCTAAAGCTGACTTAACGTTAACCTATGACTGAGCCAAAGCTGCGCTCACATTAACCTAAAACTGAGCTAACATTAGCCTATGACTGATCTAACTTTAACCTAAAGCTGAGCTACCGTTAAGCTAAGACTGAGCTAATGTTAACCTAAGACTGAGCTAACATGAACCTAAAACTGAGCTAACATTAGCCTAAGACTGTGTAACGATAACCTACAACTGAGCCAAAACGGCGCTAACATTTGCCTCAGACTGAGCTAACACTAGCCTAAGACTGAGCTAACATTAACCTATGACTGAGCTAACATTAAGCTAAGACTGAGCTAATGATAAGCTAACCACCACCCCCCACACGCACACATCAAACTCTGGTTTGTCAAAGTCAGTCTTTGAGTCTTTTTGATGACTTTGAACAAAGAAAATGTCGTCGTGAAACAATGAAGAAGAAGAAGACTGAGCGGCCATGTTCTACCACAGCTCGGTTCTTCTCAGGTTCTTCACTTCACAAACTTAGCAGGCGAACACTTAAGCTAATACTGGGCTAACATGAACCTGAACGCCGAGCTAATGTCACCAATGAGTCGTTAGCATTGTTAGCTCGATTGTCAGTGAAGCCTGCTAACTCTGTTAAAGCCGCTCCTTTTGTCGAGGTTTGTGGTCCGTGATCCTCTGATCCTGGATCAGTCAGCAACTCACAACACACACACACACGGTGAGTCAGTGTGTGTGTGTGTGTGTGTGTGTGTGTGTGTGTGTGTGTGTGTGTGTGTGTGTGTGTGTGTGTGTGTGTGTGTGTGTAGGTCAAACTCAGGGACATATAATAGATGAGAGAGAGAGAGAGAGAGCAGAGTGTGGTAGAGTCAGTATATAAGAGGCTGGAGCAGAGAGAGAGAGACTGAGATCAGCTCCTGGATTGTTCTGGTCTGGACTCTGTTCACAGGTATGATCGTCTGGTTAAAGTGAGAGGACGATGAAGGACACGACGTGTGATGGACGTCATGTCCTTCATCGTCCTCTCACAGAAGACAAAACATTTTTTACTGTTTCCATAGAAACGTAGATCTGATCTTTGTTTTCGTGTGTCGTTGCAGTCGCCTGAGGTCTGATCTTTGCGAGTCTCTTTATCTCAGGTGCGCTTGGAGCTGCAGAGCTGTGTGAGTCGCCAGCAGGAGGCGCTGCGCTGCAGAGAGGTGTGGCTGCTCGGTCAGATCGAGTTACTGGAGCAAGTGAAGACGGAGACGCTGCAGCAGCAGCTGCATCAGCTGCACCGGGTAAAAAAAACACACACACACACACAGAGGTCATCAGATTGTTCGGATATTATAATAATAACATAATATCCTTCATGTTTATCTGAAGATGAAGGTCATCAGGAGTGTATTTAAAGATCCAGAGCATAAACAGAGCATTATTTCCAGTTTATTGTCACTGTGTGCAGATTTATATCCACCTAATCTCCATCATCAGGACATAATCTCTAAATAAACACAGATTATTTCTCTCAGACTGTTATATTCTCATGTGTGTGTTTGTGTTTGTGTTTGTGTTTCAGCTGCGAGGTCAGTTTGACGTCATCGATCATCAGCTGCACAACAACAACAACAGCAACGACCTGAGCAACCAGCTGACCAGCTGCATGGAGAAGTAAACACACACACACACACACAGGGCAGGTCAAAGGTCAAAGCTCCACGTTAGCTCGACGCTAACGGAGCGTTTGTTTTGTCCTCCCTTCCTCAGGTTGTCCTCTCTGAGTCTGACTCCAGAGGAGACGCCCGAGATGAGTTTCCACGCCGACACTCGCTCTCTGAAGAACGCCATCACGTCGTTCGGCAGCATCACCGCGCAGGTCGGCCATGTTTACGTCAGCTGTTGTTATTTAATATGTTTGTTTGAACGCACGCTGACTGTGTTTGTTTTCTAACTTCCTGTCTGCAGCTTGTGGGCGGAGTGTCCTCTCAGAGCCCCACCCTCCAGAAAGATCAGGTGCAGGACTGTCCGATTGCAGCCAAGAAGCCGGTAACTCCTCCCACCCTCATAACTCCTCCCACCCCCAACAACAACATAGCTAATGTCAGAAGTGTGAAGTTCAGTGATGATGATCACCTTTACTGTTGAGCTCAGAACAACAGACACACAGAGGATCCTCACTTTCAAAATAAGAGCCTCTGACTTACTGTACTTCTGTGTCCGTGTCTCTGCAGAAGTGTGAGGGCGGAGCTCTGGAGGAGTGGCTTCTGGGTAATCGTCCCACCAGCAGCAGCGCTCCTGTTGCTCACCAGTCCAGTAAGAACCCTCAGGATTGGCTGATGTCGTGTAAAGAGACCAAGGTGAGAGGTCAAAGGTCAGGGAGCGATTTGATTGGTTCTAAAAATTATTTGGCGTTTGTTTTTTACATCTGTGTGTTTGTGTGCGTTTGTGTGCAGACTTCCTGTCCCGTCCTGGCCTCAGTGGACTTCCTGCAGGCCTGGGGTCAGCTCAGGGACCTGGAGTCCTGGATCCTCAAGGACCAGATCCCCATGAGCCGCGAGAGAACCCTGAGCAGCTGTAGCTCCGCCTGTAGCTCCGCCTTCTCCATCGAGAAAATTGACGAATCCGAGTTTGCCGTCTCCTCTGAGGAGGAAGAGTTCAGCGACTGGCTCGTGACCCCGCCCCCTGTCGTCATGGACACGGCGACGGACGCCGCGCGGTGGCAGCAGCTGCTGAAGCCGTTTGAAACCAGCTGGTCGACCAGCGATTGGCTCGTGGGGCCGAGTCACGTGACCACGACCGCCCCCGCCGCAGCCGACTGCTCCTCCTGCTGCCAGACCACCAAGGCGGTGGAGATCGAGAACCTGGGCCGGCTGAAGTGCCTGAAGACTCCGCCCACCGCCTCCAGTCCCAGCTCCCCAGCCACGCCCCCGCCGTCGGGCCTGGAGGCGTGGCTGCAGCAGGCGGCGCCGGAGCCGCAGACGTGCAGAGCCAACGAACTGTGCGCGACGTTCGCCGACTGCGTCTGCGAGGACAACTGCGCTAAAGAGGCGCTGAGCCGCTGGCTGCTGCAGCAGGAGGGGCGGGACAAGAACGGCGTCCCCGTGGCCAAGAACGACCCGCCCACCACCACTGTGAAGATGGCCCCGCCCACTATGTACCACAGAGAGCAGGAGCTGAAGGTAACAACCGCCGAGACCTTTTTAACGTCCTCTGATTTGCATAAAAGCTCCGCCCCTTCACGTGTGATTACATCACTGCTGTCCTCTCCACAGGTCCAGAACATCCTGCAGACCTGGCTCCACCCCTCCAACTCCTCATCTCCTCTGGCTCTGAGCTCCGCCCTCTCTGCCTGGGCGGCTCCTGGCGAGGAGAAGGCGAGCAGAGAAAACATAAGCTCCGCCCCCTGCCCCTCCCACGCCTCGCCGTTCCAGCTTCCTCTGGATCCAGATCGATGGGTCATGAGTCCGGGGTCAGGAGGTCAGCTCCGCCCCTCAGAAGAGGAGGACAAGTGGCTGCTGAAGAAGAGGACTCAGGCCCAGGTAAGAGGGGGCGTGGCCATGGCAACACAGCCCCAGTGCATTGTGGGTTGTGGTTTGCTGACTGAGCGTTGTGCTGTGTCCTCAGGAGCGTCTGGCGTTACCGACCGTCTGTGACCTGTTCTCCTGCATGAAAGTGGGCGGAGACAAAGACCAGTGGCTGCACACAACTCCTGTCCAGGTGAGAGTCATGTGACTGGGCGTGGCCTCATCACTGAGTCATGTGACTGGGCGTGGCCTCACTCGTGTCTCTTCTTCTCCTCAGATGTGAAACTTTTATCGCTGATCGTCGTTCACGACTGAAACCGCCGACATCGCTTCTTACTTCCTGTGACATCACCGCGCTGAGGCCCCGCCTCTCGTCCAATCAGGAGGAGGCTCAGGGAGGAAACGTGGACGTTAAATCAGTCAGCTGATCAATCATTCTTCAGTCATTGATTTCTCTGCAGTTATTGATCAGTTATTAATCACTTATCAATGTTTATCTTTGAGTTATCAGCTGACAGCGAGGGAGGGGGTGGGGTTTTAAAGGGGGCGGGGTTATATTTATACATTTTAATAAGCTTTTATTTTAATAAGGCCTTTTCTTTCACTGTCTTCTGATCCACTTCCTGTCGTTATAGCGCCACCTGCCGTCTGATCCTTGTTTTAAGTTTTCTCTACGGTGCAGCGCGTCACAATAATTTCCCAGAATGCCTTGTGTGACATGACGAGGAGGGGGGAGGAGCCATCGCTGCTGTGTCTGTGATGACACTAGCTCACAAATGCTAAGCTAACCACAATGCTAACGCTCATCTGTGTCACAGCTTAAAATAGAATCAATAAAGTTTTATTCAAAGTTTACACGTCAGTGTCTTTGTCAACTGAAGCCACACTTCATTTCCCACAATGCATTGTTTCATTTCAAACTCACCTCTGTGGACACACACACACACACACAGGCCGACTTCAGCCCGAACCAGAACCTGAAGAGGACCTGATCCAAGACTGGCTCGTAAGTGTCTGTACTTAATATTATTGTTATTATTATTAGTATTATTAGTATTATTATAATAATTTAAATATTATTATTGTGGTCTGTGGCCCCCTGCTGGGCTTTGTTGGTATTGCAGCTGGGCCTCGGACTAAAAAACAGTTATCAATTCAATCCTTTATTTATAGATTGTGTATATGTGTGTACATATATATATATATATATATATATATATGTATATATATATATATATCATATAAATTATACATGCGTTTATATTAGTATACAAACATGCCGAGTCTTCAACAGTGACGAAATTTACACTTTTACTTTGTTTACTTAAATGTCGTGACTTCAGTCCTCAAACGTTATGTGTCATTTTCGTTTCATTTTCATGTAATTTGATTAATTTGTACATTTGTTTAATAGATGTGTTTGTCCAATATTATAATATAATAATAATAATAGTTTAAAACGTGTTTTCGTTTAATTTTTAATGAATAGTTTTCATTCAATTTCAGTCAAACTCGATTTATTTCAGATTTAAATTCATGTTCCATTTGACTGTCGCGTTTGCGGGGTTTTATTGTGAAAGTCACGCCTCTGCACATCCGGTCTTCGCGACCATTTAGTCCTTCACACACTGCTGTGTTCACGTCGCTGCTTCCTGTCTCCGCCGGTAACACTGTAACGTTTCCCCCGCCGTTAAACGTCGGTGAGTAACCGGTCATCGGTGCGTTTCCCGCCGTTTAATCGGCGGCTCGTGGACCGCGGTGCGTTTGAACCGTTTTTTTTTTTTTTCTGCCACAGTTACAGACGAAGCAGGAACCGGAAACGGGGTCAGTTTTTTTGTTTGTTTGTTTTTTCAATTTTGGCGAAAAAAACAGACGGAGGAATTGAACTGTTTTTCTTCTTAACGAACACATTTATCACCGAATGTTTTCTTTTCACTGGGGGGCGGGGCTATGTTTGCGCTGTACTCTTCAAAATAAAAGTACGACCTGTTTGACTTCAGACAGAGCGATGTCAACACTTAGACAGATGAATAGTGATGTTAACCCTCTCTACCAGTAGGTGGCAGTATGAGCTCACAGGCCTTTAATGATGCAGGTTAATAACAGTTTGATGGTTTATTTGCAGCGTTTTTCATGTGTTCACATGTTCATCTGTTCACATGTTAATGTGTTCACATGTTCATCTGTTCACGTGTTCACATGTTCCTCTGTTCACATGTTAATGTGTTCACATGTTCATCTGTTCACGTGTTCACATGTTCCTCTGTTCACGTGTTAATGTGTTCATCTGTTCATGTGTTCATCTGTTCATGTGTTCATCTGTTCACGTGTTCATCTGTTCATGTGTTCATCTGTTCACATGTTCATCTGTTCACGTGTTAATGTGTTCATGTGTTCACATGTTCATCTGTTCACGTGTTCATGTGTTCATCTGTTCACGTGTTAATGTGTTCATGTGTTCATATTTTCATGTGTTCATCTGTTCCTCTTTTCACGTGTTCCTCTGTTCACATGTTCATGTGTTCACGTGTTCATCTGTTCATGTGTTCATCTGTTAATGTGTTCATCTGTTCATCTTTTCATGTGTTCATCTTTTCACGTGTTCATCTGTTCACATGTTCATGTGTTCACGTGTTCATCTGTTCATCTGTTCATCTTTTCATGTGTTCATCTGTTCATCTTTTCATGTGTTCATCTGTTCACGTGTTAATGTGTTCATCTGTTCACATGTTCATCTGTTCATGTGTTCATCTGTTAATGTGTTCATCTGTTCATCTTTTCATCTTTTCATATGTTCATCTTTTCACGTGTTCATCTGTTCATCTTTTCATCTTTTCATATGTTCATGTGTTCACGTGTTCATCTGTTCATCTTTTCATGTGTTCATCTGTTCACGTGTTCATCTGTTCACGTGTTAATGTGTTCATCTGTTCACATGTTCATCTGTTCACGTGTTCAACTGTTCACGTGTTCATCTGTTCACGTGTTCATCTGTTCACGTGTTCACACATACGCCGGTTATTTGTAGCGCTGCTCTAGTTTGACTTTAGTCGAGCTAACGGCGCTAAAGGAGCTAACAGAGCTAACTGGGTAACGGTGCCTGGACTCCCAAACGTGACGTCACGTCACGCACGTCTTTTTCCGGTCAGTCGTCATGGAAACGCATCATGCGTTTACGTGCGGTAACTTTATCCGTTAACGTACCCAGCACTAAAAAATTCAAATTGGGGCCGTTTATTTGAATTTGGTGACAGAAACAGCAGGTTTTTTGGGTTACGGTCCAAAACAAAAACCACGGTATTTCTGTTTTAAAGGAAATAACAAAAACGATGATGATGATGATGATGATGATGATGATGATGTTACCTGTCTTCACAGGTGTGGCCTCGTATCTGACGACTGTTAGAATTCAGATTATGGCCAGAAGTAACCAGCTGAGTCAGGAGAAACGACAGTCCATCATCACGCTGAGGAATGAAGGTCAGTCCGTGCGGAAAATCGCCAAAACTTTGAACGTTTCGCCGAACGCCGTCGCCAAAACCATCCAGCGCTGCCAGGAAACCGGGTCACACGAGGACCGGCCGAGGACGGGGCGACCCCGGGTCACCTCTGCTGCTGAGGACGAGTTCATCACCGTCACCAGCCTCACCAACCGCAAGCTGACGGCTCCTCAGATCAGAGCGCAGATGAACGCCACCGCCGTCACTTCCTGTGACGTCGCCGCGCCGAACCCTCACAGCGTCTCCATATCCACGGTTCAGAGACGACTGAGGGAATCACGACGTCAGGTCGCTGCCAGGAAAGCGCCGAGGAAAAGTAAGAAGAGGTTCGTTTGGACCAAGAAACCAGAGGAACCTTCATCAGATCAGATGTTAGGAGAAGACCAGCAGGGGAAACCTAAGCTCCGCCCCCCGCCCCTCCCCCTCCTCACCGCTGCAGCTTCCTCTGGATCCAGATCGATGGGTCATGAGTCCGGGGTCAGGAGGTCAGCTCCGCCCCTCAGAAGAGGAGGACCAGTGGCTGCTGAAGAAGAGGACTCGGGCCCAGGTAAGAGGGGGCGTGGCCATAGCAACACAGCCCCAGTGCATTGTGGGTTGTGGTTTGCTGACTGAGCGTTGTGCTGTGTCCTCAGGAGCGTCTGGCGTTACCGACCGTCTGTGACCTGTTCTCCTGCATGAAAGTGGGCGGAGTCAACGACCAGTGGCTGCACACAACTCCTGTCCAGGTGAGAGTCATGTGACATCATCACAGTCATGTGACCTCATCACAGTCATGTGACGCCATCATGTGACCTCATCACGGTCATGTGACACCGTCATGTGACCTCATCACGGTCATGTGACACCGTCATGTGACCTCATCACGGTCATGTGACCTCATCACGGTCATGTGACGCTGTCACGTGACCTCCTCACGGTCATGTGACCTCATCACGGTCATGTGACACCGTCATGTGACCTCATCACAGTCATGTGACGCCGTCATGTGACCTCATCACGGTCATGTGACGCCGTCATGTGACCTCATCACAGTCATGTGACGCCGTCATGTGACCTCATCAGTCATGTGACGCCGTCACGTGACCTCATCACGGTCATGTGACTGGGTGTGGCCTCATCACAGTCATGTGACGCCGTCATGTGACGCCGTCACGTGACCTCATCACGGTCATGTGACTGGGCGTGGCCTCATCACTGTGTCATGTGACTGGGCGTGGCCTCATCACTGAGTCATGTGACTGGGCGTGGCCTCATCACTGAGTCATGTGACTGGGCGTGGCCTCATCACTGAGTCATGTGACTGGGCGTGGCCTCATCACTGAGTCATGTGACTGGGCGTGGCCTCACTCGTGTCTCTTCTTCTCCTCAGATGTGAAACTTTTATCGCTGATCGTCGTTCACGACTGAAACCGCCGACATCGCTTCTTACTTCCTGTGACATCACCGCGCTGAGGCCCCGCCTCTCGTCCAATCAGGAGGAGGCTCAGGGAGGAAACGTGGACATTAAATCAGTCAGCTGATCAATCATTCTTCAGTCATTGATTCCTCTGCAGTTATTGATCAGTTATTAATCAAAGGGGGCGGGGTTATATTCAGACATTTTAATAAGCTTTTATTTTAATGGGTCTTTTCCTTCACTGTCTTCTGATCGACTTCCTGTCGTTATAGCGCCACCTGCCGTCTGATCTTTGGTTTAAGTTTTCTCTACTATAATTTCCCAATATACCTTGTGTGAAGGCAGATAGGTCACATGACGAGGAGGGGGGAGGAGCCATCGCTGCTGTGTCTGTGATGAAACTCACTCACAATGCTAAGCTAACAGCAATGCTAACGCTCACCTGTGTCACAGCTTAAAATAGATTCAATAAAGTTGTATTCAAAGTTTACACGTCAGAGTCTTTGTGAGCTGAAGCCACACTTCATTTCCCACAATGCATTGTTTCATTTCAAATTCACCTCTGTGGACACACTGCCCCTCACTGGCCGGTCAGTGTCACTGCAGCTGATTAGTTATGTCTCACTGAATGACGTCATGGTTTTTTTTTTAATGGAACTACTTTGTCACGAGCGTCACGTGACGCGGCAGATCAGGCGTAGCAGTGACGTCACTGTCACTTCACGACACCTCGCGACATCTGCGGTCACTTGAAGACCGACCAATCACAGAGGACGCACCGTGCAGGTTGCGCACGAGCTCAGCCAATCCCAGAACACGGAGGAAACACTCACACACACACACACACACGCACGCGCGCGCGCGCACGCCGCCGCTTCCGCTTTCCGCATCCCCGCCGCCGCGACCGTCGACTTCAGCCCGGCGCGCTGCCGCTCTCTGCCGCTCTCTGCCGCCGCTCTGTGCCGCAGCAGCCGCATGCGATGCGATGTGACGGTGGCGCGGAACCAGAGCCCGAACCAGAACCAGAACCAGAAGTGGACCCGATCCAAGACTCGTAAGCGTGTGTGTGTGTGTGTGTGTGTGTGTGTGTGTGAGAGAGAGAGAGAGTGAGAGAGAGCTTGTAATATTGTAGTCTGCGGCCCCCTGCTGGGCTTTGTCGGTATTGCAGCTGGGCCTCAGACCATAAAACAGTGAAAGTGATCTTTTTTATTTCGTCTAATTTCACACAAAATATATTTTATCGAAACACTGATCACTCATGAGTTTGATATTTGCGTTAAATATTAGTTTTCTTATCAAATGTGTTTTGTTAACTTGTCTTAGAATCTGCTTTATTCATTCTATTATTTTATGTGTTTGACTGTTTGTGTGTATGTGTGTGTGCATTCATGTATATGTGTGTATGTGTGTATGTACGTATGTGTGTGTGTGTATATATATACGTTTATAAAATATAATATACATGCATTTATATTAGTATACAAACATGCATCAGTGATGACATTTACACTTTTACTTTTGTTTTCATATTCAATATTATTATTATTATTATTATTCAGTCCTCAAACGTTATTTATTTATCAATTTCGTTTAATGTGATTAATTTCCTAGATTTGTTTGTCCAATATTCTAATATAATATGAAAATAATAGTTTTAATGTCTAGTTTTCGTTCGACTCATTTTCCATTGGCTGTCACGTTTGCGGGGTTTTATTCTGAAAGTCACGCCGCTGCACATCCGGTCTTCGCAACCATTTAATCCTTCCCACAATGCTTTGTGTCCACGTCCCTGCTTCCTGTTTATTGTGACCGTCTCCGCCGGTAACACTTTAACGTTTTCTCCGCTTTCCCGCCGTTAAACTTCGGTGAGTAACCGCTCATCGGTGCGTGGCCGCGCTCACGCGCTTCCCGCCGTTTAATCGGCGGCTCGTGGTTTTATTTTGACAGTTTACGGTGAAGAGGAGAAAATCCCGCTCCGCTTCCTCATCACCGCCGCTGCGCGGCCGAGCCCCGGAACTCCGCTCGGAAAATGGACGATTTACGAACATGTCGCCGTCTCACGCAACGAAAATAAACTGTGAGCAAAATCCCGCACGTTTCCCGTCACTGTAGAGTCCCGCCGTCTGTTCGGCTGCGAAATTGTGCACCTAACGTGTGTCAGTGTGCAGGAAAACGTCATGTTCGATAATGGATGCGCCGCCAGCAGCCGCCCTCTGCGGAACCAGCGGGGACAAATAATCGATGATAATATCGGAGAATACGTTCGATCCGAGCGGTTATTTACAGCCGGGACGAGGCCGTTCGTTGTGTTTACCGCGTTCAGACTGCGGACGGGCGGAAACCGACAGGTTTAACGGTTAAACTCCGCCCGTCACGTCTGAAGAGCTCCGGGATCACAGGGACGCGAAAATCCACAGAAATATGAACGAGGTTTGGTCTGAGCTGGCGCGCGCGCGCCTCCAAACGCGATCACGTTTCGTGTGTGTTTGTGTGTGAGTGTGTGTGTTTATCCATGTGTGTATCGATGATCACTTTATTTTACATGTTTAGATGTGACGTCACTACATGTAACGGCAGCGAGGCATTTTCAGTTCGTCAGGTCAGAGGTCACCTGAGTAGTGACGTCACAGTAAACGATTACTATTCACTGTGATTTCGATTATTTATGATGTCATTATTCATGTTTTTGCACGAGCGAGTTGAGCTGCAGCGTACAGTCCTGGTGATTTATCTTCATGTGCCACAAGGGGGAGCTGCATCTTTGATGTTGTTGTTGTTTTTCATAATAATATTATTATATTATATTATAATTAATATCATCTTATTTTATAACGCTGCCCCTTTTTGAAAAACCTCACTTATTGTTGTTTTGTCTGAAAACGTAACATAAATAAGTGTAAACATGAACGTCACCGATCGCCATGACAACGCCGCTGATGCCCCGCCCACTCTCCCGCAGGTCCTCGGCCTGGTCTTAAACCCTGAACCTGGTCTTAATCCTGGTCTTTAACCCTGATCCTGGTCTTAACCCTGGTCTTAAATCCTGATCCTGGTCTTAACCCTGGTCTTAAACCCTGAACCTGGTCTTAATCCTGGTCTTAAGCCCTGATCCTGGTCTTAAATCCTGATCTTTGTATTAATCCTGGTCTTTAATCCCGGTCCTGGTCTTAACCCTGGTTTTAAACCCTGATCCTGGTCTTAATCCTGGTCTTTAACCCTGATCCTGGTCTTAATCCTGGTCTTTAACCCTGATCGTGGTCTTAACCCTGGTCTTTAACCCTGATCCTGGTCTTAACCCTGGTCTTTAACCCTGATCCTGGTCTTAAGCCCTGATCCTGGTCTTAACCCTGGTCTTAAACCCTGAACCTGGTCTTAATCCTGGTCTAAAAATAATATTTTGCATGAGCGAGTTGAGTTACAGCGTACAGTCCTGGTGATTTATCTTGGTGTGCCACAAGGGGGAGCTGCATCTTTGATGTTGTTGTTGTTGTTGTTTTTCATAATAATATTATTATAATATAATATAATTAATATCATCTTATTTTATAACGCTGCCTCTATTTGAAAAACTCACTAATTGTTGTTTTGTCTGAAAATAACACAACGTAAATATGTGTAAACATGATCGCCATGACAACGCCGCTGATGCCCCGCCCCCCTGCCTCCCCTCTCCCGCAGGTCCTCGGCCGCGCCCCTGACGCTCTTCCTTTGCTCCGCCCCTCACCTCAGGATGGAGGACTCGGAGACGGAGCTGACGGTGGCCGACACGGACGCCCTCGGCGCCGACTTCATCACGGTGGAGTTGGACACGCAGCCCATCGAGTACGTGGTGAAGTGGGCGGAGGTCGGCTCCAAGTTCACCATCTCCTGCGTGAAGAAGGACTCGGACGACCCGTCGGACCTGACCGCCGACCAGCTGAAGATCGAGGCGGACGAGGCCTTCTTCGCGCCGTACGAGGAGGTGTATCCCTGCGAGGTGACGGAGCAGAGCGTGGAGATCAAGACGGACTCGGACGACGAGGACGAGGACGGCGAGGAGGAGGAGCACGAGCTGCTGGTGGAGGCGGGCAGCAGCCAGCTGGACGGCGACGGCGACTCGGACCAGGCCGACTTTGAGCCGGACGAGCGCCAGTACCGCTGCAGCTACTGCGGGAAGTGCTACAGCCACGCCTCCAGCCTCTACCGACACCAGCAGACGCACACCGGCAAGAGCGGCGGAGCTCCGCCCCCCGCCAAGCGAGCGCTGGAGCCCGCTCATCAGGACGCTCGCTACACCTGCCCCCACTGTGGCATGAGCTTCAAAGGCAGCAGGTCGGTACCTCCTCCATCTGGTTCTGGTCTTTAACCCTGATCCAGGTCTTAACCCTGGTCTTACATCCTAATCCTCGTCTTAAATCCTGATCATGGCCTTAATCCTGGTCTTAAACCCTGATCCTGGTCTTAATCCTGGTCTTAAACCCTGATCCTGGTCTTAACCCTGGTCTTAAATCCTAATCCTGGTCTTAATCCTGGTCTTAAACCATGAACCTGGTCTTAATTCTGGTCTTGGTCTTAATCCTGGTCTTGGTTTTAAACCCTAAACCTGGTCTTAAATCTGGTCTCAATCCTAGTCTTAAACCCTGATCCTGGTCTTAATCCTGGTCTTAAACCATGAACCTGGTCTTGAACCTGGTCTTGGTCTTAATCCTGGCCTTAAACCTTAAACCTGGTCTTAAATCTGGTCTCAATTAATCCTTAATCCTGGTTTTAAACCTGGTCTTAAACTCTGAACCTGGTGTTAATCCTGGTTTTAATCCTGGTTTTAAACCTGGTTTTACATCTTGTCTTAGTCCTGATCTTAGTCTTAATCCTGGTTTTAATCCTGGTTTTAAACCTGGTTTTACATCTTGTCTTAGTCCTGATCTTAGTCCTAATCCTGGTCTTAGTCTTGGTCTTAATCCTGGACCTAGTCTTAATCCTGGTCTTAGTTTTGGTCTTAATCCTTGACTTAGTCTTAATCCTGGTCTTAGTCTTAATCTTAATCCTGGTCCTAGTCTTAATCCTGGTCTTGGTCTTGGTCTTAATCCTGGACCTAGTCTTAATCCTGGTCTTTAAACCTGAACCTGGTTTTTGTGAACCAGATACCAGCTGTTCGATCTTTCATAATGAGATCTTTGTTGATTGATGGATGGCTGAGTGGGCGGAGCCTAACTCTTCCCCTCCCTCCCTGACAGGATGCTGGGCAGTCACCTGAGGCTTCACGGGAAGCGGCGAATCCACCCGTGCAACATCTGCGGCAAAGAGTTCAACCACAGCTCCAGCCTGTCGCGTCACCGCCTCATCCACAAGAAAGGCAAGGTGATGCCCAAGGAGGCGGGGCCCAGCGCCAACATGGCCGCCCTGCGCCACTCGCTAAAGCCCGGCGGCAAGAACAAGAAGGCGAAGAGGCAGCAGCAGCAGCATCATCATCATCATCAACATCAACAGCAGCAGCATCATCATCAGCAGCAGCAGCAGCAGCAGCATCATCATCAGCAGCAGCAGCAGCAGCAACAGCACCACCATGTGGCGACCGCCATCATCCAGAGTCCGGGCGGAGACAAGTTCTACGGCTGCCCGCAGTGCGACATGAGCTTCAGGACGTCGACGCTGCTGTCGAAGCATCAGGTGACGCACGTCAAAGAGCTGCTGGACAACTACACGCCGGGCAAGGAGAACCTGGGCGAGACGTCGTCCGACCTGAAGATCCGCCTCAAGCTCTGCTCGCGCGACAAACCCAACTTCTACACCCTCTGCAAGAAGAACCGGCGCCGCCGCGGAGGCCGAGCGGGCAAACGGGGATCCACCGCCTCCGAGGAGGAGGAGGAGGAGGAGGAGGAGGGCGGCGGCGGCGTCGGGGGAGGAGTCGGAGTCGGGGGAGGAGGAGGAGGAGGAGGAGGAGTCGGCCGCCACTGCTGCATCCAGTGTGGGAAGCGGTTCAGCCACGCCTCCAGCCTGGCACGACACCAGCAGACCCACAGAGGGGGCGGCGGCGGCGGCGGCGTTGGCGTAGGCGGCGGTGGTGGTGGTGGTGGTGGGCGGGCGAAGTCCGGACTTCCCAACGCCAAGACCAAGACCTACACCTGCGCCGCCTGCAACAAGACCTTCATGCACTCGTCCAGCTTCTCTCGCCACAAGAAGGCGCACATGGAGGAGGAGCAACGCGTCCACGCCGCCACCGCCGCCAAACGCCGGAAGAGAATCTTGGACGAGAGCGCGCCGCTGGAGTCCGAGGACTCGGAGTGACGCGGAAACCAAGGCTCTGGACTGGGTTCAGGACCTGGTCCGGCGTGGTTCTGAATCACCATATGGTTGGTTCTGGACTGGTTTGAGACCAGTTCTGGAGAAGTTTGTCGTTTTTGAAAAACTTCTGGACCAGGTCTCAGATCTGGACCAGGTCTGGGATCCTGGACATCCAGATGTTGGGAACTGGACCTGCTTGGTTTTTCTCTGGTGTAGATAAGATCCTGGTCCTGGTGTGAGAGGAAAGTCTCCAAATAACACTCACGCCCATTTATGGTCGCAACTGACCAATAAGCCCCTCCCCCCTGCACACACACACACACACACACACACTCCATTTCCCATCAGCCACTTGGGGATAGAGCTGTCTCAGGCCACGCCCTCTGATGCTCACAGCATTATCGGAAACATGTAAAGTTAAAGTTCGTACGGAAGTTTATTAGTGACGACCTTTTTTTGTTTTTTAATCCCGATTCTTTTCTGACGTCATTGTTTTTTTGTTTTTTTAAATCACTTCCTGCTTCGGGCGCCGTCGTCGACGAACGTCCGTACGCGTTCGTGTTCGGAGCTGCGGCGCCTTGGCTCCTCCCCCAGCCACCCCGCCCGTCTTTTGTTACTTCCTGCGTGGTTGTGATTGGCTGCCGTTCTCTTGTGAAAGCGGAGGAGACGAGCTGATTGGTCCCAGTTCCTCCTCATTAGCATATGCATGAAGACTCTAAACGCGAGGCTTGTCGGCCATCTTTGTATTTTTTCCAGCTGCGTTTGTTTGTGGTTTTATCGGCGGCGAGCACCGGTCGACGGGAACCTGCACTTATTTATGAATTTGACATCAACGATGATGTAATATATGAATATTAATGGTATTTAAATGTTAAAACAAACGTTTAAAAAAAAAAAGCAAAAAAAAAAAACGCTCCCACCGCCAACCTTCATCGTTCAGCATCATCATCGTCGTCGTTTTTATTGGTTCACTGAAAATGTTGGACGCGCTGATGACATGTGTTCAGCCCCGCCCCCTGGTGTCGGTCTGACGTTCAGCCCCGCCCCCTGTTGTCGGTTTGACACTCAGCCCCGCCCCCTGGTGTCTGTCTGACGTTCAGCCCCGCCCCCTGGTGTCTATCTGACGTTCAGCCCCGCCCCCTGGTGTCTGTTAACGTTCAGCCCCGCCCCCTGGTGTCTATCTGACGTTCAGCCCCGCCCCCTGGTGTCGGTTTGACACTCAGCCCTGCCCCCTGGTGTCGGTTTGACACTCAGCCCCGCCCCCTGGTGTCTGTCTGACGTTCAGCCCCGCCCCCTGGTGTCGGTTTGACGCTCAGCCCCGCCCCCCTGGTGTCTGTCTGACACTCACCTGTTTATTTATAATGTTTGTGAGCGGGCAGGTGGTCGGGGTGGTGTGGCCCCGCCCACCCCCGGCTCTCCGCTGCGTTCTCATTGGCTCCTCGTTGTTTTGTTTGGTTCTTGGTTCGTCACCTGCAGGTAGAAGGTCGTTCGTCATCGTGTCGTGTTTGATTAGAAAAAAAAAATGTCGACATGTTTTTTTTCTAATAAATCTGAAAAAAAGTTCACTCAGTGTGTTTGTGTGTGTGTGTGTGTGTTAAATTCAAATGTAATTCTGGTTTATTTTTAGTTGACAATTTTAAATAATTATTCTATTAAATTAACGTGTTTCTATAAAAGAAAGAAAAATTCAAAAGTTTCCGTTTGACATTTTCAGATGAAACTTATCGTACGATAAATGATCACTTTGATCGTTCTATCGTTCAGAAAAGTCTTCAGGACCAGGTTTCCAGTGATTCCTCGTCCTGAGCAGCAGGGGGCAGCAGAGTTCATGTCGTTTCTACTCGGAAACAAAGAATGAATGAAAACGGTCACAAATAGTTAAAAATGAATCAAATACAAAGAGATTTATTTAAATAACTGTTTATATGATGTTATCACAATATTAATATTAATATAAATCAATATTTCTGTAAAATATAGATGGAGATATTTTTAGTCTTAAACCAGGATTAAGTCGAGATTAATCTCACTTTCTCTAGTGTCCTGTTCTTGTTATTGGCTCTTCCTCCCTCCCTTCTTTCCTCCCACCCTTCCACCCTCGCTTCCTTCCCTCCTCCCTTCTTTCCTTCCTCCCTTCCACCCTCCCTTCCTTCCTTCCTTCCTTCTTTCCTTCATTCATTCCTTCCTCCCTTCCTTCCTCCCTTCCACCCTCGCTTCCCTCCCTACCTCCCTCCCTCCCTTCCTTCATTCCTTCCTTCCTCCCTCCCACCCTTCCTTCATTCCTCCCTCCCTCCCTTCCTTCATTCCTTCCTTCCTTCCTCCCTCCCTCCCTCCCTCCCTTCTTTCCTTCCTCCCTTCCACCCTCCCTCCCTTCCTTCCTTCCTTCCTTCCTTCTTTCCTTCATTCCTTCCTTCCTCCCTCCCTTCCTTCCCCCACCCTTCCACCCTCCCTCCATCCCTTCCTTCCTCCCTTCCACCCTCGCTTCCCTCCCTACCTCCCTCCCTCCCTTCCTTCATTCCTTCCTTCCTCCCTCCCTCCCTTCCTTCATTCCTTCCTTCCTCCCTCCCTCCCTCCCTTCTTTCCTCCCACCCTTCCACCCTCGCTTCCCTCCCTACCTCCCTCCCTTCCTTCATTCCTTCCTCCCTCCCTCCCTTCCTTCATTCCTTCCTCCCTCCCTCCCTCCCTTCTTTCCTCCCACCCTTCCACCCTTGTTTCCTTCCCTCCTCCGTTCTTTCCTCCCTTCCTTACTCCCTTCTTTCCTCCTCCCTTCCACCTTCGCTTCCTCCCTTCCTCCCTTCCTTCCTCCCTCCCCTTCCTCCCTTCCTTCCTTCCCTCCTCCCTTCCTTCCTTCCTTTGATCTGTCCCACCCTCACAGATCAAAGGTCCGTGGTCACAGTAACTTCTCAGTTAGCCGACGTTAGCGATTAACACTGAACCACAAAGAAGAACGGGGTAAAAACCCTGAGCTAATGCGTGAGAAGGAAACGGTCGGGCGTCGTGACGGGTGCTAACGGACGCTAACAGATGCTAACAGCTGGAGAAAACCCACCACAGTGTAAGTGTTGAGATCCGTGGGATGCAGCGGGCGAGGATGGCCGCCAGAGGGAACCTGGTTCCCCTCCTGAAGTCCAGTGGGTATCAGGTGAAGGAACTCCTGGGCTCCGGCAGCTTCGGACACGTTTACCTGTGCAGGCGATCGGACACCAGAGAGACGGTGGCTGTGAAGGCCGTCGCCAAAGCGAAGGCTAAATACGGCAAAGAGGAAGTGAACAACCTGGAGCTCCTCAGGAAGTTGGACGCGGACCAGAACAGCCTGATCCGGTTCAACCGGCACCTGGAACGCCAGGGAAACGTTTTCCTGGAGTTTGAGAAACTGGACGTGACGCTTTACGACTTTGTTTTCAACAACTGCCGACAACTGTTTCTGTCGGAGATTCAGCCGATCGCGCGGCAGCTGCTGGTGGCGCTGAACGCCCTGAAGAGCATCGGAATGGTGCACTGCGACATCAAGTTGAACAACATCATGCTGGTGAACCACTGCCTGCAGCCCTGCAAGGTGAAGCTGATCGACTTTGGTACGGCCGAGTTGGTCTCCAACATGGAAGTGGGCGACGTCTTTCAGCACCTTTCATACCGAGCTCCCGAGGTGTCGCTGGGTCTCCCTCTGAGCGAGGCGGTGGACATGTGGTCGCTCGGCTCCGTGGTCACGACGGCGTACCTCAAGGCTAAGCTGTACTCGGGTCACTGCGAGCTGGCTAACATGAACGACATCGTGCAGCTGCTCGGTCAACCCGACGACCAGGTGCTGAAGACCGGCGCTCACACCCGGCAGTATTTTTACAAGGACCAGGATTTGCTGTGGAAGCTGAAGAAAGAGTGCAGCTGTTCGATGGGCAAAAGCTGCCACTGGCGCTCGTTTCACCCGCTGGTGACGAACGAGACGACGGAAATGTTCAGCAGCCTCGACGACATCGTTCAGACTCGTCCGGGTTCGGCTGCGTACGAGGACACGCGGGCCTTCGTTAGCCTCCTCAAAGAGATGATGCAGGTGGATCCGAAGAAGAGAATCACGCCCGGAGAAGCTCTGACGCATCCGTTCATCGCCCTGACGGATTTCCCCAGTGATCGCGCCGCTTCCGACAATGAGCGAAGTCCACCCTCGGCTAGCTTAGTCCACAGCAGCGCTGCTAAAAGTGACGGCAGACCGGCGCGGCGAGCTAGCTCAGATAACAGCAGCGCTTCCAGGACCTCACCTGCCTCCGTTAGCCCTCTCTCTAATGGAGACCAGGTTAGCATCGGCAACGGAACGAAGACAAAAGTCAAAGACAAAAATAAGCTTTTCAAGACGTTTAACGGGTTCATTTCACGGCTGTTCAAGAAAACCTCGTCCAGAAGTCTTTTGGACGAGGAAACCGCTGCTACGAGTGACGAAGAACCGTCGCCGCACACGGCTAGCTTGAGCGACAACGATGACAAACCCCCACAGAAAGCTAGCTCAGGTGACGCCGATGTTGTCGACGCCTCGCCTGCCTCTGGATCCCCGAGCTCCAGGAGTTCCGGGGGATCCCAAAGTTCTCCGAGCTCCAAGACCAGCGAGCAGCGAGCGATTCACCCGCTGATAACGCATGAAACCACGGAAATGTTCACCAGCCTTGACGACATCGTTCAGACTCGTCCGGGTTCTGCTGCGTACGAGGACACGCAGGCCTTCGTTAGCCTCCTCAAAGAGATGATGCAGGTGGATCCGAAGAAGAGAATCACGCCCGGAGAAGCTCTGACGCATCCGTTCATCACCAGGAAAAACTTTCCCAGCGATTGCGCTGCTTCCGTCGCTGACGGAAGTCCACCCTCAGCTAGCTTAGACCACAGAGCCGCATTCAATAACAACAACAGACCTCCACAGGAAGACGGCACCAAAGTTTCCGAGACTTCACCTGCGTCTTCTGGACGTGTGTCCGATAAAGACGGGATTAGCGCAGTCGACGGATCTAAGGGATTCAACGGCAAAGCCAAAAACAAGCTTTTCAAGAGGTTTCATGGATTGCTTTCACGACTGTTCAAGAAAAAGTCAGCCCGAAGTTTGTTAGCTGAAGAGGAAACGGCCGATTCCAGCGCTAACAAACCACCACCCACAGCTAGCTTAACTGATGGCGCCGACGGTGACGGCGGAGCGCCACAGAAAGCTAGCTCAGATGGCGCCAATGCTGCTGACACTTCACCTTCTTCTTCTATGCATGTCTCTGATTTAGACGTTAGCGTTAGCATCGACGACGGAACAATGAGCTCAAAAGTCAACGCTAAAAATAAGCTTTTCAAGAAGTTTCATGAACTTTTCCATGAAAAGATCGTCCAGAAATACGTTTGATGAGGAGACGATGAAACACCCACAGCTAGCTTAACTGACAGTGATGACGGATCCACACAAAGCTAGCTCAGGTGACGCCGATGCTGCGGAGGCTGCACCTGTTTCTGCTGCTCGTGGTTCTGAAGGTTCTGACCAACGACGGAACTTTAGGTTCTAACAAGAGAGAAAAACAGTTAAACTTAACCAGAAACACAACACTGATCAAGCTAGGATTGTGTTTATGAACGGTTTGTTTGTCTCATTGTTTGTTTGTCTCGTTGTTTGTTTGTCTCGTTGTTTATCTTGTTGTTTGTTTGTCTCGTTGTTTATCTCGTTGTTTATTTGTCTTGTTTGTCTCATTGTTTATTTGTCTCGTTTTGTTGTTTATTTGTCTCGTCGTTTGTTTGTCTCGTTGTTTATCTGTCTCGTTTAGTTGTCTCGTTGTTTGTCTCGTTTAGTTGTCTCGTTGTTTGTCTCGTTGTTTGTCTCGTTTAGTTGTCTCGTTGTTTATTTGTCTCGTTTATTTGTAACTTTGTGTTTAGTCAGAACTTTACGAGTACATCGGACCCAAAGTGCTAACATGCTAATGTGCTAACATAGCGAGGTCAGACGCTCATTATCATAAATCACAGGAAAGAATTTCAAATAAAAAGAGTGAATTTATATTTGCCTCGTTCTCTGATTCTGTGAGTGTTTTTAACCGCCGCCATCTTGGAACGTTCCGAGTTAGAATTCCTGAACGCGCACCTCGCTATACTCGAGCGTCAGAGTCCTGTAGTACCCCACTTCACCACGGGGTGGCAGGTCTGGACACAATCCTACCAAAGACGAAGAAGAGGATAATTGCTCTTCATTGTGTAACCGTGGCAACGAAAATTGAGGAAAAACTTGAGTGATCGAGATCCGTCTCTCAGATCATAGCGTCGTTTCCTTGGCGACTTCTGCTTCAAATGTTTGTTCTGCTTGGGGGGCGGGGCTTGTACGCCACTTCCTGGTGGGAGTTGAGTTCTTTATCATCGCTGGTGAAAGTGAAGGAGGCCTAATCTTCTCTAATCTAATCTAATGAAGTGTCTGTAAAGCGGCGCTGATGAAACCTCGAGTGTTGCAGATTAAACAGGAAACTAACGGATAATTAATGTGGGCGTGGCCTCGTCAAACAGATGCTGCAGATTAAAGAGAGAGAGAAGTCACTGTGGGGCTCGCTCGCCCTCTCCTCACCCACAGGTCAAGAGGAGTGAACGAGGCTGCTGATTGGACGAGAGCTCGGCCAATCCCTGAAGGTTCTGTACTAAGAGCAAAAAAGGTTAGCATTATTAGCATTAGCATTAGAGATGGCAACACTTTCTGTTGTTTGTCTCGTTGTTTGTCTCATTGTTTATTTGTCTCGTTGTTTGTCTCATTGTTTGTCTTGTTGTTTATTTGTCTCGTTGTTTGTCTTGTTTGTTTATTTGTCTTGTTGTTTATTTGTCTCGTTTGTTTGTCTTGTTGTTTATTTGTCTTGTTTGTGTATTTCTCTCGTTGTTTATTTGTCTCGTTGTTTGTTTGTCTTGTTGTTTATTTGTCTCATTGTTTGTCTTGTTTGTTTATTTGTCTCGTTTATTTGTCTCGTTGTTTATTTGTTTCATTGTTTAATTTTTTTGTCTCGTTTATTTGTCTCATTGTTTGTCTTGTTTGTTTGTCTCGTTGTTTGTTTGTCTCGTTTATTTGTTTGTCTCATTGTTTGTCTCGTTTATTTGTTTCGTTGTTTGTTTGTCTCGTTTATTTGTTTCGTTAATTTGTCTCGTTGTCTGTTTGTTGTTTTTCTGGTTATTTGTCGCCTCCATCTCATTCGCTCTTTTCTCGTCGTCTTTGTGACTTTTCACATTTGTAGAAATACACTCAGTTCCGGCCTCTGCCACCAGGGGGCCTCAGCCTCATGTCTTCATTGCGTGTGTTTCCCCTGGAGCAGATTAACTGGGTCACAGTCATTCATTCACTCAGGTTACAGATGTTAGAGAGGTCAAAGGTCAAAGTTACACTTGATGAGGAGAGGAACAATTATCTTCATGATTCATCTGTTGATTCACAGAGTAAATATTTGTTATTGATCACAAATCAATCAAACACAAACAACAAAACAACAATCAACTGATAATCAAAGTATTGATTTAGTAACAGATCAATAATCGACGAATCAAATATGATATGACCTTAAACTGTAGAAGTGTATACTCTCCTGAATGTCCACGAGGGGGCGACAGAATTCATGTGATCTCAGATTAACAGATTAGAATTGAGCCACTGTGGCTCAGTGTGTGTGTGTGTGTGTGTGTGAATATAAAATACAGACCATAATAATAATATTCTTCTTCTTCTGGTTTTATTTGGTCGTAACAAGGAACAGAGAGAAGTAAAAAAGTAATAAAAAAGTAAAAGTTAAACGTAGAAATATAAAGATAAAGTACAGATGGCGTAGATCTGATGACCTTTGACCTTTGTCTATGTTGTGAATAATCACCTCGATCACAGAATCATCTGTGATGATTTTTACTGACAACACAAACACCTCACAGCTGCTGTTACCTGGATTAAATCTCAGATTAACACATGGTTTAAAAACACACAGTCACACGTTTACATGTTGTTGTTGTTGTTTTGTACATGTTTGAGTTTGACCTTTGACCTCTTCATTGTTTTCAGAAATCAGGTGGAAATGTTCTGTGATTGGACGTTAATCCTCAGATCACAGCGGGTTTACATCATAATCCAGCAGATCACTGGGTATTGGATTATTATTGGATTATTGTGTGTGAGAGAAAAACAGCAGGAGGGAAAATGGAGAATAAAACGTCTCCATATTTCAACACATCGTGATGTCATCGTCTGCTAATGACACCGATAACTGCTAATGACACAGCTAACTGCTAATGACACAGCTAACAGCTAATGACACCGCTAACTGCTAATGACACAGCTAGCTGCAAATGACACCGCTAACTGCTAATGACACAGCTGACTACTAATGACACAGCTAGCTGCTAATGACACCGCTAACAGCTAATGACACCGCTAACAGCTAATGACACAGCTAGCTGCTAATGACACAGCTAGCTGCTAATGACACTGCTAACAGCTAATGACACAGCTAGCTGCTAATGACACTGCTAACAGCAAATGACACAGCGAATAGATAATGACACAGCTAACAGCTAATGACACTGCAAACAGCTAATGACACAGCGAACAGCTAATGACAGCTAAAAAGTTAATGTCTCAGCTAAAAAGCTAATGACACTGCTAACTGCTAATGACACCGCTAAAAGCTAATGACACAGCGATCAGCTAATAACACAGCGATCAGCTAATGACACAGCTAATGACACTGCTAACAGCTAATGACACCGCTAACGTGACATTAGCTTTTAGCTGCTATTAGCAGATTATTAACGCCAGGGTCAGAGTTCGATCACACGACGATCGTCATCGTCACACGAGGTCAGAGGTCGGGGCTGCTCTGCTGCGCCCTCCTCTGGTGACCTTTGGTCTGCAGGTGAGCCTTGAGGAAGGTGAGCAGGCGGAAGTGTTTCCCGCAGACGCGGCAGCTGTGCGGCGTCTCTCCGCTGTGGACGCTGCGGTGCCTCATGAAGCTGGTGGCGAGGCTGAAGGTCTTGGCGCAGAGCGAGCAGCGGTACGGCTTCTGGCCCGTGTGCGTGAACGCGTGGTTGCGCAGCATCTCCTTCAGACGGTAACTCTTGCCGCAGACGTGGCAGTGGAAGGGTTTGTCGCCCGTGTGGCTCCTCTGGTGAACCCGGAGCTGCGAACCGCTGGCGAACTTCTTGCCGCAGACGTCGCAGGTGACTACGGCGTGGGCGTCGGGCAGCTCGTCCGAGTGTTTGCTGACGACGTGGTTCTTCAGGCAGCGGTAGCTTTTGCCGCAGATGGCGCAGAGCTGCCTCTCGCCGCTGTGGATCGCCTGGTGGCTGCGCAGGTTGGCGGCCTGCGTGAAGCCCCTCCCACAGGTGGCGCACTGGTGCGGCCGGACCTCCTGGTGGACCAGTTTGTGGCGCGTCAGGTGACAGGCGTGGTAGAAGCTCTTCCCGCAGACGTCGCAGACGAACGTCTTGTCGAAGTGCGTCATGCGGTGCGTCTTCAGCACGCTAGCGCAGGCGTAGCCTTTCCCGCAGATGTCGCAGTGGCAGCTTTTCTCGCCCGTGTGCCGCGCCTTCACGTGGAGGTCGCGGTGGGCTTTGTGGTTGAATCTCTTGGGGCAGAAGTCGCAGGCGTGCGGCAGGACGCCGTGCTCTCGGAGCTCGTGGTCGCGGAGCTTCAGGACGCCGCTGAAGTGAGCGCCGCACACCGAACACGACGGGTGACATTTGCGCCGGTGGTCGTGGAGACGCTCGGCGTTTGGGAAAACCATCGCGCACTGCGAACACTTCTCTACGGGCGCCGCCGTTTTGTTTGCGATGTTCTTCCTGCGTCCTCGCCCCCGCTTCCTGTTTCCCGCCGTAGACGCGGCGCCCCCCTCTGGCGCACCTGAAGGCGTCTGAGCGTACTCGTGGTCGGGGATGTCGGCGCGAGGAGCGGAGCTAAGGAGGCTTTTCACCTCAGCTGTTTCCTCAGACAAACCTGTAAACAAACAAAACACTGAGGTCACGTGAGGTCAGTGGTTGGATCCAAAGTGTCCAGCAGAGGGCGCTCTCTAAACATGTGAGCTTGTTTGTTTTTTTTCACCTTCACGCTCCTGTGTCGTCGTCACGGCGACGTCGCTCAGTTCTGTGACGTCATCACACCGAGTCACGTGAAGCAGCTGCAGGATTTTCTCCACAGCTTCGTCCACGAGAGCGTCCAGTCTGTCCTGGCACGAGGACAACAGAGGACACGTCACATTTTACGTCACGCGTCATGTTTGCGTGATCAATACAGGAAGTTCATGTGACGCTGAAGGCGCTTAAATACAGTGATTTTTGAATTAGGTTTGGTGTAAACGTTTAACTACTAACTTTACTACAAAATAACTAACTTATTAACTCACAAACTAACTTATTAACTCACTAACTAACTTATTAACTCACTGACTCACTCGCTGAGTGGACGGAAGTGAAAGAGTTAAACGTTAGCTCACGGCGGGCTGCAGCAGCAGCTGTTAGCCGTTAGCCGCCGTTAGCTGCTTACGTCAGTGCGAGGACTTTGTTTTCCCGCCGCGGTGATAACTTCCGTCATCACAGTTTTGGCAAACTGACTGATGATGAACGTCACGTGGTTTTTAAACGTCATTGAATCCTCCATCACGAGAATGTACTGCGCGAGAGTCAACAGTGTGTTAGCCCGGTGTTAGCTTCGCAGCTAAGCGTGAGGCAGCTGACAAAGGAAGTGACGTAGTTGTCTTCTCCAGCAGCGGGTGCCCTTTCAGAATAAAAGCGACCCTGAACACGTAAATATATTTTTTACTTTAATTGTGTTATCATTCAACACAATCTTTACTTATTTGTATTGTGTTGAAATAAATATATATTTCTTATATTTATATCGTCATAACCTTCTGGTTTAAACAAATTAAAATGTCCGTCAGTGTCTGTGATGAGTGAAAAACGACAAAGTGACATTTGTATGTTTCCAAAAATACTTTGTTTTTTTATTCGCCGATCTGAATCTGCTGCTGTACATACATGTGATAATAATAATAATAATAATAATAATAAATATTACATTTAAATTACATTCACAGAGCTTCAGTCAAACTCTATAAAAACACCAACAAAACATTAAATATTCTCTTAGAAACAAACAGATATAAAACAAACAAAACACTGATAAAGACATAAAAACATATTTTTACATTTACATTTCTAATGTGTACATCCTCAAACTTCCCTCAATGTTAGCCTTTCTGGGAGAACAGCGACGTTAGCTGTTAGCACAATCAGTAGTTCTGTACTTTAGCCTCACTGCCTTGTTGTATGGGTTGCTAGCTTGCTAACGCACCATGACTCTACGACTTCCTAACACATTAGCATGTTGGTCAACAATATACCAACAACCAGTATAGCAAAATAGAGTCTACATGCTAGCATTTTAAAGTTGAACTAAGAGCTCAGTGCTGATGTGTATACATTTTAGGAGCACGCTAACATATTTCAATTATTGCATTTTTAGTGAGAAAATGTTACTATTGAAAATGGTAACAAATGCTTATATATTATAATAGCACAACAGGCCAGAAATACATTTAAAATAGACAACATGCTAAACTGGGCCAGGAGTTTAGCAAGCTAAAGTTTATTAGCCTGAAATTAATGCTAAGCTAAGTCATTGAAGAGCATGGCAGGGCTAATTATCGTGCTGTAAAAGATAGCTAACAAAGATGGAGGAGCTTGATGGTGCGTTCCAGTTGTAGCCGGAAGTCGGATTTTCCGACTCGGAAAAGTTGGAGCAAACCCCGACGTAGGAGTCCAAGATGGCCGCCACTCGTTTTGTTTTTTCTAATTCTGACTTCCGATATAAATGGAACACACCTTTAGTCACATGGTCACGGTCGAGTTTGCATAGCAACGACTGACGTCGCAGCCGTTCCGGGATTGGCTGCTCTCCTTTGAAGGCGGAGCCAATCAAATCCTTGTTCCCCAGAAAAACAAACCCCAGCTCCGCCCCCCCCTCAGCTGTGTTCGTCCGACTCGCTGCTGCTGTGCCGCCGCCTCCTCGGTGAAGCCACGCCCCTCGCCGTCTCTTCCTGATGCTGCTGTTTGGAGGAACTGGACAGATCGATGGCCACTTCCTCCTCCCCCTCCTCCTCCTCCTCCTCCTCCTCCTCATGCTCCGCCTCCTGGGCGTCGCCGCGGCTGCTGCCCTGTCGCACTACGGCGTTGCTCGGGAAGTCGGAGTGGGCGGAGTCAGACCGTGGAGGGCTGGGACATTTCTTGCTCATCTCTAAAGACTTTTTGTGCATTCCTGTGAGGACAAAGACAAAGACACCAACCACACCTTATTATTCATATTTATATCATATGAAATCAGTTTGATATAAAGTACTATAGTACAAGTGAAACTTGAGTAAAAGTAAAAGTACCAGAAAATGACTTTGGCAGAAGTTGAAGTCACTGAATATGTTGTAATAATAATAATACTTGAGTAAAAGTCTTAAAGTTTATTACATTTACTCTATTTAAAAAGCTTTGTCTTTGAGTAGGCCAGTTGTCTTTCAACTGGAAGGCTGTGGGTTCAATTCCTGGCTCTGCTCGTCTACATGTGTCCTTGAGCAAAGACACTTAAGCTCATGTTGCCGCGTGTGAATGTGAGTGAAAACTGTTGTGCAGAGCAGCTCATTAACATGAGAAAATGGCTTTAATGTGCAATGTTCTGTTGTTATTAGCTGGTACTGCTGCACTCACTCTCCCACACCAAAGTCACTCACTCTCCCACACCAGAGTCCATAGAGAAAACCAGTGATTTTAACATCACAGCACACAGGAGTTCACAGGAGTTGTTGATCCACTGCTGCCTCCATCACTAACTTACAACGATTTGTGGATTTGAATTTGAATTTGAAAACCTTTGTTCAGACTCACATCAGTGACAAAAAGTGACCACACGAGGCAGCAGAGGACCAGCAGCTCCTGTGTCCCTCTATGGGATTTGGTGTGGGAGAGTGAGTATACTTTATTTACTGTATATTTAGTCTCAAAGTTGTCGGTGTGTGTGTGTGTGTGTGGTGTGTGTGAAGTGTGGTGCATGTGTGTGGCACTGACGTGTATGCGGCTCACCGAGCAGCCAGGGGGCGCACGATCCCATCATTCCATTCTTGGCGGAGTTGAGGATGGACTCCGGCAGCGGGATGGAGTGTCTCACCATCGCCCCGTAGAGGCCGTACTCCGCCATGACACTGCTGCGACCCCAACACTTTTCCCGCTTCCTCCACTTCGCCCTGCGATTCTGGAACCACACCTGAGCACGAGACACAGCACACGTCAATATAACGGAATAGAAGATAATATAATATAATATAATAAAACATAACATAATGTAATATTATAACAGCAATTATTGTACAGTAAATACATAAAAACAGTTATAGATTGATCAGAAATCAGATTTAATAATTCAATAAATTACTAACAGCAATGTTAATTCTGTTTTTTAAATACGTTTCCAGATTGTTTCTTTTCAAACAAAATTTTAAAATAAAATAATAGGAATTAGATAAATTAAATTAAATATCCTCGTTTCACTGTGGTTTCTATGAGAACCACTGACTGACATGAGTTATTGTCATATGTATATATATATATATATACTGTTTTATAAGTAAATATACTTCTGCCAATAATAATAATAATAATAATTATTATTATTATTATTATTATTATTATTATTAATAATAATGATAATAGTAATATTAATAATAATAACAACACCAATAATAATATTAATAATAATAATAATATTTATTTATATTATTATTATTACTAATAATAATAATTAAGTAAAACCTGTCTTATGTTCATTTTTCAGCTTGACTCTTTATTGATCGTGATGACGTGGTCATTTTAATGATTATTGATGATCGATCAGTGATCACCTGTATTCTGTCCTCGGGCAGCTCAGTCTTCATAGCGAGCATCTCTCGAGCGTAAACGTCCGGATAATGAGCTTCATGAAAAGCTTTTTCCAGCTCCTCCAACTGATGAGAGGTGAACACCGTCCTACACACACACACACACACACACATGGTTCATGAACATTTTTAAATGATCTTTTTTTCATAATTTATTATTATTGTTTATACTTTTTTATAATTTTTTAAAACAATCATGAATTCTCACCTGTGTCTCCTCTTCTTTCTCTTCTGACAGTTTCCAGAACTTTTGGAATCGTTTCGATCAGAGAGACAATCTTCATCTGTGGCGGGAAAAAGAGACAAAAAACAACAACAAAGGACATCGATTATATTGATTATCGATCATGCAGTTGTTTATCTTATTTGTCCAATAAACGAAAAAAAACGAAATAAAACGAAATTCATTCTTATTATCATCAGTAGTAAGACTAAATTACATTTATAAATTAAAATGATTTTTAAAGTATCTGAATATTTTTTAAAGCATTATTTTTAATTAAGTTTTATTAAATTAAATTAAATAACATTTAATAAAAATTTAATTTAATGTAATCAATTAAAAAACGGAAATAAAAAATGACGGGAGAAAACATTTATAAAACGGGAAAGGAAAAAAACTGATGTCACCCAGAAATGAAGCGAAATATAAAACAAAAATAAAATAAATATTTTGAATATAGTGAGGAAAAAATTCTAAATCGAAAAATGAAAAAAAAATATATATATATATGTATATTTTTTAGGTTTTTAAAAAAATTACGTTTTTAAATTTTCAGAAAAATAAACTGAGCTGTGTTTATAAAAGAGAGAAAAAACGAGGATAAAATAAATAATAAAAGTAGAATAAGAGAAAAAAAATAAACAGAAAACTTAGATTCAAATTATAAAACAAAGAAATATGAAAAAATTATTGATAAAAAACCCCAAAAAAAACGAATCAATCAAATACAAATTAAATAGAAAAACATCTTAATGAACCCGGGTCGTACCGGAGTAGTTGTCCCTCTGGTTGTCCAGGTTGTGCAAGTAGTGGTTGTCGGTTCGAGTCTGCAGCAGCGGCAGGTGACCCGGCAGGAAACACGGAGCTGACCCGGGCTGCTGCGCCGCCAGACTGCACAAGAACCCGAGACCGAGCGGCAAAGAACCGGGGAACGAGAAGCCGCCGAGGCCGCTGCTGAGGCCGCCGCTGAGGCTGAGGCCGCTGCCGAGGCCGCCACCGCCGCCCACGGTCTGCGGCTCGGCCCCGGGACCCGAGCCCGAACCCGCCGCCGCTGCCAGGCCCGAACCCGGACCTCCTCCTCCGGGCTGCTGCTGCCGCGCCTGCAGGTCCGACTCCAGGCCCAGAAGATCCGTGATAGCGAAGCCTTTCGACCGGAACCCGGTACCGTGGAGCCGGGTCTTCTCCATCCCGAAGCCCGAGGACAAGAGCTTGACTCTGGGCTTCTCTTCTCCGAGCTCGTCCCTGGCTGTCATGATGAAGAAGAAGAAGATGCTGATGCTGATGATGGAGTTGATGAAGATGATGGACAGACCGGGTCAGGCCGTTTGGCGGGATCCATTTATCCCACTGCGTCCTCCAGGGATCAGAGCAACCAGCCAATCAGGAGCGAGGGGGAGGGGCCAGGATGGGGGTCAGTTTCCCTCTTTTCTCTTCAATCCCAGAGGATTAATTGCCACCAATTTTCTTTCAATCCGATCAGGATTTTCTCTGAGGAGGAGTGTGTGTGTGTGTGTGTGTGTGTGTGTGTGTGTGTGTGTGTGTGTGTGTGTGTGTGTGTGTGTGTGTGTGCATCAAATCTAATATTGATCTAATTTAATTATCTGATCCAAAATTAATTTGAACTCAGTGATGGAGGCAGCAGTGGATCAACAACTGATTTTTTCTATGGGCTTTGGTGCGGGAGAGTGAGTGGTTTACAAACTTCAGTTTATGTGTAACATGGGCTATGGGTTTTGGTGTGGTGGTGGTGGGGCCTCAAACATGAAGTTGGGAAAAAAAATTTGTTTTAATGCCCACTCATCATTAAAAGTAGCTCTGACTCCTCCCCCTTCATAAAGATAGGAGCCTTTTTTGCCTGAATTCACACACAAAATGGCGGCTCAGTGAGTTTTAATAGTTTGTACAAACAAATATACATAAATATACATAAACATATATGTATTTGTTTCTCGTTACAGTAACAGAACATGCTAGCTAGTTAGCCCACAGCTAACTGCCCTGTAAGCTGCATACACATGTATTTTTAACTCAGGTTAGCTATCAGTTAGCCAGCTAGCTAGCCTGTGACAGCCCGAGCTACGAGAGCTGGTTAGCATTAACTTTAGCATCATAACCAAAACATTATTGTTTATTTTTAATATCTGTTGTGTAAACAGACGTAAAAAAAAAAAACTTTCACTGTTTTGTGTTCATCATCGTACTCACACACGCTCAGACACACACACACACACACACACTCAGACACACTTTAATCCCACCTCAGCACATTCTTTTCAGATTACGAGTCAAACTGATGTTCTGATTTTATAATCTGTACAAACTGAAGCTGCATCATTGTGTGTATGTGTGTGTGTGTGTGTGTGTGTGTGTACAGCACAGAAACTTATGTTCAATTTTCAAACAGCGTGGATTACCATTATATGCCGGAGCAGATTGATTGATTCAGATTAAGGTTTTTGATTCTGCGGTTCCTTCAAAGAGCCTTTGATCCTAACTTTAATTTACTGTGTGTGTGTGTGTGTGTGTGTGTGTGTGTGTGTGTGTGTGTGTGTGTGTGTGTGTGTGTGTGTGTGTGTGTGTGTGTGTGTGTGTGTGTGTGTGTGTGTGTGTGTGTGTGTGCGTGCGTGTGTGTGTGTGTGCACACTGAGGACTAGTGAGGGGTTTTTAACCAACAAAGTGAGGTCATTTTTACACAGTGAGGACATTTTGTCCGGTCCTCACTTTGTTTTCATTGAAATCACTTCATTACGTTGTAAACATGTTATACTCTGTTTTTAACAGAGGTCCTCAATTTGGTACAAAAACCCGTTTTCCAGCCCTGGTGTTTCACACACTTTTTGCTCTGGGGCTCCACCTGCAGACATGTTATGGTACTGCACCCAGTAGTTCTTTATCGATGTCATTCATGAAGTAGATATTTGTAATTGTGTTGATTTATAAAGTGGAAATGATAGTGTGTGTGTGTGAGAGAGAGAGAGAGAGAGAGAGAGAGAGAGAG
>NC_139812.1:28154006-28211506 GCF_963457635.1 Microchirus variegatus | reverse complement strand
GTGGAGTTGCTGCAAATAGAACAAGCTAACAGGCTGATGCTAATGCGAATATCAACCAATTTATAACAGTTTTGCCTTGATCACGACACGTTTGCAAACTTAAAAACTTGTGCGATGATTTTTGTTTGTTCTAAGTGGGCGGAGCCTAACTGCGATTCATTGTCTGTGACATTTGCCCTCAAAGAGAGAGTGTATGTGTGTGTATGTGTGTGTGTGTGTGTGTCAGCGGTGCGTTCAGGGACCGTCACGCGTTCACTCACAGTCAAATTAAGCAAATTGCGACAGAACGAGAAAACGTCCGTCCTCCTTCATCATTGTCATCATCATCATCATCATCATCGTATTCTGCTGCTGATCTCATTGTAGCCTCCAATCCAAGTTAGCAGGGATTATGTGCATGAAAGGCATTAAGAGGCGGATAACCCCGTTAATCTCGCCGCATGTTAATGAGTCTTGTCGTGGATTTTTGCTTAAATTAAAAGCAAATATCAACAGTCATTTGGCTGAAGGAGCGTGTGTGTGTGTGTGTGTGTGTGTGTGTGTGTGTGGCCTCAATCATGTGCATTAAGTGATTTGAGTGTAATCATGTGATTATGGAAAAAAGAAAAACAATAAACTGATCAGGAAATTAAGTTTCAACTTAACCTTTGACTCATTTGTGTCTTTGTTGGACAGTATTTTGTCTTTTAATTATATTGTATTATATGTTATATATATATATATATATATGTTCTTTTTTTCTTCTTTTGATGTTTGTCTCTTTTTTGTCTTAAAATTGTCTTTTTCTGTGTTCATTTTTACATTTGGTCTCTATTTCCTTCTCTTTATCGCTCATATTTGATACTTACGTAATTCTTGTCTTTTGTCCTCTTATTTAAAACGTTGTTTTGTCTCTTTTTGTCTCGTCCCTCGTGTGTCCTCTGCTGTCTCTCCTGACCTTTGACCTCTGTGTGTGGACGTTCAGCTTTGATTTGATTAAGTTTGTGTGAATCAGCTTTGTGCAGCAGATTGAAGCTTTAAGTTTTTCACTGCTCTGACTTTAGAGCTCACGGAGCTGAAATATGACAATAATCTGACAATATGTCGTCTGTAAATATGTCATGTAACCATGTGTAATCTAACAACACACACACACACACACACACACACACACACACACACACACACACACACACACACACACACACACACACACACACACACACATTCATTTGTTCATTTCAGTGAAACTCATTTTTGATCATTTAAATTCTTCAACTTAATGAAACAACTGTGTGTGTGTGTGTGTGTGTGTGCGTGCACGTGTGTGTGTGTGTGAACAAACATCTGGACTGAAGCTAAAGTCACGCAACGTTAGTAGCATCAACGCAAACTCAACATTTCCAGTGGTTAGCCTCGCTAAGCACAAAGACAAGGAGAAGTTAGAAGTCAGTAGCCTAGCTTAGCACAAAGACAGGAAGAATTTAGAAACCATTAGCCTAGCTTAGCACAAAGACAGGAAGAAGTCAGAAACCATTAGCCTAGCTTAGCAGATAGTCAGGGAGAAGTTAGAAATCATTAGCCTAGCTTAGCACAAAGACAAGGAGAAGTTAGAAATCAGTAGCCTAGCTTAGCACAAAGACAGGGAGAAGTTAGAAACCATTAGCCTAGCTAAGCACCAAGACAGGAAGAAGTTAGAAACCATTAGCCTAGCTTAGCACAAAGACAAGAGTGTGCAATCTCTTTGTCTCTTTTGGAACTAAGACTAGCAGGTGCTTTTAGCGCAAGGAGTGGAAGCGGGCGACAAGCATTTAGCCTTTAGCTTAGCCTTAGCATAAGCTAAACCATTAATCTACGCAAAGACAGAGAACTGGTAGAAACTGGTCACCTATGTGAGCACAGATGCAATATGTTAGCCTAGCTTAGCACAAAGATAAAAATCAGGTAGAAACAGTCACGTTAGCTTAGCACAGACAACAGGTGGAAACTTTAACCACTGTCAGAGTTTGACTCATGAGCGCCTCCAAGTGGTGGATGTGAGGAAAATCAGTTTTTCATGTTATATATCATTTTATCAACGTGGAGCTGATTCTGGTCTTTGTTTTTTCAACCGTTTAAGACTTGATCCTCGACCCAGATGAGTCCAGATGAGTCCATGTGAGTCCAGATGAGTCCAGATGAGTCCAGATGAGTCCAGGTGAGGGAGTCCAGGTTCAGGTTCTGGGTGATTTTCATGTCTTTTGTCCTCAGGGAGGACAGTGTCTCTATCTCATTTCCTGCTGATGCATCATAACAATCCAATTTTCATTTAGTATCAGTGTGTGAACCAGGGCTGAGGGGGCGGAGCCACTAAAACCTGAGGGGGAGGAGCCACTAAAACCACTTAGTTTCATTATATAAATCTGAGTGAAGCAAATATAATAAATATAATAACTTTAATAACTTTAATGGGATCATTTATTTGATGTGTTTGGACTTTTGAGGCTAATCTGACGGAAAAGGGAACTCACAGGAGGACAAAGAGGACAGAGAGGACAAAGAGGACAAAGAGGACAAGAGGACAGGGAGGACAGAGAAGACAAACAGGACAAAGAGGACAGAGAAGACAAGAGGACAGAGAGGACAGAGAGGACAGAGAAGACAAAGAGGACAAAGAGGACAGAGAAGACAAGAGGACAGAGAGGACAAAGAGGACAAGAGGACAGGGAGGACAGAGAAGACAAACAGGACAAAGAGGACAGAGAAGACAAGAGGACAGAGAGGACAGAGAAGACAAAGAGGACAAAGAGGACAGAGAAGACAAGAGGACAAAGAGGACAGAGAGGACAAAGAGGACAGAGAGGACATGGAGGACAGAGAGGACAGAGAGGAAAAAGAGGACAGGGAGGACGTCCCTATAATGAGAGATAAACTAGGGCTAGCCACTGTGGCTAGGGAAGTTTTTTAGCTTAGCATAAAGTAGGGGATGAGTGTTTTTATCTTAGCTTAGCTTAGCATAAAGACTGAGAGGAGGCAGTGACTGTTAGATGTTGTGATCTGGTTAAATTATAGCAGGTTAGCGTGGTTAGTGGCTGGTTAACTTATAGCAGGTTAGCGTGGTTAGTGGCTGGTTAACTTATAGCAGGTTAGCGTGGTTAGTGGCTGGTTAACTTATAGCGGGTTAGCATGGTTAGTGGATGGTTAACTTATAGCAGGTTAGCGTGGTTAGTGGCTGGTTAACTTCGAGTGGATTAGCGTGGTTAGTGGCTGGTTAACTTATAGCAGGTTAGCGTGGTTAGTGGCTGGTTAACTTATAGCAGGTTAGCGTGGTTAGTGGCTGGTTAACTTATAGCAGGTTAGCGTGGTTAGTGGCTGGTTAACTTATAGCGGGTTAGCATGGTTAGTGGATGGTTAACTTATAGCAGGTTAGCGTGGTTAGTGGCTGGTTAACTTCGAGTGGATTAGCGTGGTTAGTGGCTGGTTAACTTATAGCGGGTTAGCATGGTTAGTGGCTGGTTAACTTAGAGCGGGTTAGCATGGTTAGTGGCTGGTTAACTTATAGCGGGTTAGCGTGGTTAGTGGCTGGTTAACTTAGAGCGGGTTAGCATGCTTAGTGGCTGGTTAACTTATAGCAGGTTAGCGTGGTTAGTGGCTGGTTAACTTAGAGCAGGTTAGCGTGGTTTGTGGCTGGTTAACTTATAGCGGGTTAGCGTGGTTAGTGGCTGGTTAACTTATAGCGGGTTAGCATGGTGGGTAGTGGCTGGTTAACCTAGAGCGGGTTAGCGTGGTTAGTGGCTGGTTAACTTATAGCGGGTTAGCGTGGTTAGTGGCTGGTTAACTTATAGCGGGTTAGCATGGTGGGTAGTGGCTGGTTAACCTAGAGCGGGTTAGCGTGGTTAGTGGCTGGTTAACTTATAGCGTGTTAGCGTGGTTTCATGGCTGGTTAACTTATAGCAGGTTAGCGTGGTTAGTAGCTGGTTAACCTAGAGCGGGTTAGCGTGGTAAGTGGCTGGTTAACTTATAGCGGGTTAGCATGGTTTCATGGCTGGTTAACTTATAGCAGGTTAGCGTGGTTAGTGGCTGGTTGTGTGGACTCACCATCAGAGTTAATCCTTGACAGAACAATAATGAAAATAATAGACCCAAACCCTTAATCTGGCTGTTAGCGTAGCCGCGCTGGTCTAATCCCGATCTTATTCGTCTGCTGTGTTTAATCGACTTTGGGAGAATTAGTCATTCCTTATTACCGAGGTGGTTTTTACAGGACTTTCCTGGAAAATCCCACTCAACACACATTTTAATTTCACTGCTGCAGCTCAATCATGTTGAGGGACATGTAAATAATCCAATAACATTAATCATCATTTCTTTTCCTTTATTCCCTCCAGAAATAGACCAGCGGCGGATTGGACGCCGCCTTCACTCTCCGTTATTGGTTTTTAGAGGCTGATGGTTTTATAAAATGTCATCATGATCCCAATTACTCAGCAGCAACAGCACGAAAAAAAAAACAATTTACTCAAGGTTTAAAATCGTAATTTAATTCCCTTTATTTGTTTGGACTTAATATGATGTGTTTGTTGGATTGGACTCATTTTATGAAAGAGAAGACGCATGAAAACAGGATTTTATCCACTTAATAAAAGACTGTGAATAAAATCTACGTCAGTTTAAGTCTACGACATCTTAAGAACATGTTCACGTCTTTATTTCAGACTTTAACAACAGGAAACTGAAGTTTGTAAACCACTCACTCTCCCACACCAAAGCCCATAGAGTAAACCAGTGATTTTAACATCACAGCACACAGGAGTTCACAGGAGTTGTTGATCCACTGCTGCCTCGTGTGGTCACTCTGTGTCACTGCTGCCTCCATCACTAACTTACAATGACTGATTTTAGTGAATTCGGCTTTTTGAATATTTACTTTAGACTTAACTCAGTGACACAAAGTGACCACACGAGGCAGCAGAGGACCAGCAGCTCCTGTGTCCCTGTGAGCTAAAATCACTGGTTTTCTCTATGGCCTTTGGTGTGGGAGAGTGAGTGGTTTACAAACTTCAGTTTCCTGTTGTTAAAGTCTGTCTAACACTGAAGATAAAGACGTGATCATGTGTCATAGATGTAGTAGACCTCAACCGGCGAGTCTTTTGTTAAGTGAAATTCTCAGCAGCAGGGGGCGCTGACACTTCATCAAACCTCAACTTTCACGTTAAGATGAATCTCTGTTGATCTTTGAAAACAAACTCACAACATCAGTGATGTCCTGCTCCTCCAGCTGTGTGTGTGTGTGTGTGTGTGTGTGTGTGTGTGTGTGTGTGTGTGTGTGTGTGTGTGTGTGTGTGTGTGTGTGTGTGTGCAGCAGATTATTGCACAGATGATGAGACATAAATAAGACACAGTCTAATAAGGCAGCTCAGTCCAGATGTCTAATCCAGGCTGAAGATGAAAGTGGAATCTTCTATCAATTATGATCCTAACATGTTGAATTATATCCTCACAAATCCTGATGGATCACATGACCCAGATACAGCAGGAGCTCCGCCCCCTACAGGACAGGACAGGACAGGACAGGACAGGACAGGAGAGGACAGGAGAGGACAGGAGAGGACAGACCTGGAGACAGAAGACAAGTGTGGAGAGACATAAGACAACTGTAAAGGGACAAAAAACAACTGTAAAGAGACAAAATTAAACTGTAAAGAGACAAAAACAACTGTAAAGAGACAAAAGACAACTGTAAAGAGACAAAAACAACTGTAAAGAGACAAAAAACAACTGTAAAGAGACAAAAGACAACTGTAAAGAGACAAAAAACAACTGTAAAGAGACAAAAACAACTGTAAAGAGACAAAAAACAACTGTAAAGAGACAAAAACAACTGTAAAGAGACAAAATGTATGATTTAATGAAACTTGTGTCACACGTAAAGTTGTGGTGACAGAATGTAATTGACTGTGTGTGTGCGTGCGTGCGTGCGTGTGTGTGTGTGTGTGTGTGTGTAGATTAGGATTGACTCTGCTTTTGTTCTGATGAAAATAAAGAGCAGCACAAAGATTAACTGAACCATTAACTGATAAAAAGCTATTAGAGGCTTAAAGATTAAAGGACATATATGGAGCAGAGTGATGAAGAGGAGGAGGAGCAGAGTGATGAAGAGGAGGAGGAGGAGGAGGAGCAGAGTGATGAAGAGGAGGAGGAGGAGGAGGAGGAGGAGGAGGAGGAGGAGGAGTTGGAGGAGGAGGAGCAGATTGATGTAGAGGAGGAGGAGGAGGAGCAGAGTGATGAAGAGGAGGAGCAGATTGATGAAGAGGAGGAGGAGGAGAGTGATGAAGAGGAGGAGGAGCAGAGTGATGAAGAGGAGGAGGAGGAGGAGCAGAGTGATGAAGAGGAGGAGGAGCAGATTGATGAAGAGGAGGAGGAGGAGAATGATGAAGAAGAGGAGGAGGAGGAGGAGGAGGAGGAGGAGCAGAGTGATGTAGAGGAGGAGGAGGAGGAGCAGAGTGATGAAGAGGAGGAGGAGGAGGAGGAGCAGATTGATGAAGAGGAGGAGGAGGAGAGTGATGAAGAGGAGGAGGAGCAGAGTGATGAAGAGGAGGAGGAGGAGGAGAGTGATGAAGAGGAGGAGGAGGAGGAGCAGAGTGATGATGAGGTGGAGGAGGAGGTCACACTCCTACACCGAAACACTGAACTACTATTATTTACAATAACATATTTATTTATGTATTTACATAATATTTAATTATTATTTGACTATTAACGCAACAGTTTGTCATCTCGCGCACACGGTCACTCCTTCATGAATCACTGACGTCACCAGTCACAGGCGTTTGTGGGCGTGGAAACGAGAGCAGGAACTGTGGTTCTGCACATGCGCAGATGTTGATGAAACTCCGGCCACGTCGACCGGAACCCATGCCGGAACCTATGCCGGAACCTGAGAAACATTCAGAGGTGCGCGCCACCGCGCCGCCTTTTGGAGCTCACGCGCCCGGCGCGACACAGGATATGACGTCATTTCGGGAGCGCGCCCGGCACTCTGCGGCGAGTATAAACCGAGCGTCAACGTGCGGCGCGTGTTTACAGTGACGCTGTCGTCAGGACGCGGTTATTATTCAAGTGAATCGAGTTTTAAATGAACGACAGTTAACGGAGACGTTTACACGGTACGTCAACACACACACACACACAGGTGAGTTTAGCGTCTTCATGCTAACAGGCTAACCTCAGGGTTCTCCGGTGTTTCTCGCTTGTTATGCTAACTGTTATGCTAACTCCTAACAGGTCTTTTAAAGTTAGTTTCCGGTTATGTCTTCAGTGGCATTTGACACGAGTTTAAGTTGTCTTTTAAATTGTCCTCGTGCGTGTGTAACGTGTGTAACATGACTCCACACCTCATTTAAATATTCATCAATGTAACAACGAGGATAGTGTCCTGTGTCCTCAGACTCTTGTCTCCTGTGTCCTCAGACTCTTGTCTCCTGTGTCCTCAGACTCTTGTCTCCTTTGTCCTCAGACTCTTGTCTCCTGTGTCCTCAGACTCTTGTCTCCTTTGTCCTCAGACTGTTGTCTCCTTTGTCCTCAGACTCTTGTCTCATGTGTCCTCACTCTTGTCTCCTGTGTCCTCAGACTCTTGTCTCCTGTGTCCTCAGACTCTTGTCTCCTGTGTCCACAGACTTGTGTGTCCTCAGACTCTTGTGTCCTCAGACCCTTGTCTCCTGTGTCCTCAGACCCTTGTCTCCTGTGTCCTCAGACCCTTGTCTCCTGTGTCCTAAGACTCTTGTCTCCTGTGTCCTCAGACTCTTGTGTCATCAGACCCTTGTCTCCTGTGTCCTCAGACTCTTGTGTCATCAGACCCTTGTCTCCTGTGTCCTCAGACTCTTGTCTCGTGTGTCCTCAGACTTTTGACTCCTGTGTCCTCAGGCTCCTGTGTCCTCAGACTCCTGTGTCCTCAGACTCCTGTGTCCTCAGACTCCTGTGTCCTCAGACCCTTGTCTCCTGTGTCCTCAGACTTCTTCTCTTGTGGCTCCACACATAATGAGTGGTGATGAAGAAACCAAAGTTGGCCGTGGTCTTCCTCGTCGTGTGTTGTGTCCTCGTCTACCTCATGTACGTCAATCGTCACGACGCCCTGTCAAAGCTGCCCTTCATGCCCAGTCTGCGTCCTCACGTCTCTGATGCTGGGCGGGGCTTCCAGTATGGCGTCATGTTTGACGCCGGGAGCACCGGGACAAGAATCCACGTCTTCAAGTTCCAGGTCGATGACGGAGGTACAGAGGACATGGGGGACAGTTGAGACAGTAGGAGACAGTAGGGGACGGTAGGGGGGGAGGTAGGAGACTGTTGAAGACGATAGATGGTAGGAGACGGTTGAAGACGGTTGAAGACGGTAGGAGACGGTTGAAGACGATAGGAGATGGAAGGAGATGGTAGGAGAAGGTAGGAGAAGGTAGGAGAAGGTTGAAAATGGTAGGAGACGGTAGGAGACGGTTGAAGACGGTAGGACACGGTTGAAGACGGTAGGACACGGTTGAAGACGGTAGGAGACGGTTGAAGACGGTAGGAGACGGTTGAAAATGGTAGGAGACGGTTGAATATGGTAGGAGACGGTTGAAGACGGTTGAAGACGGTAGGAGACGGTTGAAGACGGTAGTAGATGGTAGGAGACGGTTGAAGACGGTAGGAGACGGTTGAAGACGGTAGGAGACGGTTGAAGACGGTTGAAAATGGTAGGAGACGGTTGAATATGGTAGGAGACGGTTGAAGACGGTAGGAGACGGTTGAAGACGGTAGTAGATGGTAGGAGACGGTTGAAGACGGTAGGAGACGGTTGAAGACGGTAGGAGACGGTTGAAGACGGTAGGAGACGGTTGAAGACGATAGGAGACGGTTGAAGACGAAAGATGGTAGGAGACAGTTGAAGACGGTAGGAGACGGTTGAAGATGGGACTCTCAGATTAAGGAGTCAGTTCCGTATATTTAAATTCTCCCTGTTCACCCAGATATTAATTATCAGCAGTGGGAGGAGCAGACAGGGTGGGGGCGGGGCCTCATTAGAGCGAATCAGAGGTGGCGCTCTGCCAAATCTCTTCATTATCGCATTTAGCTGCTAAGCTAAATCACAGGCTGAGTGCTGTTTTGGCTCCTTTGTTAGTGGCTGAGCTAACTGGGCTAATGTTAGCTCCTGATAGTTTAATGATGAGTTGTGTGTGTGTGTGTGTGTGTGTGTGTGTGTGTGTGTGTGTGTGTGTGTCAACAGAAACTCCAAAACTGTCTCATGAGACGTTCAAAGCCATCGAACCTGGACTGTCTGCATACGCTGATGATCCAGAGAAGGTTTGTCTCTCTGTCTCTTTGTCTCTTTGTCTCTCTGTCTCTTTGTCTCTTTGTCTCTCTCAGCCTCACTAACTGTGCCTCCTCTTCCTCCTCCTCCTCCTCGGTGTCCATCTCAATGCCCCGCCCCCCTCCCGTGTCACATGACCAGTGCACCTCAGGGATGGAGGAGCTGTTGGAAGTGGCCAAGTCCAGCGTCCCGTCCTCTGTTTGGAACGTGACCCCTGTGGTCCTGAAGGCCACGGCCGGGCTCCGCCTCCTTCCCGGAGACAAGGCCAAGGACCTGCTGGACAAGGTGAGACGCACCTGGACGGAGACACTGTGTGGGACATCTGGGACTTCTGTTTTGAAATAGATAAATAAATAAAATAAAAGGATAAAGGTCACATTGTTTGTTCAGCGATCAGCTGACACCTTTAGCTCCTCCTCCTCGTCCAAAGCTTTTAATCAGTAATAACAGGACTAGAGGTTTAATGTGAAGCTTTGCTCTGATCATCAGACTCTGGTTCTGATTCAAACACAGATTAGTTTTTATTCAAAACTAAATAAATCAAATAATCGGATTATATCAGAAAAATATCAAAAATAAACAACTCTAACACGACGTTAATGTCACAACTGTTTGTCTGTGAACCAGAATCCTTTTAGTTTGTGTACATGTGTTATTAACCAGGCTGTAAATCTCATTAAAAAGGGATAGTTCAGGTTTGTAGTTCATGTCTTTATCTCAGTGTTAAACTAAAGTTTATAAACCACTCACTCTCCCACACCAAAGTCCACAGAGAAAATTGAGAGTTGTTGAACTCTGAAGTATTTGTGTCGTCGTAGAGAATTAAGTTGTGCGACACCTGCAGAGCGGTTCATCAGGTCAGACTCGGGTGTGGTTACATGATATATTTATATATACAACCTGTGGCACATTCAGTGACTGTCTGTGCAACAAGAACAGGTTTGAGTCACTGAACAAAAGACTTCTGGATCAGTTTAAGTCTAAAATATCTTCAGAACACGTCTTTATTTCACTGTTCGACAGACCTTTGTAAACCACTCACTCTCCCACACCAAAGTCCATAAAAAAGATCAGTGATTTTAGCTGCAGGGACACATCCTCATAGTTGCCCTGAACAAGGATCCGTTGGAAATATTCGAAAATCTCTTAAGGAATAATTTTAATGAATTTTTTTTAAATCAGGAAATGATCCATGTGCCCTGATGCACTTTGACAGTGAGCTGAGTTTCTTCTCGAAAACAAAAAGTATCTCGGAATGACTTGAAATTTACCATCATAGTAGTCGGCATCACTCTGAACAAGGATCCGTTGAAAATATTTGCAAATGTCTTAAGGAATAGTTTTCATGAATTTTTGAAATTCAGGAAATGATCCATTTTCTCTGATGCACTTTGACAGTGAGCTGACTTTCTTCTCGAAAACGAAAAGTATCTCGGAACGACTTGAAATTTACCATCATAATAGTCGGCATCGCCCTGAACAAGGATCCGTTGGAAATATTTGCAAATCTCTTAAGGAATAATTTTAATGAATTTTTTTAAAATCAGGAAATGATCCATTTACCCTGATGCACTTTGACAGTGAGCTGACTTTCTTCTCAAAAACAAAAAGTATCTCGGAATGACTTGAAATTTACCATCATAATAGTCTGCATCGCCCTGAACATGGATGCGTTGAAAATATTCGCAAATCTCTTAAGGAATAATTTTAATGATTTTTTTGAAAATCATGAAATGATCCATTTGCCCTGATGCACTTTGACAGTGAGCTGAATTTCTTCTCGAAAACAAAAAGTATCTCGGAATGACTTGAAATTTACCATCATAATAGTCAGCATCACTCTGAACAAGGATCTGTTGAAAATATTTGCAAATGTCTTAAGGAATAATTTTCATGAATTTTTGAAAATCATGAAATTATCCATTAGCCCTGATGCACTTTGACAGTGATCTGACTTTCTTCTCAAAAACAAAAAGTATCTCGGAATGACTTGAAATTTACCATCATAATAGTCGGCCTCACCCTGAACAAGGATCTGTTGAAAATATTTGCAAACCTATTAAGAAATAATTTTAATGAATTTTTGAAATTCAGGAAATTATCCATTAGCCCTGATGCACTTTGACAGTGAGCTAGATTAGTTTTATTTATAGGCAGTTGTTTTTCTATTTGAAGTCATAACCACGTTCCTCTGCGTCTCCAGGTGAGGGCGATCTTTCACCAGTCTCCGTTTGTGTCCAGAGACGACGCCGTGTCCATCATGGACGGCACTGACGAAGGTAGGTGTTTTTGTTTTAATGGTTGTGACAGCGGCCCTGTGATGTCACCTGTGATGTCACCTGTGATGTCACCTGTGATGAGGCGTGATGAGGTTTCACCGACTCAAACCTCTGATTTCCCAAACGCCATAAAAGCCAATATGGCGGATTAGCGGTCAAATGAGACGGGAGGCGACCAGCGTCCCTCCTGTGATTTAGCCTCTGAGCTGCTGCTGTAGCTGCTCTGTGATTGGTCCATCTCCACACACACACGCAGATAATTAACTGGCCAAACCATGTCACGTCACCTTTGACCCCGGTGACTTTCTTGGTTCGTCAGAGACTGAACCTGAAAACATGAGACAGAAGATGTTTTTATGACTTTATATTTGAATTAAAATCTGTGTGTGTGTGCGTCTGCATCTGTGTGTCTCTGTGTGTGTGCGTGCGTGTCTCTCTCTCTGTGTGTGTCTCTGTCTGCGTGTGTGCGTCTTCAGTGTGTCTGTGTGTGTCTCTCTATCTCTGTGTGTGTGTGTGTGTGTGTCTGCGTGTGTGTGTCTTCGGTGTGTGTCTCTGTCTGCGTGTGTCTCTGTGTGTGTGCGTGTGTGTCTCTCTCTCTCTCTCTGTGTGTCTCTGTGTGTGTGCGTGCGTGTCTCTCTGTGTGTGTGTGTCTGCGTGTGTGTCTCTGTCTGCGTGTGTGTCTCTTCGGTGTGTGTCTGTGTGTGTGTGTGTGCGTGTGTGTCTCTATGTGTGTCTGCGTGTGTGTGTCTCTGTGTGTGTCTCTGTCTGCGTGTGTCTATGTGTGTGTGTCTCTCTCTGCGTGTGTGTGTGTGTGTCTCTATGTGTGTCTGCGTGTCTCCGGTGTGTGTCTCTGTCTGCGTGTGGGTGTCTTCGGTGTGTGTCTGTCTGCGTGTGTGTGTGTGACTTCGGTGTGTGTCTCCGTCTGCGTGTGTCTGTGTGTGTGTCGCTCTCTCTCTGCGTGTGTGTCGGCGTGTGTGTGTGTGTGTGTGTGTGTGCGTGTCTGCGTGTGTGTCTCTGCGTGTGTGTGTCTCTGTCTGTGTCTCTCTCTCTGTGTGTGTGTGTGTCTCCGTGTGTGCGTGTGTGTCTCTCTCTGCGTGTGTGTCTCTGCGTGTGTGTGTCTCTCTCTCTGTGTGTGTGTGTCTCTGTGTGTGTGTGTGTGTGTCTCTGTGTGTGTGTCTCTCTCTCTGTGTGTGTGTACACACGTGGCTCCTCCCCCTCCTGTGTTTGGACACGTGTCTCCTCCCACTGAACATAATCCAATCCTTTTTAAACTAGTTCATACAAGCAATTATGTCCATGTGGGATAATGTCCCACTTAATCTTAAAGAGGGAGGGACACGGGCCGATTAAACCCCGCCCCCTCCCCCCGCTGGTTGAGCCAGAAATGTCTTTTTAACCACGGCTGAATTAACTTCTTATCCTGCTCCACTTTTCCTCACTAATGGACTCGTGCGTCTTTCAGGAGGCTAACCGTTAGCTCCATCAGCCTCGTTAGCGCTCGCTCTCGTTCCCCGGGGTGCTTATCCGCCGCTGAGATTACGCCGCCAAGCGACTTATTGTAAATGCAGATTCTCTGAGTGGGCGCTAAGTGCCGGTGTTTAGCGCCGACCTTGTTTGTTTTTGTTTGAAAAAAGTGCGTCTTAGCGTTTTATGCTAAAGCTCCCGATGATACACTTTCTATCAAACCCTGTAATCATCTGCTGGTGCTCGCAGAGGTCAGAGGTCGCGGGTTAAAAGGCACTAATGCACGCCGCCACCGAGCTAACCTTCTGCCACGGACACTCGTGTGACTTTGATTTGACCCGAATGAGAAGGAACGTGTTGTTGTTTCAGCGAGTGATCGATAATCAATAATCACTGATGTTTTACCTTCACATTGAAACACGATCGGTTTAGCGCGGTAGCTAACGATCTGTGAGGTTTAGTGTGGCGGCTAACGATCTGTGAGGTTTAGCGCGGCAACTAGCGATCTGTGAGGTTTAGCGCGGCAACTAGCGATCTGTGAGGTTTAGCGCTGCAGCTAGCGATTGGTGAGGTTTAGCGCGGCAGCTAGAGATCAGTGAGGTTTAGCGCGACAGCTAGCGATCGGTGAGGTTTAGCGCGGCAACTAGCGATAGGTGAGATTTAGCATGGCAGCTAGTGATCGGTGTTGGTCAAACCTGGAAATGATTCGGTTTAAATGATTTCTTTGTTTTTATGGAGCAAAGAAACTGGAAAATATTCACATTTAAGAAGCTGAAAAATTACAGAAACTTGGTTTCATTATTAACACTATGTAGCGCCACCATCAGGTCAAATGTTAAATGTGTCGGTCACCATATAAAAACCCTGTTATTAAAGCAGTAGCTACTGTTGCTGTGACGTTAAAGTTAGCATTAGCAGCCGTTTACCCACCAATGACAAACTAACTACAACCCATTCTTTTCTTGCTTTAACAGAAGAAGCGAAAACTTTGTGTTTTTATTTGGCGCAGACTTTAAAGTCTTGTTTTTCAGAACGTTAGCATCTTGGCGCTAACGGCCACAGGTCGTCATGGTTACGCTGTGTGCTGTGGACTCATGTCTCCATGTCTTTTCTGTGTTCAGGGATCTCTGCGTGGATCACCATCAACTTCCTCACAGGTGAGAATCAAAAGGACGTCTCTCCTCACACCAAAGTCACTCACTCTCCTCACACCAAAGTCACTCACTCTCCCACACCAAAGTCCATAGAGTAAACCAATGATTTTAACATCACAGCACACAGTTCACAGGAATTGTTGATCCACTGCTGCCTCCATCACTAAGTTACAATGACTGATTTTAATGAATTTGGCTTTTAAAAGCGTAACTCAGTGACACAAAGTGACCACACGAGGCAGCAGAGGACCAGCAGCTGCTGTGTCCCTGTGAGCTAAAATCACTGGTTTTCTCTATGGGCTTTGGTGTGGGAGAGTGAGTGGTTTACGAACAGTGAAATAAAGACGTGTTCTGAAGATATTTTAGACCTAAACTGATGCAGAAGTCTTTTGTTCAGTGACTCAAACCTGTTCTTGTTGCACAGACAGTCGTTGTAAATATATCGTGTAACCACACCCGAGTCTGACCGGATGAACCGGTCTGCAGGTGTCGCACAACTTCATTTGTGCCTCACTACGACGACACAAATACTGTCTCGCAGTGAGATGAAGACGTAGATATCGTACGTTATCACAGGTTTAAACTGACGTGGGTTTTACGGCACGAGTTGTTTGTTAATGTGACTCAAACCTGACCGGATTAACCTGTGTGTGTTTGTGTGTGTGTGTGTGTGTGTGTGTGTGAAGGTGTGACGCAACAAAGTGTCCTCACTGTGTAACATCATGACCTGTGTGAGCGCACACACACACATTCTTGTACTTGCTGCATACTGAGGACCGGGTAAAAGTGCTGACAAAGTGAGGACCAGCATTTCCACTTTATAAAGCAACACAATTACAAATATCTGCTTCATGACTGAATGACATCTATTAAGAACTACTGGGTGCAGTACTATAAAAGGTCTGCAGGTGGAGCCCCAGAGCAAAAAGGGCTGGGAAACTTTTTCGTTTTTTTTTTTGGCCCAAAATTTGACCCAAAATGTTTGGCCCAAAATTTGACCCAAAATGTTTTGTCTAAAATTTGACCAAAATTTTTTTGTCTAAAATTTGACCAAAATTTTTTTGTCTAAAATTTGACCAAAATTTTTTGTCTAAAATTTGACCAAAATTTTTTGTCTAAAATTTGACCAAAATTTTTTTGTCTAAAATTTGACCAAAATGTTTGGTCTAAAATTTGACAAAGACCTCATACTATACTTCCAAATCCCAAATTTTTTTTTTTTTTTGACAAATTGAGTATAGCATGTTTTAGCAACCTAAGGAAGTGATTTCAATGAAAACAAAGTGAGGACCGGCCAAAATGTCCTCGCTCCGTAAAAATGACCTCACTTTGTTGGTTAAAAACCTTCACTGGTCCTCAGTATGCTGCAAGTACAAGAACACACACACACACAATAAACCAATTAGAATAATAATATTTCATATCTTTTATGCCTCTTTGTGTGTGTGAGTGTGTTTTGTTAAATCCAGATTAATGTGGATACAAGAAATAGTGATTACCTGTTATTGGATTATACTGCATCTCTCTCTCTTTCTGTTTTTATTAATCCCCCCCCCTCTCTCTCTCTCTCTCTCAGGTGGTCTTGACAGTGCTCGCTCGCCCACTGTGGGCATGTTGGATTTGGGCGGCGGCTCCACTCAGATCACCTTCAGCCCTCAGGACGAGGTGAGGCGAGCAGAGGGGGGCGGGGCTAACCCAGGTTCTCTCTCTCCAGAGTCAAACACACGAGTCTTAGAAACTCTAATCTGTGAATGTAACGATAATCCCACACAAACACCCTCAGAGATGTGAGAGTCCGGTTCTTATGTAGGTCAGGCTTTAAACGTGGTGACCACACATCACTGCACCACGTCTTCTGGACCTGTCATTGTGTGTGTGTGTGCGTGTGTGTGTCAGAGTGTGCGTGCGTGTGTGTGTGTCAGTGTGTGTGTGCGTGTGTCAGAGTATGTGCGTGCATGCTTGCTTGTGTGCGTGTGTCAGAGTGTGTGCGTGTGTGTTTGTCAGAGTGTGTGTGTGTGGGAGTGTGTGCATGTCAGAGTGTGTGTGTGAGTGTCAGTGTGTGTGTTGACAAACGCTGACTCGTGTTTCTTTGAGCAGGAAAGCATCCAGACCTCACCGATGGACTTGATCAGGTCCTTCCAGATGTTCAACAGAACACACACCGTCTACACTCACAGGTACACACACACACACACACACACACACACACACACACACCCCCACACAGTTTAACTCTTTGATATATCTATGTCACACGATCACGATAGAGTGAGTGACTTTGGTGTGGGAGAGTGAGTGACTTTGGTGTGGGAGAGTGAGTGACTTTGGTGTGAGAGAGAGAGTGAGTGACTTTGGTGTGGGAGAGTGAGCGACTTTGGAGTGAGAGAGTGAGTGGTTTACAAACCTCAGTTTAACTCTGAGATAAAGACTTTAACGTGTTCTTAAAACTATCGTAGACTAAAACTGACACCAAGTCTTTTGTTAAAGCTCTTTTATAATTGTTATTCTACTTATGGAGATTTTTATTATTGTTATTATTATTATCATTATTGTTATTATTATTATTATCATTATTATTATCATTATTATTATTATTATTGTCATTATTATTATTATTATTGTTCTAAATGACATTTGACAGGAACAGGAAGTGGATCTCTGCTTCAGATTTAAATGTTTAATTGATTCTGATCAGTTTTCATGTTTATTAACGTGTGTGTGTGTGTGTGTGTGTGCGCAGTTATCTGGGTCTGGGTCTAATGTCGGCTCGATTCGCCGTCTTAGGAGGCCTCACCAGTTCACTAGGTACGTACAAACCCCTCCCTGTTATTCTTGGTTTTTTATTTAATTTTCTTTATTTTTTCCTTTAAAAAAAAATTGCTTTCATCTCTGTTTTAACCCCTCCCCCTCCTCTCTCTCCCCCCCCCCCCGATAAATAAGCCATTATCTAATCTTTTAATAACAGCAGCAGTAAGATTAATTCCTTGTGCGGCAGCTGTTTGAGGAAGAAACATCAGCTACAACACACACACACACACACACATAAACGACAATGAAATAAAGAAAATAAACGGCTTCATTTATTTCCACAGGTTTTTTCTCCTTTATTTATTTATAAATCTATGACGTTATATAAAGTACATAATGTCATTTACTAACGGAGAAAATGTCTTTTTAAATAAATGTTATATTTGTGATAATGAAACGTGCAGAAAATGTAGGTCAAATACATTATTCACATTAAACTAATGATAGAATCAAATTACATTTCTGCGAATTAACAATGAATTTAATTTAAATCCAGTGTGTTTATAAAAGCAGGATATATTAATACTATTCTTGTGTATTTGTACATCACACATTATAAATTCTAATCCACACTAACGTAAACGACGTAAAAACTTTCTTTGATTTAAAATAAATGTTTTATTTCATTTTAATTTGTGTGATTTAATCTTTGAACAGTTACGTCTTAATCTTCACTGCGACAGAACTGCGTTTATTACACACGGTCGTTGCCAGAGTGTGAGCTACTGCCTCCCTGTGGGCCGTCACGGTACTGCAGGTGGCGCCATTAAAAACAGATTATTTTTAAATTAAGCTTCTAATAAAAACATCGTAGTCATGTGACATGTTTGTATTGTTTTATTAATGTTAATATCGTTATAATACTTTTCAGGATTTTCAGCTTTTTTTTTAACATATTCGGTTGAAAAAATTACCTTAAACAATGTTATATATCATATGTTTTAATGTTTTTAATTATTAAATTAATCTTCACTGCACAGTGTTAATAATACAGTCTATTTATTTACAACTATGAAATACAGTCCGTTGTTGTGAGCTACTGCCTCCCTGTGGGCCATCACTGTACTGCAGGTGCAGGTACCATAACTTGTTGATCATTTTGTATATTTTATATTATTCAAATACTGTTCTTTTTTTTTTTTTGATGAAATGAAAAAAACAGACAAAACTTGTTTATATTTAAAACACTGATCTGTAAATAAATATAGAATAAATAAAGTGTCACCGGGTTTCTTGTCCCTCACATGAGTTCCGTCTGTAGAAGATTGGGGAAGATTATTGACGTGACACCGACGTGAAAAAAAATTACAGCAAGACATTTTTAATCGTACATGAATAAATAATTCTTCTCTTGACCAATCAGAGAGCAGCTTCTAACTGTGACCTGTGTGTGTGCTGTAGGGGGCAGCACTGAGCTGGTCAGCCCCTGCCTGGCTCCAGAGTACTCGGGCAGTTGGAAACACGCCGACGTCGTCTACACTGTGAAAGGACAGAAGACGGGTGAGGTCCACGCCCACGCGGCGCTCTGATTGGCTACGCTTGAGTCACGTGTGTGCGTGTGTGTGACAGTAGGAACCTTGTGTGTGTGTGTGTGTGTTTCAGAGGAGTCTGTTTACAGCGCGTGCCTCGTCAAAGTGGGTGCGTTTGTTTACAAGAGGGTGATCAGAGTGTTAGAGGCTGCAGACGTGGACTTCTACGCCTTCTCCTACTACTACGACCGCGCTGTGGACCTACACATGATCGGTGAGGGTCAGGGGTCGGGGGGGGGGGGGTGTGTGTGAGTGAGTGAGTGAGAGGGAGAGAGAGTGTGTGTTTGTGTGTGTGAGAGGGAGAGAGAGAGTTTGTGTGTGTGTGTGTGAGGGAGAGAGAGAGAGTGTGTGTGTGAAAGAGTGTGTGTGAGTGAGGGAGAGAGAGAAAGTGTGCGTGTGTGGGGGGGAGAGAGTGAGTGAGAGAGTGAAAGAGTTTGTGTGTGTGTGAGGGAGAGAGTGTGTGTGAGTGAGAGTGTGTGAGAGAGAGAGAGAGGGTGTGTGGGTGTGAGTGAGTGTTTGGGTGTGTGTGTGAGAGTTAGAGAGAGTGTGTGAGTGAGAGTGTGTGAGAGAGAGAGAGGGTGTGTGGGTGTGAGTGAGTGTTTGGGTGTGTGTGTGAGAGTTAGAGAGAGTGAGTGGGTGTGAGTTAGAGAGAGTGTGTGTGTGTGAGTTAGAGAGAGTGAGTGTGTGTGTGTGTGTGTTAGAGTGAGTGTGTGTGTGTGTGTGTGAGTTAGAGAGAGTGTATGTGTGAGTTAGAGAGAGAGTGTGTGTGTGTGTGTGTGAGTGAGAGAGAGAGAGTGTGTGTGTGTGTGTGTTAGAGTGAGTGTGTGTGTGTGTGTGAGTTAGAGAGAGTGTATGTGTGAGTTAGAGAGAGTGTGTGTGTGTGAGTTAGAGAGTGTGTGTGTGTGTGTGTGAGTTAGAGAGAGTGTGTGTGAGTTCGAGAGAGAGTGTGTGTGAGTGAGTTAGAGAGAGTGTGTGGGTGTGAGAGAAAGAGAGTGTGTGTGTGTGTGTGAGTTAGAGAGTGTGTGTGTGTGAGTTAGAGAGAGTGTGTGTGTGAGTTCACTGTGGTCATGTGATCACATGAACTGATGACATCATCATCATCATCATCATCATCCTGTCTGTGTCTGTTCAGATGAGAAAGAAGGCGGAGTCATCAAAGTGAAGGATTACATCGATGCAGCTAAATCAGGTGAGACGATGCCCCCTGGTGTCTGAATGTAGAACTGCACCTGTAAAATGAGCCAGACTCATGTGACCTGTGTCTCTGCAGTGTGCAACGCTGAGTCCAGTCCACAACAGCAGGACCCGTTCTTGTGTCTGGACCTGGTCTACATCACAGTCCTGCTGCAGGAGCTGGGGTTACCTCCAGACAAGCAACTGAAGGTAAGAACCACCAGACCAGGACCTGGACCACACACAGACCAGGACCTGGACCTGGACCACACACACACACAGACCAGGACCTGGACCACACACACACACACACACAGACCATGACCTAGACCACACAGACCAGGACCTGAAACACACACACACACACACACACACACACACACACACACACACACACACACACACACACACACACACACACACACACACACACACACACACACACACACAGACCAGGACCTGAAACACACACACACACACACACACAGACCAGGACCTGAAACACACACACACAGACCAGAACCTGAACCTGGACCACACACACACACACAGACCAGGACCTGGACCACACACACACACACACACAGACCATGACCTAGACCACACAGACCAGGACCTGAAACACACACACACACACAAGGACCTGAAACACACACAGACCAGGACCTGAACCTGGTCCCAAATTTTCAAAAAGTCTGAATCTGTAAAAAATTATTTATTTATTTGTGTGTGTGTGTGTGTGTGTGTGTGTGTGTGTGTGTGTGTGTGTGTGTGTGTGTGTGTGTGTGTGTGTGTGTGTGTGTGTGTGTGTGTGTGTGTGTGTGTGTGTGTGTGTGTGTGTGTGTGTGTGTGTGTGTGTGTGTGTGTGTGTGTGTGTGTGTGTGTGTGTGTGTGTGTGTGTGTGTGTGTGTGTGTGTGTGTGTGTGTGTGTGTGTGTGTGTGTGTGTGTGTGTGTGTGTGTGTGTGTGTGTGTGTGTGTGTGTGTGTGTGTGTGTGTGTGTGTGTGTGTGTGTGTGTGTGTGTGTGTGTGTGTGTGTGTGTGTGTGTAACAGTTGGCCAGGACCATTAACAGTGTAGAGACCAGTTGGGCTCTCGGGGCCACGTTTCACTACATCGAGTCTCTGAAGACAAACTGATGACATCACACTGAGCCTCCATCGGTGGGCGGAGCCTGCAGAGCCGGCGCTTCCCGTTTCTGCGGCGTCACGGAAAACCTGACGATTGATGACATCACTCGTCGTTGGGATTAAACGCCTTTTTTGAAATGTTGACGTAATAATCAAAGATCACTTTCACTCTCTGTCCACACGGGGGCGCCGCTGATCACGTGACTGTCACAAGTCAAAGCCATGAAGTTACAAAAGTGATTGTTTACATTTTACCTGATTAAAGGGGGTGGCTTGTTGTTGTTGGGGGGGGCGGGACTTATATGCAAATATTTAACACTAAGACTGTGACCTTTGACCTCTGTCTTGAATCTGATTGTTGGGTTTGTGTCGACAGCGATTCTGATTGTTTCATTTAGTGCCAAATCTCAGTGAGAACTTTAAATAAAACATGATTGACACTCCACGTTATTGATGCCGATCCAGTATACTGCAGCCACCAGGGGGCGTCTTCCAGCCTTACGTCTGCTCCGGTGGTGAAATGGTGTAAAAGAAAAGATGCATTTTTTTTTTTTAACTCGCAAATTTTTTTTATTGACATAACCTTTGACCTTGTCGATCAATAAACAAACGGTAAATAAAAGGGGGCGTGGCCAGAACGGAACGGGAGGCGGGGTCTCAAAGGAAAGCGTCGCACCACTCCTTCAGGCACTGAGCGCAGGATCCTGCCTGACGACTGTTTGCTCCGCTCACGTCTTTGAGCCAATCGGTGAACATGTCGGTGTCTTTCTTCAGCAGCAGGAACTGACCCAGCACCACGTACGCCTGCACAGGAAAACACGGGGAATTACACGGAAAACATGGGAAAACACATGGAATTACACGCCAAACATGGGAAGACACGGGGAATTATACGCCAAAACACCGGGTATTACACCAGAAACATGGGAAAACACGTGCAATTACACGCCAAACATGGGAAAACACGGGGAATTACACTGAAAACATGGGAAAACACGTGGAATTACACGCCAAAACACGGGGAATTACACACCAAACATGGGAAACCGCGTGGAATTACACGCCAAAACACTGGGAATTACACGCCAAACATGGGAAAACACAGGGAATTACACGCCAAACATGGGAAAACACGGGGAATTACACGCCAAACATGGGAAAACAACGGCTGGCAGGTACGCTAATGCTACGCTAACACACGCAAATTACACGCTAGTACTGCTATAATAACATGCTAATATGCCAGTGATGCACTAGTAACCTGCCAACAACGTGTTAACAAAACAAAATAAACAAAAAATATGCTAGTAACACTTTAAAAACAAGCTAATAACAGCTAATACACAAATGACATGCTAATAGCATGATAACAATGAAGAATAAATCTTTAATAACACACAATTTCATGCTAATGCCACAACAGGCTAATAGCCAATTAGCTACCATCTACGAGGAAATCACATGACGACAGTGAAAATACGATGACGTCGAAAAAGACAAAAACACAAACGTGACACATCGTGAAAATGTAAACTATTAAAAAAGTATCTAAATAAAAACAAAACTTTGTGTAAACACACAAAATAAAAAAAATACGACAATGAAATTATATTTTTGGCTGCAATAAGCTCTGCTGCCTCCTGGTGGCGCTACACACTAAAGTCAATGTGCGTTTATTGAATAAATATTTAATTGTAAATTTGCTGACCTTATCAAAACCCTTGTCCTCCAGTTTTTTTCCCAGAATGCCTCCGATTCCCGACAGCGCCGACACAGACTTGTCGCCCATCGGCTCGCCGACAAAGTCGCGATGTTTCTGAGACGTGGTCGACATCGTTGCTGAGAACACGACAAACACAATCACAGACTGATTTTTACTGATGTGTGCATTGATTTGTGATCTCGATTATTTTATCACTCTCACTGCACCAAAGTCACTCACTCTCCCACACCAAAGTCCATAGAGTAAACCAGTGATTTTAACATCACAGAGACACAGGAGTTCACAGGAGTTGTTGATCCACTGATGCCTCCATCACTGAGTTATTAAAATTAAAATTCGGCTTAAAAAATAATAATAATTTAGACTGACTTCGGTGACACAAAGTGACCACACGAGGCAGCAGAGAACCAGCAGCTCCTGTGTCCCTGTGAGCTAAAATCCCTGATTTTCTGTATGGGCTTTGGTGTGGGAGAGTGAGTGGTTTACAAACGTCAGTTTCCTGTTGTTAAAGTCTGTCTCACAGTGAAATAAAGACGTGTTCGTGTTCTTAAAACATCGAGACAGCAGCAGGTCGCGGTTCTCTGGTGAGAACCTGATGAACCACATTTCACTGTCGTTCAAACTCAAACACGGAGCAGGTTTATTTTTTTTACCGCGAACGTCACAAACTTCGCGGAGACAAAGCTTCACTCACCTGACTTCACTGCGCCGCAAACCGCGCGAGAATCACGCAAAAAGGAGAAGAAAACAAAAAAAGAAAAACCAGCACCAAACTTTTTTTTTTGTTTTGTTTTTTTAATTTAAACTGGAGGCGTTTTATTCAACCCGGAAAACGACTTGACGTCCCGGGCGTGACGTCACGACGCAGAGAGTCAAAGATTGTTTGTAGTGAAGATGACTCACACGGTAAAAGATGTAACAGCAGCGACAGGAAGAAAGTAATAGAGGTCCCTAAAATGGATGACTCAAGTAAATGAGTCTTGATCCTCGGACATGTTGTTGTTGTTGTTGTTGTTGTTGTTGTTGTTGTTGTTGTTGTTGTTGTTGTTGTTGTTGTTGTTGTTGTTGTTTGTGCGAGCCAAAAACGCTTAGTCCGTTATCGACTGTGGTGTTGCTAACAACGGCTAACAGCGGTTAGCCCCGGACTGTTGTCGTTCATGTCTTTTTCCGCATTTTTTTCGAGTGGAGCTCGGCAGGGCCGGCCCAAGGCTGCTCAGGGCCCCGTGACCACTAGAGGGCCCCCAAGAGCAATTAACTTTAAAAAAAATAAAAAATTAAAAATATATTTTTTTCCATGTGTGAGTGATGATGATTCATATAACATCACATGTACATTCAATGTATATTTTATTTATAAACCATTTTTATTACCTTGTTTTCCAGGTGCCTCTGTTGATTTACATTATTATTTAAGTATTTGTTTGATATTTATTTGTTTGTTTTATTTAGTGCTGTGTTTTTTACATATAAAAGTAAAATCTTTATATTACAGGAGTGTATTTTGAAAACCCTCCCCAAAAGATTTTTAGATTTTCAGACCTTAGTATCTTAATATTGGTTTTATGTATTGATTCTCTGTATCGCCAGTAGGGGGAGTTGCTGATTTTGCCAAATATTAATTGAAAGATTTTTCTATAAGTTTGCAAATCTGAGTAGAATACCTTTAGTAATCATTATTATTGGCAGTAACAGAGGGCAAATTTTGCTTAAGGCCCCCGTGGAGGCTTTGGCCGGCCCTGGAACTCGGTCAACACGGAAATCTTCGACTTAAAAGTACTTTAATTTACGTGTGTGTGTACTCAGGAACAGCATCAGAGTGACACATCTTTACTGTTGAATTTCTGTGACGTTCCACTGGTAGCCCCGCCCTCACTCGTGTGCCCCGCCCACTCTCAAACTTCTCAGAGTGGGCGTGGTCGCGTGTTTTCCTCTCGTTTTACCGGTCAGGTGTGTCGCTGTTAGCGGGAGCTTCGCGTGGCTCAGGCCGCCCTCTGCGCTCCCTCCGCGGCCTTACTCCGTCCCCGACTCCTCGTAGAAAATGGCGGCTCCGCCGCGGAGTGACCTGGAGAAGCGGAAGCAGATCAGTGTTCGCGGCATCGCCGGCGTCGGAGACGTCGCGGAAGTAAAGCGGACTTTTAACCGACACCTGCACTTCACGCTGGTGAAGGACAGGAACGTCGCGACGCCCCGGGACTACTTCTTCGCCCTGGCCCACACCGTCCGGGACCACCTGGTGGGCCGCTGGATCCGGACCCAGCAGTACTACTGCGAGACGGACCCGAAGGTAGGAGCAGCAAGAGCCCGCAAACACCGCCTGCGCTCCGGCGTAGAGACCGCACGCCGAACTCCACTAACAAAACCTCCGATTTTCAAATGTCCCAAGTTATTTGCGAATTTGAAAAACTATAAAATACAAGTATCTTACTTTTTCGCGATGTTGAGAAACCAAACATTAATTCGGCATAAAGTAAAGCACTGAATGTGTTTTTGTTTTGGTAAATATTAAGTTTGAAAACTTCTCTGTGACTGTTGAAAGTCTCTGCGAGTATCAGTACTGACCAGATTAACTCATAATCTTCACAGATTATTTTACGGTCCAGTTTTTTGGATTATATGCCGATTTTTTCAGAGGTTCCCAACAATGTTAATAATAATAATAATAATAATAATAATAATAATAATAATAATAATAATAATTTATACGAGCCTTAATTATTTAGACACATGACAATTATCTAGCAAACGTTAAACAATTTCATGCTAATGCCACAGCAGGCTAAAAGCCAATTCACCACCATCTAAAACCACCAATAACCTGCTAATATTTTAATAATATGGTAATAATGCACAAATAACATGCTATGATGGACCAGCTAACGTTCCAATAAAAAGTTAATAACGTGCTAACCGACTAGTAGCACAGTTATAACAGCGTGTAGCACACAATAACACAGTAGTAACACACTTATAACAGGCTAACAACACACCAATAACATCCTAATAAAATGCAAACAGCTATAAAACAGTAATAATGCCATGTAACATGCTAATAACATAGCTGTGATTAGCATAACTGTACATAGCTACAACACTTCCGATTTTCAAAAGTCCCAAGTTATTTGCGAATTTAAAAAAAACATTGATTCGGCACAAAGTTAAGCATTGAATGTGTTTTTGTTTTTGAAAGTTTGAAAACTTTGACTTTGTGATTTTTTTCAGAGGTTTTCCAACAATGTTAATAATAATAATTTATACAAGCCTTAAGTATTTAGACACGTGACAATTATCTAGGAAACATTAAACAATGTCATGCTAATAGCCAATTCACCACCATCTAAGACCACCAATAACCTGCTAGTATTTTAATAATATGGTAATAATGCACAAATAACATGCTATAATGGACCAGCTAACGTGCCAATAAAAAATTAATAACATGCTAATAACGTGCTAACCGACTAGTAGCACAGTAATAACAGTGTGTAGCACACAATAACATGCTAATAACACAGTAGTAACACACTTATAACATGCTAACAGGCTAACAACACACCTATAACATCCTAATAAAATGCAAACGGCTATTAAACAGTAATAATGACATGTAGCATGCTAATAACAGCTATGTTATTAGCATGCTACATAGCTACAGGACAGGTGTGGTTTCAGGTGTGTTTAGATCAGCAGTGATGTGTCTCTTATGTCCTTTGTGTCCTCAGAGGGTTTATTATCTGTCTCTGGAGTTCTACATGGGTCGAGCTCTGCAGAACACCATGATTAACCTGGGCCTGCAGAACACCTGTGACGAGGCCATTTACCAGGTAAACAAACACAACCTCACTTCCTGCTTGTACAAGCATCTCACACCTGTCCTCTGTGTGTGTGTGTGTGTGTGTGTGTGTAGTTGGGTCTGGACATGGAGGAGCTGGAGGACATGGAGGAGGACGCCGGTCTTGGTAATGGAGGTCTGGGACGACTGGCAGGTAAACGGACGAGTCACATGAGTTTGTTAGCGATCGTTGATTTAAAATAACGATCCAGTGATGTCATCGTGGATGAAGCTCCGCCTCTTCCTCCCCCGCAGCCTGTTTCCTAGACTCCATGGCGACGCTCGGTCTCGCGGCGAACGGCTACGGGATCCGCTATGAGTTTGGCATCTTCAACCAGAAGATTAGCAACGGCTGGCAGGTTAGCACGCTAATGCTAATGCTAATGCTAATGCACACGCAATTTACACACGAGTACTGCTTTAATAACCTGCTAATAATAATAACCTGCCAACAGCACTTTAACAAAACAACAAATAATATGCTAATACACGCCAATAACATGCTAGTAACACTTTAAAAAACATGCTAACAGATAATACGCAAATGACATGCTAATAGCATGATAACAATGATGTTAAATATTCAATAAAATGCTAATATATTATATAATAATAACACACAATTTCACGCTAATTCCAAAACAGGCTAATAGCCAATTAGCTACCATCTAAAACCACCAATAACTTGCTAACATTTTAATAATATGGCAATAATACACAAATAATATGCTATAATGAACTAGCCAATGTGCAATTAAAAAGCAAATAACATACTAATAACATACTAGCCGACTAGCAACACTGTAATAAAAGTGTGTAACACACTTCTAACAGGCTAACAACACACTAATAATATCCTAATAAAATGCTAATGGATATAAAACAGTAATAATGCCATGTAGCATGCTAATAACATAGCTGTAATATAGTAATAACGGGCTAAAAACACACCTAAAACATGCTAATAACGCAGTAGTCCCATGAGTTTTAAATCATACACACCTGTAGTCCACTTAGACAGGTACCTACACCAGGTGTTAAGGAGGTGTGTGATTGGCCGATGTGTTGCTCCGCCCCCTCAGGTAGAGGAAGCAGATGATTGGCTGAGGTATGGAAACCCCTGGGAGAAGGCGCGGCCTGAGTACATGCTGCCCGTTCACTTCTACGGTCAGGTGGACATGACGGAGACGGGAGTGAAGTGGGTGGACACTCAGGTCAGAGGACAAATGTCCACACGAGACACGTGTCCCTGAACCTGTCCCTGAACCATGACTGTGTGTGTGTGTGTGTGCACAGGTGGTGTTAGCCATGCCCTATGACACACCTGTACCTGGTTACCGTAACAACACGGTGAACACCATGAGGCTGTGGTCGGCTAAAGCGCCCGACGACTTCAATCTGCAAAACTGTGAGTTTAACTGTGACATCACGTCCTGTCCACAGCTGTGACATCACGTCCTGTCCACAGCTGTGACTGTGTGCATCTGATCATACGTGTCCCCGTCTTTGTCCCTCTGTCTTTGTCCACAGTTAACACAGGAGGTTACATTGAAGCAGTCCTGGACAGGAACCTGGCAGAGAACATCTCCAGAGTCCTCTACCCAAACGACAACGTGAGCCTGTCTGTCTCTGTGTCCAACTGTCCCTCTGATGCCCCTCTGATGTCCGTCTGTCCCTCTGATGTCTGTCTGTCCCTCTGATGTCTGTCTGTCTCTCTGATGTCCCTCTGATGTCTGTCTGTCTCTCTGATGTCCCTCTGATGTCTGTCTGTCCCTCTGATGTCCCTATGATGTCTGTCTGTCTCTCTGATGTCCCTCTGATGTCTGTCTGTCTCTCTGATGTCCCTCTGTGTCTGTCTGTCCCTCTGGTGTCTGTCTGTCCCTCTGATGTCCCTATGATGTCTGTCTGTCTCTCTGATGTCCCTCTGATGTCTGTCTCTCTGATGTCTCTCTGATGTCCCTCTGTGTCTGTCTGTCCCTCTGATGTCCCTATGATGTCTGTCTGTCTCTCTGATGTCCCTCTGATGTCCCTCTGATGTCTGTCTCTCTGATGTCCCTCTGTGTCTGTCTGTCCCTCTGATGTCTGTCTGTCCCTCTGATGTCCCTATGATGTCTGTCTTTCTCTCTGATGTCCCTCTGATGTCTGTCTGTCTCTCTGATGTCCCTCTGATGTCTGTCTTTCTCTCTGATGTCCCTCTGATGTCTGTCTTTCTCTCTGATGTCCCTCTGATGTCTGTCTTTCTCTCTGATGTCCCTCTGATGTCTGTCTTTCTCTCTGATGTCCCTCTGTGTCTGTCTGTCCCTCTGATGTTTGTCTGTCTGTCTCTCTGATGTCCCTCTGATGTCTGTCTGTCTCTCTGATGTCCCTATGATGTCTGTCTTTCTCTCTGATGTCCCTCTGTGTCTGTCTGTCTCTCTGATGTCTCTCTGATGTCCCTCTGTGTCTGTCTGTCTCTCTGATGTCCCTATGATGTCTGTCTTTCTCTCTGATGTCCCTCTGATGTCTGTCTGTCTCTCTGATGTCTCTCTGATGTCCCTCTGTATCTGTCTGTCCCTCTGATGTCTGTCTTTCTCTCTGATGTCCCTCTGATGTCTGTCTGTCTCTCTGATGTCTCTCTGATGTCCCTCTGATGTCTGTCTGTCTGTCTCTCTGATGTCTCTCTGATGTCCCTCTGTGTCTGTCTGTCCCTCTGATGTCTGTCTGTCTCTCTGATGTCTCTCTGATGTCCCTCTGATGTCTGTCTTTGTCTCTGATGTCCCTCTGATGTCTGTCTTTCTCTCTGATGTCCCTCTGTGTCTGTCTGTCCCTCTGATGTCTGTCTTTCTCTCTGATGTCCCTCTGATGTCTGTCTGTCTCTCTGATGTCTCTCTGATGTCCCTCTGATGTCTGTCTGTCTGTCTCTCTGATGTCTCTCTGATGTCCCTCTGTGTCTGTCTGTCCCTCTGATGTCTGTCTGTCTCTCTGATGTCTCTCTGATGTCCCTCTGATGTCTGTCTTTGTCTCTGATGTCCCTCTGATGTCTGTCTTTCTCTCTGATGTCCCTCTGTGTCTGTCTGTCCCTCTGATGTCCCTCTGATGTCTGTCTTTCTCTCTGATGTCCCTCTGTGTCTGTCTGTCTCTCTGATGTCTCTCTGATGTCCCTCTGTGTCTGTCTGTCCCTCTGATGTCCCCCTGATGTCCCGTCTGTCCCTCTGATGTCCCTCTGATGTCTCTCTGATGTCCCTCTGTCCCTCTTATGTCCTCAGTTCTTTGAGGGGAAGGAGCTGCGTCTGAAGCAGGAATACTTCCTGGTGGCTGCGTCTCTGCAGGACATCGTCCGCAGGTTCAAGTCACCTAAGTTTGGCTGCAGAGACGCAGTGAGGACGTCCTTCGACGCGTTCCCCGACAAGGTGAGACGACAGAAGACGACAGAGGACGAGAGACGTGGACGTGGTTCTTCTGTTGTGGTGGAGACTCACTGTGTGCTCATGTCTGCCCTCAGGTGGCGATCCAGCTGAACGACACCCACCCGGCTCTGGCCGTCCCTGAGCTGATGAGGATCCTGGTGGACGTGGAGAAGGTGGACTGGGACAAGGTGAGGACAGGGACAGGGACAGTCTGAATCTGGACTAAAGCCCAATTTATACTCCTGCGTAAAGTGCTCTGCGTAGCTACACAGAGTCCTCTGCGTCGACGCAGAACCTGTCGAAGAGCCTCTGCGTCGTCTCCGGGTGCACGGAATATTTTTTAAGTGTCCGTCACTCCGTCAAGGGACTACGGTGCTCTGTGCCGGCTCTCAGTGCGCTCCGGGCGTCCTGACAGAGGCGGAGCTGATCCCCGCCGATAACGCCGCTGCCGAACTATAAATACGTCATATCTATACACACACAGCACATGTTTAGACTCTAAATGGCCAATTTCTCGCCTCAAATTATCTTAAAACTGCGTTCCGTGACACAGAAAAGTGAGAAACGGCCACTTTTTCAACAACAGCAGTCTTTCTCTCTCTTTCTTTCTCGGACGCCATTGCTCACTGTAGCCAGAAGCACAACAACCTTGCGCAGCGACCCCTACTGATCGGGCGGGAAATTGCAGCGAGTGTCCGTCACCACGACGCAGAAGTATAAATGCTCGAGGCGTCTCCGTGGTGACGCAGACGGATAACGCATACGCAGTCGGAGAAGTATAATGTGGCCTATAGTCTTCATCATCACACCTGTGTGTGTGTGTGTGTGTGTGTGTGTGTGTGTGTGTGTCTCTGTGTGTGTGTGTGTGTGTGTGTGTGTCTCTGTGTGTTTGTGTGTGTGCAGGCGTGGGACATCACGTGTCGTACGTGTGCGTACACTAACCACACAGTTCTTCCTGAGGCTCTGGAGACATGGACTGTTCTCATGTTTGAACGACTGCTGCCGAGACATCTGTCAATCATCTATGAGATCAACCAGAGACACCTGGACGTAAGAGACACACACACACACACACACACACACACACACACACACACACACACACTGAGACACAGACACACACACAGACACACACTCTCACACACACACACACACACACACACACACACACACACACACACACACACACACACACACACACACACTACTTGCTGCATACTGAGGACCAGCATTTCCACTTTATAAATCAACACAATTAAAAATATCTACTTCATGAACGACATCTACAAAGAACTACTGTTTGCAGTACCATAAAATGTCTGCAGGTGGAGCCCCAGAGCAAAAAGGGCTGGAAAACTTTTTCGATTTTATTTTATTTTTTTAATTTTTGGACCAACATTTTACAAAAACGTCATACTATACTACGTCAACCAAAATTTAAAAAAGAATTTGACAAAAAAAAATTGGTGCAAAATTTTACAAAAACGTCATACTATACTATGTCTTCCAAAATTTGAAAAAAAAATTTGACCCAAAATTTGAAAAAGAAAATTGACCCAAAATTTGAAACAATTTTTTTACCCAAAATTTGAAAAAAAAAATTTGACCCAAAATATTTCGTCCAACATTTGACAAAAACGTCATTCTATACTATGTCGTCCAAAATTTGAGAAAAAAATTTGACCCAAAATTTTTGGTCCAAAATTTGAAAAAATAAAATTTGGTCCAAAATTTGAAAACAAAAAATTGGTCCAAAATTTGAAAACAAAAATTATGGTCCAAAATTTGAGAAAAAGTTGAGTTGAGTAAATTGAGTATAGCATGTTATAGCAACCTAAGGAAGTGATTTCAATGAAAACAAAGTGAGGACCGGCCAAAATGTCCTCACTCCGTAAAAATGACCTCACTTTGTTGGTTAAAAACCCTCACTGGTCCTCAGTATGCTGCAAGTACAAGACCACTCTCTCTCTCTCTCTCTCTCTCAGAGAATCTCGTCCATGTTTCCCGGGGACACTGAGCGTCTCCGTCGTATGTCTCTGATTGAGGAGAGCGCCCCCAAGAGGATCAACATGGCTCTGCTGTGTGTGGTCGGGTCACACACTGTCAACGGTGTCGCAAAGATACACTCTGACATCATCAAGAACTCACTGTGAGTGTGAGTGTGAGTGTGTGTGTGTGTGTGTGTGTCTCAGTGTGTGTGTGAGTCCCGTGTTGCCTTCAGGTTTCGTCTAAAACGTTGTTTCTTTCAGGTTCAAAGACTTTTATGAAGTTGATCCTCAGAAGTTTCAGAATAAAACAAACGGTGTGACGCCTCGACGCTGGCTGCTGCTCTGTAACCCCGGCCTCGCTGAGGTCATCAAAGAGGTATGACATCACCACTGTGACATCACCACTGTGACATCACCACGTCAGGGCGATGACCTCTGACCTCTGACCTCTGACCTCTTTGTCCCTCAGAGGATCGGTGACGGTTTCCTTGGCGACCTGCAGCAGCTGAAGAAGATCCTGGAGTTTGTGGACGACGCCTCTTTCATTAGGGGCGTGGCCAAAGTCAAACAGGTACAAACGCAGCCGTCTCATTGGTCCTCGGCTCCCCTGACCTCCGACCTCCGCGCCCCTCCGTCTCACGCCTCCTCTCTCCCGTCTCTGAACAGGAGAACAAGCTCAAGTTCGCCACCTGGCTGCAGAAGGAGACGCTGCAGCGCGTGAACCCAGACTCCATGTTTGACGTCCAGGTGAAGAGGATCCACGAGTACAAGAGACAAGTTCTCAACGTCCTTCACGTCATCGCGCTCTACAACCGTGAGAGGCTCCGCCCACTCTGCGCCCACTCATGACTCACTGGCTCCGCCCCCTGCTGCTCACTCTGTGTCTTTGTCTTTCAGGACTGAAACTGGAGCCTGACGTGGACTTTGTTCCCAGGACAGTGATGATCGGAGGGAAGGTATGAACACATGAACACGTATGAACACATGAACACGCGTGAACACGTATGAACATGTGTGAACACATGAATACACGAACACGTGTGAACACATGAATACATGAACACGTGTGAACATGAACACATGAACTCATGAACACATGAACTCATGAACACGTCAACTCATGAACACGTCAACTCATGAACACATGAACTCATGAACACATGAACACGTCAACTCATGAACACGTCAACTCATGAACACATGAACTCATGAACATGTGAACACACAAACATATGAACACGTCAACTCATGAACATGTGAACACATGAACACATGAACACATGAACACATGAGGAACATGTGACCTGGAATAAGGTCGCAGAGGTTGTGGTTGTGTTCTGTCCCTCATTGTGTCTCATTGTCCCTCGTTGTCTCTCATTGTCCCTCGTTGTGTCTCTGTCTCACCTGTAGGCGGCGCCAGGTTACCACATGGCAAAGCTGATCATTAAACTGATCACTTCAGTTGGTCATGTGATCAATAATGATCCTGCTGTGGACGACAAACTCAAAGTGATTTACCTGGAAAACTACAGAGTGTCTCTGGCTGAGAAAGGTGTGTGTGTGTGTGTGTGTCTGTCTGTGTGTGTGTGTGTGTGTGTGTGTGTGTGTGTGTGTGTGTCTGTGTGTGTGTGTATGTGTGTGTGTCTGTGTGTCTGTGTGTGTGTGTGTGTGTTCTTGTACTTGCAGCATACTGAGGACTAATGAGGGCTTTTAACCAACAAAGTGAGGTCGTTTTTACGGAGTGAGGACATTTTGGCCGGTCCTCACTTTGTATTCATTAAAATCACTTCCTTAGCATGTTGCTATAACATGCTATACTGAATTTGTAAAAAAAATATTATTTCGGACGACATAGTATTGTATGACTTTTTTGTCAAATTTTAGACCAACATTTTTTTTCAATTTTTTTTTTCAAATGTTTTTTAAATCTTTTTTTTTTTAAAAGTTCAAATTTTTTTTTCAATTTTTTTTTCAATTTTTGGAAGACATAGTATAGTACGGCTTTTTTTTGTCAAATTTTGGACCAACATTTTTTTTTTTTTTTTTTTTCAAATGTTTTTTTTAAATGTTTTTTAAATGTTTTTTTTTTTTTTTAAGTTCAATTTTTTTTTCAATTTTTTATTCAAATTTTGGAAGACATAGTATAGTATGACTTTTTTTGTCAAATTTTGGACCAACATTTTTATTTATTTTTTTTCAAATGTTTTTTTCAAATGTTTTTTAAATGTTTTTTTTTTTTTTTTTTAAGTTCACATTTTTTTTCAAATTTTGGAAGTCCTCAGTGGTTGTCATGGTAACATTCCCTCATGTCCTCAGTGGTTGTCATGGTAACATTCCCTCATGTCCTCAGTGGTTGTCATGGTAACAGTCCCTCATGTCCTCAGTGGTTGTCATGGTAACAGACCGTCATGTCCTCAGTGGTTGTCATGGTAACAGTCTGTCATGTCCTCAGTGGTTGTCATGGTAACAGTCTATGATGTCCTCAGTGGTTGTCATGGTAACAGTCTGTGATGTCCTCAGTGGTTGTCATGGTAACAGACTGTCATGTCCTCAGTGGTTGTCATGGTAACAGACTGTCATGTCCTCAGTGGTTGTCATGGTAACAGACTGTCATGTCCTCAGTGGTTGTCATGGTAACAGTCCCTCATGTCCTCAGTGGTCCCGGCCGCTGACCTATCAGAGCAGATCTCCACAGCAGGAACAGAAGCTTCAGGAACAGGAAACATGAAGCTGATGATGAACGGAGCGTTGACCATCGGGACGATGGACGGAGCCACGGTGGAGATGGTGGACGAAGCCGGAGAGGACAACGTCTTTGTCTTTGGTCTGAGGCTGGAGGACGTGAAGGACGTGGACAGGAAGGGGTGAGGACCGCGTTTACCAGCTTTTTACCAAAACTTTTCACGTCTAAATGTACCATGACGTCGTAACACCTTTACGACTTTTTTATGTCTTAATGCGTTTTGTTGGTGTTTTTTTTTACATTTTTGCGATGATTTCGCGACCTTTTACTGCATTATTACGACTTTTACGAAAACTTTTAACGTCTAATTGTACGGCGTTGTTACGACGTTATGTATTTCATGACCTTTGACTTTTACGACTTTCTGACATCTTTATTTTCGTGACGTTTTTACGATTACGAAGATTGTTTGACTTCTTCAGTCATTTTTACGTTTTCTGAAGACGTAACATAAACATAATAATGCGAAAAAACAAAAAACATCACGTTTTTTTTTTATTATTGATGCATTTTTTTGCGTGTTTTACATTTGACCTGTTACGACTTCGGTTTTATTTTGCTTTTGACTTTTACGGAAACTTTTTTTTCACGTCTAATTGTACGATGATTTCATGACATTTGACTTTTACGACTTCCCGCCATTTTGATTTCATGACGTTATTACGATGATTGTTTGACTTCTTACGACATTTTCACTTCGGACGTTTTTACTTTACATAGACGTAATAATGCGATCAAATTGTTTCTTTTTTAGACGTTTTGTGAAGTTTTAGCATTTTTGAATTTTTTTTACGACCCTTTTACGGAAACTGTTGACGTCTAAATGTACGATGATTTCATGACCTTTTACTACATTATTACTACTTTTACGAAAACTTTTGACGTCCAATTGTACGATGATTTCATGACCTTTAACTTTTACGACTTTCTGACATCTTTATTTTTTCGTGACGTTTTTACGATTACGATGATTGTTTGACTTCTTTTTATTTTTACGTTTTCTGAAGACGTAACATAAACGTAATTATGCGAAAAAACAGAACACATCACAGTTTTTTTCACCTTTTTTCACAACGTTTTGTAAAGTTTTAAAAAAAAATTTTTTACCGAAACTTTTGACGTGTAATTGTACAAAGACGTTTTTGTATAATTTTTAATGCGTTTTTTTTTTGTTTACATATTTGAGATGATTTCATGACCTTTTACTACATTGTTACATTGTTTACTTTTGACTTTAACGTAACTTTTCCGAGTACATTTGACGTCTAAGTGTACGATGATTTTGTGACCTTTGACTTTTACGACTTTCTGACCTCTTATAACTTTGCATTTGACGCATTTTTTTCAAACCGAACGATCGTACGTCATTTTTCCCGATGAATCGCAGATACGACGCCAGAGAGTTCTACGAGCGTCTGCCCGAGCTGAAACTTGCGGTGGATCAGATCCAGAACGGCTTCTTCAGTCCCACAGAACCAGGACTCTTCAGAGACCTGGTCCACATGTTGATGAACCACGACAGGTAGAGACAGAGAACGTCCACCATCATGTCCTCACGTGTCCATCATGTCCTCACGTGTCCATCATGTCCCTCACGTCTCCTCCAGGTTTAAGGTTTTCGCGGACTTTGAGTCGTACGTACGATGTCAGGATCACGTCAGTGACCTCTACAAGGTGAGCTCACCTGTGATCAGCTCTTCTCTCTTTGATCTCGGATCAGTTTTTCATGGATCGGCTGTTTTTTTCCCTGCAGGATCCTAAAGAGTGGACGAGGAAGGTGATCCGAAACATCGCGGCGTCGGGAAAGTTCTCCAGCGACCGAACCATCGCTCAGTACGCCTCTGAGATCTGGGGGGTGGAGCCGTCCGGCGTGAAGATCCCGCCCCCCAACGAGCCGCCGCTCGAAGTTCGTAAGTGATCGGCGAGAGGAGCGAGAATCCGATCAAACGCTGACGCGCCTTCGTTCGCGTGAAGTCAGTCACCGACGGAGACTCGCAATCGACGGAGCGTTGATTTCTTTTAAAACAAACCTCATTCACGATGTTCAGCAGTGACATCACAGCTAAAGCTACGCGTCGTTAAAGGGACAGTTCAGGGTTTTAACGTGTGGCTGTGAGCGCCCCCTAGATATCTATATACGTCACATGATCACGTGATCATGTCACTTTATTTGTTTGTAAACCACTCACTCTCCCACACCAAAGTCCAGAGATACGTGAACGTTCTTAAAACATCACAGACTTCATGACACAAGTCTTTTGTTTTTGTGGCTAGAATAATTTTTCCCTGGTTCTCAGCAGCAGGGGGCGCTCTCAGCACTTCTTTGAAACACTTGAACTTTCCCTTTAAAGACACTTTTCTTTTGATTTTATGATGAATTACCTCATGTCAGTTTTAACTGTTCTTATCTTTGTCGTTTAAACCTTAAATCTGACGTCAATGTGACAATAGAGCAGGGGATTCTGCCGCTTAATTTCACAGGTGCATTATGGGAAATGAAGCCCAGTCAGAATCAGTGTCAATATCACGATGTACTGTTTGTCTCCACACACACACGACTGCAGCTGAAAATAAAGCTTTGAGCAAATCACTCACATGACGTCGTTTTTGTTTCATTTGTAACCAAAAAATCACCACAGATGTTTTTAAAAGAGGAAAATCTTTAGTTCACAATTCAAGTCATAACAGAATTTCAGCTATTGTTGCAATAAAAGAATCAAAATGATGATTTTTGAAATGGATTTTCTCCAACATTCACTGGAAAGGTGAGGAATGACTAAGTTTGCGGTTAATGTATGTGATGGAATTTTGAACCCCCGCAATTTTTTTTTTATCAATTTTTTTTTAAAATTTTGGTCGACATAGTAAAGTATGACGTTTTTGTCAAGTTTTGGACCAGAAATTTAGGGTCAAAGATTTTTTCAAACTTTGGGCGACATAGTATAGTATTATGTTTTTGTCAAATTTTGAACCAAAAATTTTTGTCAAAGATTTTTTTTTAATTTTGGACGACATAGTATAGTATGTCGTTTTTGTCAAATTTTGGACCATTTTCTTTTTTTCAAAAGATGGTCACATTATGGACGACATAGTATAGTAGGACATACTACATAGTATATTATTACGTTTATGTCATGTTTTGGACCAAAAAAACGTTTTTCAAAAAAATGGTTAGATTTTGGACGACATAGTATAGTATGTCGTTTTTGTCAATTTTGGACCAAATGTTTTTTTCAAAAAATGGTCACATTTTGGACAAGATAGTATAGTATGACGTACTACATAGTATAGTATGACATACTACATAGTATAGTATGACGTTATTGTCAAGTTTTGGACCAAATTTTTTTTTCAGAAAATTGTCAGATTTTGGACGACATAGTTTAGTTTGACGTACTACATAGTATAGTATGACGTTTTTGTCAAGTTTTGGACCAAAAAAAAGTTATTCAAAAAAATTGTCAGATTTTGGACGACATAGTATAGTATGTCGTTTTTGTCAAATTTTGGACCAAATGTTTTTTTCAAAAAATTGTCACATTTTGGACAAAATAGTTTAGTTTGACGTACTACATAGTATAGTTTGATGTTTTTGTCAAATTTTGGACCAAAAAATGTTTTCTCAAAAAAATTGTCAGATTTTGGACGACATAGTATAGTATGACGTACTACATAGTATAGTATGATGTACTACATAGTATAGTATGACGTTTTTGTCAAGTTTTGGACCAAAAAAATGTTTTCTCAAAAAAATTGTCAGATTTTGGACGACATAGTTTAGTTTGACGTACTACATAGTATAGTATGACGTACTACATAGTATAGTATGACGTTCTTGTCAAGTTTTGGACCAAAAAAAAGTTTTTCAAAAAAATTGTCAGATTTTGGACGACATAGTATAGTATGTTGTTTTTGTCAAATTTTGGACCAAATGTTTTTTTCAAAAAATGGTCACATTTTGGACGAGATAGTATAGTATGACGTACTACATAGTATAGTATGACGTACTACATAGTATAGTATGACTTACTACATAGTATAGTATGACGTTATTGTCAAGTTTTGGACCAAATTTTTTTTTCAAAAAACTGTCACATTTTGGACGAAATAGTTTAGTTTGACGTACTACATAGTATAGTATGATGTTTTTGTCAAGTTTTGGACCAAAAAAAAGTTTTTAAAAAAAATGGTCAGATTTTGGATGACATAGTAAAGTATGTTGTTTTTGTCAAATTTTGGACCAAATTTTTTTTTCAAAAAATGGTCACATTTTGGATGAGATAGTATAGTATGACGTACTACATAGTATAGTATGACGTACTACATAGTATAGTATGACGTTATTGTCAAGTTTTGGACCAAATTTTTTTTTCAAAAAATTGTCAGATTTTGGACGACATAGTATAGTATGTCGTTTTTGTCAAATTTTGGACCAAATTTTTATTTCAAAAAATTGTCAGATTTTGGACGACAGTTTAGTTTGACGTACTACATAGTATAGTATGACGTACTACATAGTATAGTATGACGTTTTTGTCAAGTTTTGGACCAAAAAAAAGTTTTTCAAAAAAATTGTCAGATTTTGGACGACATATATAGTATGTCGTTTTTGTCAAATTTTGGACCAAATCTTTTTTTTTCAAAAAACTGTCACATTTTGGACGAAATAGTTTAGTTTGACGTACTACATAGTATAGTATGATGTTTTTGTCAAGTTTTGGACCAAAAAAAAGTTTTTCAAAAAAATTGTCAGATTTTGGACGACATAGTATAGTATGTCGTTTTTGTCAAATTTTGGACCAAATTTTTTTTTCAAAAAATTGTCAGATTTTGGACGACATAGTATAGTATGACGTACTACATAGTGTAGTATGACGTACTACATAGTATAGTATGACGTTTTTGTCAAGTTTTAGACCAAAAAAATGTTTTCTCAAAAAAATTGTCAGATTTTGGACGACATAGTATAGTATGACGTACTACATAGTATAGTATGACGTACTACATAGTATAGTATGACGTACTATACTACATAGTATAGTATGACGTACTACATAGTATAGTATGACGTACTATACTACATAGTATAGTATGACGTACTACATAGTATAGTATGACGTTTTTGTCGAGTTTTAGACCAAAAAAATGTTTTCTCAAAAATATTGTCAGATTTTGGACGACATAGTATAGTATGACTTTTTTGTCAAATTTCGGAAGACATACTATACTAAGACTTTTTTGTCAAATTTTGGACCAATTTTTTTAATCACATTTTGGACGACATACTATACTATGACTTTTTTGTCAAATTTTGGACGACATATTATACTATGACGTTTGTGTCAAAAAGTGTTTGTTAGATTTTGGACGACATACTATACTATGACTTTTTTGTCAAATTTTGGACCAAATTTTTTTTAATCACATTTTGGACGACATACTATACTATGACTTTTGTGTCAAATTTTGGACCAAATTTTTTTTATCAAATTTTGGACGACATACTATACTATGACATTTGTGTCAAATTTTGGACCAAATTTTTTTTATCAAATTTTGGACCAAATTTTTGACCAAATTTTTTTAATCAAATTTTGGACGACATACTATACTATGACTTTTGTGTCAAATTTTGGACCAAATTTTTTTTATCAGATTTTGGACGACATACTATACTATGACATTTGTGTCAAATTTTGGACCAAATTTTTTTAATCAAATTTTGGACCAAATTTTTTTAATCAAATTTTGGACCAAATTTTTTTTATCAAATTTTGGACGACATACTATACTATGACATTTGTGTCAAATTTTGGACCAAATTTTTTTTAATACAATTTTGGACGACATACTATACTATGACTTTTGTGTCAAATTTTGGACCAATTTTTTTTTATCAAATTTTGGACGACATACTATACTATGACATTTGTGTCAAATTTTGGACCAAATTTTTTTAATCAAATTTTGGACCAAATTTTTTTTATCAAATTTTGGACCAAATTTTTTTAATCAAATTTTGGACGACATACTATACTATGACTTTTGTGTCAAATTTTGGACCAAATTTTTTTTATCAAATTTTGGACGACATACTATACTATGACATTTGTGTCAAATTTTGGACCAAATTTTTTAAATCAAATTTTGGACCAAATTTTTTTAATCAAATTTTGGACCAAATTTTTTTAATCAAATTTTGGACGACATACTATACTATGACATTTGTGTCAAATTTTGAACCAAAATTTTTTTTAATACAATTTTGGACGACATACTATACTATGACTTTTTTGTCAAACACTGGACCAAATTGTTTTTATACAATTTTGGACGACATACTATACTATGACTTTTGTGTCAAATTTTGGACCAAATTTTTTTAATACAATTTTGGACGACATACTATACTATGACATTTGTGTCAAATTTTGGACCAAATTTTTTTTATCAAATTTTGAACCAAATTTTTTTAATCAAATTTTGGACCAAATTTTTTTAATCAAATTTTGGATGACATACTATACTATGACATTTGTGTCAAATTTTGGACCAAATTTTTTTAATCAAATTTTGGACCAAATTTTTTTAATCAAATTTTGGACGACATTCTATACTATGACATTTGTGTCAAATTTTGGACCAAATTTTTTTAATCACATTTTGGACCACATTTTTTTAATCAAATTTTGGACGACATACTATACTACGACATTTGTGTCAAATTTTGGACCAAATTTTTTTAATACAATTTTGGACGACATACTATACTATCACTTTTTTGTCAAACTTTGGACCGAATTTTTTTAATCAAATTTTGGACGACATACTATACTATGACATTTGTGTCAAATTTTGGACCAAATTTTTTTAATCAAATTTTGGACCAAATTTTTTTAATCAAATTTTGGACGACATACTATACTATGACATTTGTGTCAAATTTTGGACCAAATTTTTTTAATACAATTTTGGACGACATACTATACTATGACTTTTTTGTCAAACTTTGGACCGAATTTTTTTAATCAAATTTTGGACGACATACTATACTGTGACATTTGTGTCAAATTTTGGACCAAATTTTTTTAATACAATTTTGGACGACATACTATACTATGACTTTTTGGTCAAACTTTGGACCAAATTTTTTTAAATCAAATTTTGGACGACATACTATACTATGACATTTGTGTCAAATTTTGGACCAAATTTTTTAAATAAAATTTTGGACGACATACTATACTATGACTTTTTTGTCAAACTTTGGACCAAATTGTTGTTATACAATTTTGGACGACATACTATACTATGACATTTGTGTCAAATTTTGGACCAAATTTTTTTTATCATATTTTGGACGACATACTATACTATGACTTTTTTGTCAAACTTTGGACCAAATTGTTTTTATACAATTTTGGACGACATACTATACTATGACTTTTTTGTCAAACTTTGGACCAAATTTTTTTAATCAAATTTTGGACGACATACTATACTATGACTTTTGTGTCAAATTTTGGTCCAAATTTTTTTTATACAATTTTGGACGACATACTATACTATGACTTTTTTGTCAAACTTTGGACCGAATTTTTTTAATCAAATTTTGGACGACATACTATACTGTGACATTTGTGTCAAATTTTGGACCAAATTTTTTTAATACAATTTTGGACGACATACTATACTATGACTTTTTTGTTAAACTTTGGACCAAATTGTTTTGTCACATTTTGGAGGACATACTATACTATGACTTTGTTGTCAAATTTTGGACCAAATTTTTATAATCAAATTTTGGACGACACACTATACTATGACTTTTTTGTCAAATTTTGGACCAAATTTTTTTAATCAAATTTTGGACGACATACTATACTATGACATTTGTGTCAAATTTTGGACCAAATTTTTTTAATAAAATTTTGGACGACATACTATACTATGACTTTTTTGTCAAACTTTGGACCAAATTTTTTTAATCAAATTTTGGACGACATACTATACTATGACTTTTTTGTCAAACTTTGGACCAAATTGTTTTTATACAATTTTGGACGACATGCTATACTATGACATTTGTGTCAAATTTTGGACCAAATTTTTTTTATCATATTTTGGACGACATACTATACTATGACTTTTTTGTCAAACTTTGGACCAAATTTTTTTAATCAAATTTTGGACGACATACTATACTATGACATTTGTGTCAAATTTTGGACCAAATTTTTTTAATCAAATTTTGGACGACATACTATACTATGACATTTGTGTCAAATTTTGGACCAAATTTTTTTAATCACATTTTGGACCACATTTTTTTAATCAAATTTTGGACGACATACTATACTACGACATTTGTGTCAAATTTTGGACCAAATTTTTTTAATACAATTTTGGACGACATACTATACTATGACTTTTTTGTCAAACTTTGGACCGAATTTTTTTAATCAAATTTTGGACGACATACTATACTATGACTTTTGTGTCAAATTTTGGACCAAATTTTTTTAATCAAATTTTGGACCAAATTTTTTTAATCAAATTTTGGACGACATACTTTACTATGACATTTGTGTCAAATTTTGGACCAAATTTTTTTAATACAATTTTGGACGACATACTATACTATGACTTTTTTGTCAAACTTTGGACCGAATTTTTTTAATCAAATTTTGGACGACATACTATACTGTGACATTTGTGTCAAATTTTGGACCAAATTTTTTTAATACAATTTTGGACGACATACTATACTATGACTTTTTGGTCAAACTTTGGACCAAATTTTTTTTAATCAAATTTTGGACGACATACTATACTATGACTTTTTTGTCAAACTTTGGTCCAAATTTTTTTTATACAATTTTGGACGACATACTATACTATGACTTTGTTGTCAAATTTTGGACCAAATTTTTATAATCAAATTTTGGACGACACACTATACTATGACTTTTTTGTCAAATTTTGGACCAAATTTTTTTAATCAAATTTTGGACGACATACTATACTATGACATTTGTGTCAAATTTTGGACCAAATTTTTTTAATACAATTTTGGACGACATACTATACTATGACTTTTTTGTCAAACTTTGGTCCAAATTTTTTTTATACAATTTTGGACGACATACTATACTATGACTTTGTTGTCAAATTTTGGACCAAATTTTTATAATCAAATTTTGGACGACACACTATACTATGACTTTTTTGTCAAATTTTGGACCAAATTTTTTTAATCAAATTTTGGACGACATACTATACTATGACATTTGTGTCAAATTTTGGACCAATTTTTTTTAATACAATTTTGGACGACATACTATACTATGACTTTTTTGTCAAACTTTGGACCGAATTTTTTTAATCAAATTTTGGACGACATACTATACTATGACATTTGTGTCAAATTTTGGAACAAATTTTTTTAATACAATTTTGGACGACATACTATACTATGACTTTTTGGTCAAACTTTGGACCAAATTTTTTTTAATCAAATTTTGGACGACATACTATACTATGACTTTTTTGTCAAACTTTGGTCCAAATTTTTTTTATACAATTTTGGACGACATACTATACTATGACTTTGTTGTCAAATTTTGGACCAAATTTTTATAATCAAATTTTGGACGACACACTATACTATGACTTTTTTGTCAAATTTTGGACCAAATTTTTTTAATAAAATTTTTGACGACATACTATACTATGACATTTGTGTCAAATTTTGGACCAAATTTTTTTAATACAATTTTGGACGACATACTATACTATGACTTTTTTGTCAAACTTTGGACCAAATTTTTTTTATACAATTTTGGACGACATACTATACTATGACTTTGTTGTCAAATTTTGGACCAAATTTTTATAATCAAATTTTGGACGACACACTATACTATGACTTTTTTGTCAAATTTTGGACCAAATTTTTTTAATCAAATTTTGGACGACATACTATACTATGACATTTGTGTCAAATTTTGGACCAATTTTTTTTAATACAATTTTGGACGACATACTATACTATGACTTTTTTGTCAAACTTTGGACCGAATTTTTTTAAACACATTTTGGACGACATACTATACTGTGACATTGTGTCAAATTTTGGACCAAATTTTTTTAACACAATTTTGGACGACATACTATACTATGACTTTTTGGTCAAACTTTGGACCAAATTTTTTTTAATCAAATTTTGGACGACATACTATACTATGACATTTGTGTCAAATTTTGGACCAAATTTTTTTAATACAATTTTGGACGACATACTATACTATGACTTTTTTGTCAAACTTTGGTCCAAATTTTTTTTATACAATTTTGGACGACATACTATACTATGACTTTGTTGTCAAATTTTGGACCAAATTTTTATAATCAAATTTTGGACGACACACTATACTATGACTTTTTTGTCAAATTTTGGACCAAATTTTTTTAATCAAATTTTGGACGACATACTATACTATGACATTTGTGTCAAATTTTGGACCAAATTTTTTTAATAAAATTTTGGACGACATACTATACTATGACTTTTTTGTCAAACTTTGGACCAAATTTTTTTAATCAAATTTTGGACGACATACTATACTATGACTTTTTTGTCAAACTTTGGACCAAATTGTTTTTATACAATTTTGGACGACATACTATACTATGACATTTGTGTCAAATTTTGGTCCAAATTTTTTTTATACAATTTTGGACGACATACTATACTATGACTTTTTTGTCAAATTTTGGTCCAAATTTTTTTTATACAATTTTGGACGACATACTATACTATGACTTTTTTGTCAAACTTTGGACCGAATTTTTTTAATCAAATTTTGGACGACATACTATACTGTGACATTTGTGTCAAATTTTGGACCAAATTTTTTTAATACAATTTTGGACGACATACTATACTATGACTTTTTTGTTAAACTTTGGACCAAATTGTTTTGTCACATTTTGGAGGACATACTATACTATGACTTTGTTGTCAAATTTTGGACCAAATTTTTATAATCAAATTTTGGACGACACACTATACTATGACTTTTTTGTCAAATTTTGGACCAAATTTTTTTAATCAAATTTTGGACGACATACTTTACTATGACATTTGTGTCAAATTTTGGACCAAATTTTTTTAATAAAATTTTGGACGACATACTATACTATGACTTTTTTGTCAAACTTTGGACCAAATTTTTTTAATCAAATTTTGGACGACATACTATACTATGACTTTTTTGTCAAACTTTGGACCAAATTGTTTTTATACAATTTTGGACGACATACTATACTATGACTTTGTTGTCAAATTTTGGACCAAATTTTTATAATCAAATTTTGGACGACACACTATACTATGACTTTTGTGTCAAATTTTGGACCAAATTTTTTTTATACAATTTTGGACGACATACTATACTATGACTTTGTTGTCAAATTTTGGACCAAATTTTTATAATCAAATTTTGGACGACACACTATACTATGACTTTTTTGTCAAATTTTGGACCAAATTTTTTTAATCAAATTTTGGACGACATACTATACTATGACATTTGTGTCAAATTTTGGACCAATTTTTTTTAATACAATTTTGGACGACATACTATACTATGACTTTTTTGTCAAACTTTGGACCGAATTTTTTTAAACACATTTTGGACGACATACTATACTGTGACATTTGTGTCAAATTTTGGACCAAATTTTTTTAATACAATTTTGGACGACATACTATACTATGACTTTTTGGTCAAACTTTGGACCAAATTTTTTTTAATCAAATTTTGGACGACATACTATACTATGACATTTGTGTCAAATTTTGGACCAAATTTTTTTAATAAAATTTTTGACGACATACTATACTATGACTTTTTTGTCAAACTTTGGTCCAAATTTTTTTTATACAATTTTGGACGACATACTATACTATGACTTTGTTGTCAAATTTTGGACCAAATTTTTATAATCAAATTTTGGACGACACACTATACTATGACTTTTTTGTCAAATTTTGGACCAAATTTTTTTAATCAAATTTTGGACGACATACTATACTATGACATTTGTGTCAAATTTTGGACCAAATTTTTTTAATAAAATTTTGGACGACATACTATACTATGACTTTTTTGTCAAACTTTGGACCAAATTTTTTTAATCAAATTTTGGACGACATACTATACTATGACTTTTTTGTCAAACTTTGGACCAAATTTTTTTATACAATTTTGGACGACATACTATACTATGACATTTGTGTCAAATTTTGGTCCAAATTTTTTTTATACAATTTTGGACGACATACTATACTATGACTTTTTTGTCAAATTTTGGTCCAAATTTTTTTTATACAATTTTGGACGACATACTATACTATGACTTTTTTGTCAAACTTTGGACCGAATTTTTTTAATCAAATTTTGGACGACATACTATACTGTGACATTTGTGTCAAATTTTGGACCAAATTTTTTTAATACAATTTTGGACGACATACTATACTATGACTTTTTTGTTAAACTTTGGACCAAATTGTTTTGTCACATTTTGGAGGACATACTATACTATGACTTTGTTGTCAAATTTTGGACCAAATTTTTATAATCAAATTTTGGACGACACACTATACTATGACTTTTTTGTCAAATTTTGGACCAAATTTTTTTAATCAAATTTTGGACGACATACTTTACTATGACATTTGTGTCAAATTTTGGACCAAATTTTTTTAATAAAATTTTGGACGACATACTATACTATGACTTTTTTGTCAAACTTTGGACCAAATTTTTTTAATCAAATTTTGGACGACATACTATACTATGACATTTGTGTCAAATTTTGGACCAAATTTTTTTTATCATATTTTGGACGACATACTATACTATGACTTTTTTGTCAAACTTTGGACCAAATTTTTTTAATCAAATTTTGGACGACATACTATACTATGACTTTTGTGTCAAATTTTGGACCAATTTTTTTTTATCAAATTTTGGACGACATACTATACTATGACATTTGTGTCAAATTTTGGACCAAATTTTTTTAATCAAATTTTGGACCAAATTTTTTTAATCAAATTTTGGACGACATACTTTACTATGACATTTGTGTCAAATTTTGGACCAAATTTTTTTTAATACAATTTTGGACGACATACTATACTATGACTTTTTTGTCAAACTTTGGACCGAATTTTTTTTTAATCAAATTTTGGACGACATACTATACTATGAAAATTGTGTCAAATTTTGGACCAAATTTTTTTAATCAAATTTTGGACGACATACTATACTATGACTTTTGTGTCAAATTTTGGACCAAATTTTTTTTATCAAATTTTGGACGACATACTATACTATGATATTTGTGTCAAATTTTGCACCAAATTTTTTTAATCAAATTTTGGACGACATACTATACTATGACATTTGTGTCAAATTTTGGACCAAATTTTTTTTTCAAAAAATTGTCAGATTTTGGACGACATAGTATAGTATGACATACTACATAGTGTAGTATGACGTACTACATAGTATAGTATGACGTTTTTGTCAAGTTTTAGACCAAAAAAATGTTTTCTCAAAAAAATTGTCAGATTTTGGACGACATAGTATAGTATGACGTACTACATAGTATAGTATGATGTACTACATAGTATAGTATGACGTTTTTGTCAAGTTTTGGACCAAAAAAATGTTTTCTCAAAAAAATTGTCAGATTTTGGACGACATAGTTTAGTTTGACGTACTACATAGTATAGTATGACGTACTACATAGTATAGTATGACGTTTTTGTCAAGTTTTGGACCAAAAAAAAGTTTTTAAAAAAAATTGTCAGATTTTGGACGACATAGTATAGTATGTTGTTTTTGTCAAATTTTGGACCAAATTTTTTTTTCAAAAAATTGTCAGATTTTGGACGACATAGTTTAGTTTGACGTACTACATAGTATAGTATGACGTACTACATAGTATAGTATGACGTACTACATAGTATAGTATGACGTTTTTGTCAAGTTTTGGACCAAAAAAAAGTTTTTCAAAAAAATTGTCAGATTTTGGACCAAATGTTTTTTTCAAAAAATGGTCACATTTTGGACGAGATAGTATAGTATGACGTACTACATAGTATAGAATGACATACTACATAGTATAGTATGACGTTATTGTCAAGTTTTGGACCAATTTCTTTATTCAAAGAATTGTCACATTATGGACGACATAGTATAGTAGGATGTACTACATAGTATATTATTACGTTTTTGTCAAGTTTTGGACCAAAAAAACGTTTTTCAAAAAAATGGTCAGATTTTGGACGACATAGTATAGTATGTCGTTTTTGTCAAATCTTGGACCATTTTTTTTTTTCAAAAAATGGTCACATTATGGACAACATACTGTAGTATGACGTACTACATAGTATATTATTACGTTTTTGTCATGTTTTGGACCAAAAAAACGTTTTTCAAAGCATAATTTGACTTTTCAACATCACACATCAATTTGACAAAGCAGGGAATTGAACCCACAACCTACGGCTTTGAATGCCAGCGTTTTGCCAATTGAGCCACTGTGACACCTTAGAGGTCTTGTCTATTTGTCAAATTGTGGATGGCGTAGTATAGTATGACGTTTTTGTCAAGTTTTGGACCAAAAAAAAGTTTTTCAAAAAAATTGTCAGATTTTGGACGACATAGTATAGTATGTCGTTTTTGTCAAATTTTGGACCAAATTTTTTTTTCAAAAAATTGTCAGATTTTGGACGACATAGTATAGTATGACGTACTACATAGTGTAGTATGACGTACTACATAGTATAGTATGACGTTTTTGTCAAGTTTTAGACCAAAAAAATGTTTTCTCAAAACAATTGTCAGATTTTGGACGACATAGTATAGTATGACGTACTACATAGTATAGTATGATGTACTACATAGTATAGTATGACGTTTTTGTCAAGTTTTGGACCAAAAAAATGTTTTCTCAAAAAAATTGTCAGATTTTGGACGACATAGTTTAGTTTGACGTACTACATAGTATAGTATGACGTTTTTGTCAAGTTTTGGACCAAAAAAAAGTTTTTCAAAAAAATTGTCAGATTTTGGACGACATAGTATAGTATGTTGTTTTTGTCAAATTTTGGACCAAATTTTTTTTTCAAAAAATTGTCAGATTTTGGACGACATAGTTTAGTTTGACGTACTACATAGTATAGTATGACGTACTACATAGTATAGTATGACGTACTACATAGTATAGTATGACGTTTTTGTCAAGTTTTGGACCAAAAAAAAGTTTTTCAAAAAAATTGTCAGATTTTGGACCAAATGTTTTTTTCAAAAAATGGTCACATTTTGGACGAGATAGTATAGTATGACGTACTACATAGTATAGTATGACATACTACATAGTATAGTATGACGTTATTGTCAAGTTTTGGACCAATTTCTTTATTCAAAGAATTGTCACATTATGGACGACATAGTATAGTAGGATGTACTACATAGTATATTATTACGTTTTTGTCAAGTTTTGGACCAAAAAAACATTTTTCAAAAAATGGTCACATTATGGACAACATACTGTAGTATGACGTACTACATAGTATATTATTACGTTTTTGTCATGTTTTGGACCAAAAAAACGTTTTTCAAAGCATAATTTGACTTTTCAACATCACACATCAATTTGACAAAGCAGGGAATTGAACCCACAACCTACGGCTTTGAATGCCAGCGTTTTGCCAATTGAGCCACTGTGACACCTTAGAGGTCTTGTCTATTTGTCACATTGTGGATGGCGTAGTATAGTATGACGTTTTTGTCAAGTTTTAGACCAAAAAAATGTTTTCTCAAAAAAATTGTCAGATTTTGGACGACATAGTATAGTATGACGTACTACATAGTATAGTATGATGTACTACATAGTATAGTATGACGTTTTTGTCAAGTTTTGGACCAAAAAATGTTTTCTCAAAAAAATTGTCAGATTTTGGACGACATAGTTTAGTTTGACGTACTACATAGTATAGTATGAAGTACTACATAGTATAGTATGACGTTTTTGTCAAGTTTTGGACCAAAAAAAAGTTTTTCAAAAAAATTGTCAGATTTTGGACGACATAGTATAGTATGTTGTTTTTGTCAAATTTTGGACCAAATTTTTTTTTCAAAAAATTGTCACATTTTGGACGAGATAGTATAGTATGACGTACTACATAGTATAGTATGACGTACTACATAGTATAGTATGACGTACTACATAGTATAGTATGTCGTTTTTGTCAAATTTTGGACCAATTTCTTTTTTCAAAGAATTGTCACATTATGGACGACATAGTATAGTAGGATGTACTACATAGTATAGTATGATGTTTTTGTCAAGTTTTGGACCAAAAAAAAGTTTTTCAAAAAAATTGTCAGATTTTGGACGACATAGTATAGTATGTTGTTTTTGTCAAATTTTGGACCAAATTTTTTTTTCCAAAAATTGTCAGATTTTGGACGACATAGTATAGTATGACGTACTACATAGTGTAGTATGATGTACTACATAGTATAGTATGACGTTATTGTCAAGTTTGGACCAATTTCTTTTTTCAAAGAATTGTCACATTATGGACGACATAGTATAGTAGGATGTACTACATAGTATATTATTACGTTTTTGTCAAGTTTTGGACCAAAAAAACGTTTTTCAAAAAAATGGTCAGATTTCGGACGACATAGTATATAGTATGTCGTTTTTGTCAAATTTTGGACCATTTTTTTTTTTTTCAAAAAATGGTCACATTATGGACAACATACTGTAGTATGACGTACTACATAGTATATTATTACGTTTTTGTCATGTTTTGGACCAAAAAAACGTTTTTCAAAGCATAATTTGACATTTCAACATCACACATCAATTTGACAAAGCAGGGAATTGAACCCACAACCTACGGCTTTGAATGCCATCGTTTTGCCAATTGAGCCACTGTGACACCTTAGAGGTCTTGTCTATTTGTCAGATTGTAGATGGCGTAGTATAGTATGACGTTTTTGTCAAGTTTTAGACCAAAAAAATGTTTTCTCAAAAAAATTGTCAGATTTTGGACGACATAGTATAGTATGACGTACTACATAGTATAGTATGACGTTTTTGTCAAGTTTTGGACCAAATGTTTTTTTCAATAAATGGTCACATTTTAGATGAGATAGTATAGTATGACGTACTACATAGTATAGTATGATGTACTACATAGTATAGTATGACATACTACATAGTATAGTATGACGTTATTGTCAAGTTTTGGACCAAATTTTTTTTTCAAAAAATTGTCCGATTTTGGACGACATAGTATAGTAGGATGTACTACATAGTATAGTAGGATGTACTTCATAGTATATTATTACGTTTTTGTCAAGTTTTGGACCAAAAAAACGTTTTTCAAAAAAATGGTCAGATTTTGGACGACATAGTATAGTATGTCGTTTTTGTCAAATTTTGGACCAAATCTTCTTTTTTCAAAAAACTGTCACATTTTGGACGAAATAGTTTAGTTTGACGTACTACATAGTATAGTATGATGTTTTTGTCAAGTTTTGGACCAAAAAAAAGTTTTTCAAAAAAATTGTCAGATTTTGGACGACATAGTATAGTATGTTGTTTTTGTCAAATTTTGGACCAAATTTTTTTTTCAAAAAATTGTCAGATTTTGGACGACATAGTATAGTATGACGTACTACATAGTGTAGTATGACGTACTACATAGTATAGTATGATGTACTACATAGTATAGTATGACGTTATTGTCAAGTTTTGGACCAATTTCTTTTTTCAAAGAATTGTCACATTATGGACGACATAGTATAGTAGGATGTACTACATAGTATATTATTACGTTTTTGTCAAGTTTTGGACCAAAAAAAGTTTTTCAAAAAAATGGTCAGATTTTGGACGACATAGTATAGTATGTCGTTTTTGTCAAATTTTGGACCATTTTTTTTTTTTTCAAAAAATGGTCACATTATGGACAACATACTGTAGTATGACGTACTACATAGTAAATTATTACGTTTTTGTCATGTTTTGGACCAAAAAAGTGGTGTTGTCTATTTGTCACATTGGGGACGGCGTAATATAGTATGACGTTTTTGTCTAGTTTTGGACCAAAAAAATAGTTTTTCAAAAACATTGTCAGATTTTGGACGACATAGTATAGTATGTTGTTTTTGTCCAATTTTGGACAAATTTTTTTTTTCAAAAAATGGTCACATTATGGACGACATAGTATAGTAGGACGTACTACATAGTATAGTATTACGTTTTTGTCATGTTTTGGACCAAAAAAACGTTTTTCAAATTTTTTTTCAGATTTTGGACGACATAGTATAGTAGGACGTACTACATAGTATATTATTACGTTTTTGTAAAGTTTTGGACCAAAAAAACGTTTTTCAAAAAAATTTCAGATTTTGGACGACATAGTATAGTATGTCATTTTGGATGAGTTAGTATAAGGTGTTTTTGTGTTTCTAAAGGTGAAGTTTGACCCTGTATCACTCCAGAATTCTACAGTAAAAGTACAACATACTACTTGTGCATGAGGTAAAACAGGTACTCTATTCAGTAAAACTGCATTCATAAAGTACTCATAAAAATGCTATATTTTATACCAATTCAAAGTTGGCAGATTAACCTCATTTGTGCTGCTAAAAGTGAAGTTTGAATCTGGATTACTCCAAAACCACACAGTAAAAGTACTTCATACTACTTGCCCATACAGTACAACAGGTACTCTATTCAGTAAAACTGAAATCATAAAGTACTAACAAAAATTGTGTACTTTATACCAATTCAAAGTTGGTAAATTAAGCTAATTTATGTTGCTTAAAGTGAAATTTGACCCTGTATTACTCCAAAAGTATACAGCAAAAGTACTTCATACTACTTGCGCATGAAGTACAACAGTTATTCTATTCAGTAAAGCTGAAGTCATAATGTACTCATAAAAAATGTGTACTTTATACCAATTCAAAGTTAGTAAATTAAGCTAATTTGTGTTGCTTAAAGTGAAATTTGACCCTGTATTACTCCAAAAGTATACAGTAAAAGTACTTCATACTACTTGCGCATGAAGTACAATAGTTATTCCATTCAGTTAAGCTGAAGTCATAAAGTACTAACAAAAATTGCGTACTTTATACCAAGTCAAATTTGGCCAATTAAGCTAATTCGTGTTGCTAAAAGTGAAGTTTGACCCTGGATTACTCCAAAAGTATACAATAAAAGTACTTCATACTACTTGTGCATGCAACAGGCACTCTATTCGGTAAAACTGAAATCATAAAGTAATAATAGGAATTATGGATTTTATATCAATTCAAAGATTATTCCATTTTTCTTATGTTAATTCCAATTAGTTTTCCTAATTTCCTAACAGCCCTATATGATCTTATGAAATCCTCGTCTTTGTGACGTCTTAATGTCTCCGTCGTCTCCTGTTGTGTCTCCTATTTTTCATGAGTGAAAAAACAAACATCTCCGTCTGTTTGTGTGTTATTTTCTGTATGCAACAGCAGATGGCGGTGTCTCCATGTGCTTCCTGTCCTCTCGTCTTCCATTTCCTCTCAGTGTGTTCTCCAGCGTCGCTGTTGCTTTGAAAATAAAAATAAAAATAAAAGACATTTCACAACAAACCCTTTCTTTCTCTCTCTCTGTCGTTCTTCCCTGAGGTGAAGATCACGACGACTCTGGAGTTTGTAAATCATATACTTATTTTTTTGAAACAAGTATAACAAGAGTTTTACTTGTAATTTGCAGCAAGACATTAATATAGAAAGTGAAAAAACAACCACACACACAACGTTTCACTCGAAGTTTTCAAATTGTGGGAAAAACAAGTGCCTGAATACGTCTGTCCGTCTATAAATAAATAGAAAACAGGAAACTATCTGAATAAAAAGTAAAGTAAAGATTTGTTTGTCAGATTTTGGACAAAATACTAAACTATGACTTTTTTGGTGTCATAGATTATTTTTTATTTCAAGTAAACTATCTGAAAAAAGTTGAAAAGATTCAACTTTATTGGGAAGAAAAAAATCTAAAAAATATATTTTTAAATTCTAAAAGAAAATTTGAAAAAAGAAAATGTCCAAAACCTTTTTTTTTATTATTCTATTTTTTCCTTTTGTGAAAAAAAGGTAAAAAAAAAAAAACTATTTTCTTTTTTCTAAAAATTTCAATTTTCTCAAAAGAATTTCAGGAAACTTTTTGAAAATAAATTCAGGAAACTTTTTGAAAAAAAAAAAAAAATACAGAATTTTTTCAAATTTTGGACTACATAGTATAGTATGGCGTTTTCCTCAAATTTTGGACCAACATACATTTTTCAAAAATTTGTCACATTTTGGACGACATAAAAGCATGCTTTTTTTTGGTAATTTTTTTTACTTTGTTACTTTGTATGAAAATTTGGAAAAAAAATATCTGCAGTGATAAAAGTTCTGTTAAACCAGGTTTATTTAAGACATCATTGAGTATTTAATACATGTGGTACAAGCTTAAATCACATTACTTATTTATTATTATTATTGTTTTAAATCACAGATTATGAGAGACATAAATTCTAAATGAGCTAAAACAGATCAAGGCGACAGGTTTCTGTCGTGATGACGCAGAGAAACCGTGGTTGGATTCAGTTTCGTGGACTTTCCCCGAGTTCAGACTGTGGTTAAAGAGTAGAAAACGTCCACTTCTGCTTTTCTCAGCTGCAAAACACGGGAATATTCAGCGTTTTACATCTTAAATCTAATGAAGCATAAAATACTACAATATTATAACGGAAAGATGAAAAGTTAGAGATATGAACCGTTTCTAAAGTGTTTTATGTTGTTTCATGAGGATTCTTGTTCTTGATACTCACAACAGCTTTTGTGTTTTGCCTTAATGTTGTCTTTAATTTAGTGTTTAAGTATTACGCTACACTCTACAACAGGGGTCACCAACCTTTTTGAGACAGAGAGCTACCTTAAGGGTAAAAAATAATATGGAGGGCTACCATATAATATTTTTTTGTTTGTTTACCATTTAAATGATTAATATTATGCATTCAACTGCATACATATTAATTCCAGTGCTTACTCCTAATGATTATCAGTTTGTATAAACAATATCAAAGATATTTTACTGAGCGATCATACGGATACATGCAAGTGAGGTGAAGTGAAGTGAGCCCGCGGGCACCGTATTGGCTGCCCGCGGGCTACCAGGTGCCCGCGGGCACCACGTTGGTGACCCCTGCTCTACAATATCTCTATTAAAACAAGAAATTGCAGTTTTTAAAACTACGACTGGACAGAAAACACACAAACGCATCACTTTACAGTTTCAGGGCCCTTTTCTACTCAATTAAAACACTTTTCTCAAAGAGCAAATCGAGCAAAAACTAGGTTAAAATGAACTCAAAAGGTTCGAATAATAAGCTGCGGTTCTCTACAAGCTGTTGTCGTGGTGCTATGGCTCCATCTTGTGGTGACTCCCGAGTATTGACAGACAGACTGTTCCATTATAAGAGTCTTTTACTGAGAGAAACAGCAGCAGCAGCATCTATAAACACACAAAGATAATTAAAAATACAATAAGATAGAAATGACCCAACAAGAAAACACCTTTTTTTATTTTTTTTTTTATTTGTGTATTTATTTTACAATACAACAAAGAAACAGAAAAAAAAAACACATTTTACCACAATTACTCACCTGTAAAAACATGTGTTTTTATAACAAAACGAGTGCGGTAACGTCACGCGTTGACGTTGGTCTCGCTCTCACGGTTTCAGCGACTAAGATCTTTCATCGTCCACATCCGCTTGTCCTTATGCATTTGTTATAGATTGTATATTTTTAGAGCTGGAATAACACAAACAGACTTGCGAGGACGAACGCACACACACACACACACACACACACACACACGCACACTGACAGACGGACGACTCCCACTGTTTCTGCTTCCTCTCCAGATCGGAATTGTTCCAAACATCCATGTTCTACATCACACAAAAATGTGATTTTTGATTGAAATCTTCCAGTGTTTTCTGAACTCCCGTCACATACTCGTCCCCGTAACTCGGTCCCAGAGGCACAGACGTGACCGAGGGGTCGTCGGGGTCAAGGGGAAACGCGGCCAATCAGAGACGTGCCGCTCCCTTCTTCCTGTCTCCGATGGTAAGCGCCCCCCCCAGAAAAGCATCGCAGGAACTGCACAAATCTGCCTCCCGTGGCTTCAAAGCATCAAAGAAAACACAGGAAGAGACGTTTTTGTTCGATTTACTCGCCTGAAAGTAAATACTGGACTGGATTGAACTGTAAAAAAAAAAAGGAATTGTGGTTGAATTCCTGAGCCAGGTGGGGCAAACAGTCCCACTCCCGGCCAACAGGGGGCAGACGCCGAGAGTGTAGGATGTTTACACGACCTAGAACTCAGCGGTTGCGTATGAGAACATCGTAACTGACGATAAAAACACAAAAAATACAGCTGGTTTCTTGCGTTTATACATAATATAATATCATTTGATGCCTTTTCTGCTCAATTATTCCCCTTAAAATTAAACCGATTAAGAGATTTAACTGAACAAAAGACTCACGTGATTAAAACATGCAGCTGCTTCAGTCTGTGAAGCGTTTAAAAATACGTCGTCTGCTTTATCTTGAGGTTAAACGAACTCTCTTCCGCCTCCACACCAAAGTCCGTAGAGAAAATCAAATTTTTTTTTAGCTCATGGGAACACAGCAGCTGCTGGTCCTCTGCTGCCTCGTGTGGTACGTTTGCGTCACTCGGGTAAACCTGTATGGTAATGAACGATTTCAAAAACGGAAGTTATAAAAATCACACGTTAGTTTACGATTAGAGTCAAGAGTGGATCAATAACTCCTGTGTGCTGTGATGTAAAATAAACGGT
>NC_139812.1:28046506-28151506 GCF_963457635.1 Microchirus variegatus | reverse complement strand
ATTCTTTGTGTTACAGTACAGACACACTTAACGCTCTCTCTCTCTCTATGTTTTCTTTACAGGGCTTTTGTTGTCCCGTAAGCATTCTATCAACATGGTACATTCCAACCACCTTAACTCCCCAATGCACACATGTTTACCATGTAAACACGACTCAGCGTTTCTGTTTAGCCACCACACACACACACACACACACACTCCCACACAAACCTAATTACTTCTTCACACGCTAAATGGACGTTGAGGACTCTCCAAAGTGCCCTCTCTGAAACCCGCCCCCCCAATCCCAAACGCTCACTTCCTGTCTCCACTCCTCATTCACTTTTTCCACACAAACACAAGTTTTTATAATCTTGTGAGGACACATCATAGACATAACACACAAAAACTTAACCCCAAGACCAAGTTTTGACCCATAAAAAAAGACCCTTTAAATCCAAAATGTCCTCACAAAGACATAAAAACACACAGAGAAACTGCAGCGTCCATGTTTTTCACAAAGAGGAAACTTTTAAGATAAAACAGTGAGCATGAATGTGCCTCTGTGTGTGCGTGTGTGCGTGTGTGTGGTATAAACAAAGACCAAAAACCTGGTCCTAATGAGGCAGAACCTCATTTCTGAGGGGATTTTGTAGCCAGCTCGCAAAGCTTTGTAGTCAACAATTTTGGTGCATTTTTGTGACAGTGTTACAGTGCCACATACAGGCCTGGCATATGTACTACGGCGTTTTGGGAGATTTGGTGGCTGAGGACATTTTCGTGAAAACAATGCTGTGTTTAAGGACAACAATCTAACAGTCAAATTGAGGTCACAGGAAATTCTACTGTGTCATCACATGTTCCAATATCCTTTTTTTTTAAGCCTCCAGACAAAGAAAAAAGTTAAAAATATCTCCCACTTCACCACAAAAACCAGAATTCTTCTACAAACTCTGCAAAAAAAAAAAATTAAACGCCTGATGAAGCAATTCCTGGGCTCCCCCGGAGCCGTCGACTCTTGGCGTTACCGTATTGTGAAAAGCGCTCTCTGCTCCAGGCCGTCCACGTAGTAAACGAGCCTCGCGAATGGTTTTCGACGACGCGACGCGTATAGAGCGCTTTCAGGAATGTTAAATATCCGAGCGTGCGCGCTGCGGCGTCTCCGATTTCGCCGTTTCTGCACACTTTCTGGAGAACGGCGAGATGCTAATGAGTCTCCGTGTGCATGATGGGTACTCCATTCTCTCTCTCTCTCTCTCCCCCCCGCTCTCTCTCTCGCTCTCTCTCTCAGGTCACTCGGGGAACAAAGCAAACTTTATCAGAACACTGCAATCCTGCATTCCCCACATTCTTAGGACTTGGCAACCGCCTGACACGAGTGAAGAAGGAAAGAGGAGGAGGAGGAGGAGGAGGGAAGGAATAAAAGCAGGTGTACTCAAGAAAAGTTTTAGTCTTTTCCTAAATCTGCTGCAGGATTGAATATAATCTACATTATTGCTCAAGAGAATAGAGATTAAAACAGAAACAGGAATCCAACAAACTTAAAAACTGTAACACAGGGACTAACATGTCTGGAGCAACGCATTATAAAAGGAAATAATGATTGAATTGGCTTTTTTGTGTAGTTCGAATCGACTCTACGTTTATAACCTCAAAGGCAAAAGGTGATATTTTACTTTGGCTTTTTACAAAATCTCAACTTTATGACCAAACTCTGACAATAAATAACACCTTTTAATGACGTCCAGGACGTAAAACCACATGTAATCTAATTATACCCCCAAAAACATGGTTCGACACACTTTCCACACGTCGATTAACTTTGACGCCTCCCACTGCATCACTTTAAAAAGTAAAATATCCTCATATTTTGTCCAAAAACCTAGGATTTATATGTATATTTCCCCTGGTTTAGCTGTTATAAAGAAGACGACTGGCTTCTCAGAAGAATTCTTCGCCACCGTTAGCATTACAGACCTCTACACCAACATACGTGGACTGTCTTTTTATATATTATGTCTCAATGCTGCAACTCTTTCAGGTTCATAAGTGCAGCAGCAGGTAGAAGAAGACTTCACCGGTGATGTATTGATGTTTAAAAGTGCTGCGGAGGAAACCTTTAAAGTGCTGCCAAGCGCCGCGTCCGTGCGTCTTCTTCTGTCCGGAGGCGTTTGCGTCACCGCAGCGAGTCGGCGTCAAAGCTGCACTTCATCAAGAACGCCACTTCAGACCGAGTCGACGCTTTGCGAGCCTTTGAAGTTCATAATATCACGTTCCTGTTCGCTAAACTCCAACAATTTTAAAGTCTTTTCGGTGCATTTAGCTCCCGCTGAACAGAAGAAATGACCGCCCAAATCTTCAATAACGTCGATATCGGTACTTCGTGATAACAGATACGTCGATAGCCTACTGTAAATCTGCCTTTTTGAGACTAGAGACATAAAACAGCCGAGAGAAACCGGTGCTACGATGCTAAAAAACAGTTACGGTACGCGTCAGTGAACTTGAAACCCTGGAATAAACGGTGCGCAACTGAGAGATTTGACTTTATTTGAGGCTTGTGGTCGAGAAATAATCTAAAATGACACGACTGAAGTGCTGCAAACATCACTCCTGTAGTTACTGCGACAATTTTGGACGACCACGACCTGTGGCCAAGGATAAATCTCTAAAAACTCCAACTTCACGCGGCGTCCATCAACTCCCGTAAATCAGTGATCGACAAACACTCAGACCAACAGACGCCGCCTAAGCCGAGCGCAATGCGTGACTCAGTAACTTCGCGCGTGGATGTAAAACTCCACCAGTTACTGCTCGGCTTAGCAGGTTTTACATTTACAGGTTTCCGTGCGGCGACTTAGCAAACTTTTAAAGTCAACTTTCACCCCCAACACACCAAAGTCCATAGAGAAAAATCTGCGTTTTTTTTTTTTTGCTCTACTGTCGCTTCATTTAGTAAGTTTGTGTCACTGAGGTGAATCTGAATAAAGGGATTTCAAACACAAAAGACTTTGGTGAAGCTGAAAAAGTGGCAAAACTTAATTAAAAACTAAATATTGCCGAATAAACAGGACTATTATTAGGTGAGCGTGTTACTATTCAGTGCACTGACTCACCAGAGGAAGTCAAGTGCATTTTTTAGAGAGTTCACTTGTGTTTAAAAAAAGGCGCAACCCTCTAATTTTGGTAAAGAAGAAGAAGAAGAAGCAGCTTATTCCGATTCTCCTTCAGTTTAACGGACCAGCGGACGTTCTGCTCAGGCTCCTGAATGCTAAAGAGAGCTGCTGGAGCGTGAAACCACAACTCTGATTATTAACACCGTCGACTGTTCAAACGTCAGGTTAATGTTGCGTACCGGGGGGGGGGGGGGGGCACAGGAAACTACGTTGTGCAATCGTGTTTGGGAAAAAGTTGATGATAAACTTGTGGTCTTTCCCCTCCTTAACGACCGCTTTTCAGAGTGAAGGTTTTAAATTCTCTTTTACAGACAACGTCACGTACAACGCAAGGTATTTTGACTGTGATAACCGTCACGCTGAGCGATAAGAAGATTGATATCACTCTGTGCTTTTTTTCTGCAGCCAAGAGGCGGTTAGCGTTGTTAGCTTAGCTAAAAACTAGGAGCGGGGCGATGAAAGCTCACAGTTGTTAGATTTCTGTTTGTGTACCAATTAAACAACGTGTCAACTAGCCAACAAGTGCTTACACAGTGTTAATTATTACAAAGGTGTTCAGGCAGCAAGATGTCAGATAAGCTATGCTAACCGTAGCGTAACGCAACTGCCTTTAAATGAAACATATGAGCTTGTCACCGTGTAGCAACATGCTAACGTTGCGTTTGCATCATGGTACGGTTCTGATTTGGGGCGGTAAAGCCATGAATCAGGCTATGCGTGGCGTTTACTGTACCCGATAGCCGCGTTAGCGAGACACACGGCGTCAAAGTTATTCCAGGAGTTTGTTTTTGTGGCTTTTTTTGGTCTAAACAAGACGTCCGGTTTAGTAAGAGAACAGACTGCGGTCGTGAGTACGTTATTTTTCTGTCGCCCAATCAGCTGACTGTTGTGGGTTGAGCCGGTCCCCACGTGGACCGTACCATTCCATCAACTCAAAATGGAACCGTTGGGGCCAATTCCTTCTGGAAGCGTGAAAAAATACGTACCGTACCAAACGGAACTGTAGCACTTGGTGGAAACACAGCTTAAGTCGTGCATCTGATATTAAAAGAGGTTGAATCGCGCGAAACAGTTAACTTTACATGATTCAAAGGCTAATTTATCAAAAATATCTTGAGAAAAATGTACTTATGTGGTCCCCGCCATTTCAGAAAAGTCAGCAAATACGTAAAAACCCAAAGTTTCTAACAGGAAAAGAAGATTGTGAACGTCTACGTATTCAATAACTTTACATTAACACAACAAAAAAATTCACAACACAAAACAGCTGGACTGAGATCAACAACTCCTGTGTTCTGTGAGGTAAAAAGAAAAGAAAATGGCTGTTTTTGTCAGTGGAGTCTGGTGCAGGACAGAGATCGTTAAAAAAAAATGTCTGGCTAACGTGAGGTAAAGCTTTTAGCTTAATTGCACAGATTACAAAATATACAGTATATGACAGTGGAGTGCAGTTTAATAACAGACCAGACTCAGTTTAAAGCATTGATGTGTTACAGGAAAACGGCTAAATGTGTTGCTTTTAAAAGAAAAATGGCTCTAAAAAGAAGACGGGGATGGAAACTATGGCCGTGTTGTGTAAAAGCGAGTTCAACCAGGGGCCGTGAAAGACGATATCAAAGTCCGACAGGCTTTCCTTTCCCTGAAAATGAAATGCCTTGTTTGCATTGTTTTGGCGTTTTTCAATGAGCTACAGTACGTTCTGTGCCGTTTTCTTGGCTCCACATCTGTTCCCACATTCCCTTGATTTACGGTTTTTCATTCATTTGTGCAATTTTTTTTAAAATGCACAAATAAGTCATTTAAAATAGAAGCGTCTTTCCTCTCGACGGCAGACCCCTGACCTATAATGTATCGTGGGATGGGCTGAGAATTCAGGAAGTGGCTCCCGTCGTCTCCACGGCAACCCTGAGGTCAGCCCCGCGAGGCCGGAGACCCCTCCTCAAACACAAAGCGCCCAGAGGCCTGGATCAACACAAACAACCAAGGCGTACGCGCACGCACACACACACACACAGACTCACACACACATGCACACACACACACAGACTCACAAGGACACGGACATAAGGCCAAACTGCAGTTAGCTAAGTGAAGCACTTCCTGTATCTGACAACGCCATACTTAAAGTATACAACATGACAGACTACTGTAAATCATTAGTGAATATGTAACCCTGGTGGACTACACTGGTGCACACTGTACGTTAAAGTGGGAAAAAACAGCTGTTCGTTTATGTCCAAAGCTCCAAATGCTGCTATATACGCTAAAACTATACAAGTTAGAACTAGTGTAATTGGTAAATCTAATTTATACTAAAATTAGCACAGTTTCTAAAGGGACTGATGGTGGTTTGCCATTTTAATCTCGACCCTACACTGTCATTTTCAGACGGGGAAACTGTCGTTCGTGTCATTTCGTAAGCCGCTAACTCTCCCGCACCAAAGCCCTTAGAGAAATTTGGCGTTTTTAAGCTAACAGAGGACTCGGTACCCACAGGTCTACGGCTTCCCCGTTTGGTTGATTTATGTCATTAACCCTTTAAAAAAGGTGCTACTCAACCATTTGGTCGACCACTATATAAAAGTCACTATATGGCATTGAAAAATGCATCAAGCTGAACTCACTAACACTTAAATGTCACTTGTTCCTTATGTAGACCAGGTTTTATTATGAACAGACGTCTCAACCGTTTGGTAGAGGCCTGTATCTGTAATACTGTAGGGTCTAATAAAAATAAATAAATATTGATTGTAGTTATTGTTGTTATCATCATAAGTAATATTAAATAAGTAAATAAAAAAAAATTATTTGCTTTTTTCTTGATGCGTACCTTAAAGGTTTAAAGGCGCCATATGTAAGAATGTGGTCAAAAACAGTAACTACATTCAAATTCAAAACACCGAGGTCTTTTAGGTTTCGTTTCCCGCAACCCGTGGTTGCTCGGCAGCTGAGACTCTACTTACTGCAACGGTTGGTAGGTGGCGCCACATGCAGAAAAACATGATTTAAAATAATCAACATGATTTGCAGTCTGCAAATATATTTGTTTTTAATGCAAATATTTTGTCTGTACTGTTGTTGTTGGTGAGTTCAGTTTGTTATATGAACATTATTCATATAATACATAATGCACCTTTAAGGTTAAATTCAAACAGCAAAATACACAAAACAACTCATTTGAACTCACCTATAGGGGGCAGCGGCGAGTCAACAACTCAATGTGAGCCGTGACATAAAAAAATTGCAGATTTTCTCACTGGAATTTGGTGTTTATACACCTAATTTAACAGATTTTATCAAGTTAACCTGCTGTTAAGTTGAAATTATTCTAAATTATCTATATTCTGGATCTCAATATAAACCTGTCGTGGATTCTTGTTTGCACATTCCTCAGGTGTGTTGACTCCAACAACACCGGCCACACAAAAGGGTCACGTGTCGTTTGTTTAGGGTATTTTTAAGTTCACTTTGAACACCCCCTTTTTTTCACTGCGTGCGCTCTTCCGCCTTCTGCCTGGGAACCAAACTACGGACGATCCCAGGAGAGGAAAAGAGACGAACGGGTTGAGAAGAAGGTCGCGGTTAAACGCTCAGTCCGACCGCAGATTAACGATTACCTGCTTGAAACTGACTTTCTTGAAAAGTTGACGACCGAACTACGACCCCTGGGTTTGCTATTCAGAAAAACATCCACCGATGTTAAGCATTCTGCAAAAAGGCTTTGGTCGTAAGGCTTCAAACCTCAAACCTACTCATTTATACATTACCTTGTATGTTATTTAGTTTAGTGAGTTTCTGGTTAAACCAAAACAGATTTACGCCGTTTCCTGCATTTTACGGACACAACTACTCAATCAACAGAGAAAATGATTTGGTACGATCCCTAACTTGGACGTTGGTCACGGTTTTATTACTTCCACGAGTAAATACAGTCGTTTAGACTAATGGACAGTGAGCTTACTACATGCATTCATTCAAAAATAGCCTGGGCTGTTGCACGCAGGTTTGATTTAACGCCTTTTGACGGCCTTAAAAGCGTGTGCTTCAGGTCCACACTGTGAGGACTATTGTCCTTTAAATTCCACTTCACTTTCTCCCACTTTGGACAAGCGTCACAATTAATTAGAGCAACACCCAAAACCAAGCTCCACCTCAGGCCGGGCAGTTATTTGACTGCCAATTACGTATATAACCTTTGACTTTTTTAGCAATAAGATGTTAAGGCATAGATTTATGACATCAGACGTGACATATTTCACTGTTCGTCAGTTGAAAACCGTTAAATTAACTGGTTTATTCCAAGTTTAACAGTGGAAAAAGGGGGCAATATTTAATTATGTGATATTTATCGTGATAATTATCGCTGTATCGACCAATTTGGACTTCTTTTTTTAAATCGTGGTATGCGGTAACGGTATTGGCTTTATCGGTCAGCCACCGTAACCGTTTGAAACGCAACGAAATGACGCGGATCCGTCGTTGCGCGAAACCCCGTTCAAACGCTTGTCAATTTAAGACTTTAAGGGCGGTCCGCGGGATTTAAAAACCCGGATCGGACACAGATAAGGACATTTATAGAATCTAATGAGACTTTTTTAAAGTTCGGCTCACGACACTCGTGTCGATAACCTCTCCGTCCGGTTCCCACAGCTGTTGAAGTGAGGGTCTCTGTGGCCGAGAGCCGCGGTGGCTGTGTCTGGAGGTGTGCGAACCATGGGGGGGGGAAAAGCAGCACACGAAATCTTAAAACTTCTTTTTTTTGCACTATATTAATAATATTATCGATCTCGCATTAACGCCGATTTTTAAAACGCTCTATCCTGACGCTTAATATTTACTTTTTTTGTAATTTTCGACGTACGCAGGTGTGACGAAAGCGACGCCAAGTCAAACTTTGATGGTTTTTCGGACGAGGTTCGGTTTTGCAGTTAAAAGTCGGTCGAGAGCGGTTCGAAGGGGAAAAGTCACTCACCGTGAGGCCGTTTTCCTCGCGGACTTCGACAACAAACGTTGTGGCCGGAGACGGACCGCGAAGTCTCCGGACGATGTCTGCCACTTGTCCCGGTGGACTCCGCCGGAGCAGGGGTGATGAAGTCGATGACGTAGAAGACATTAAAACATAAAGTATATACATTTATAAAGTTTAATTTTCAGTCGCTGAACATTCTTCTCCTCTGTTCCTTCTCGTCCGGACTGTCCTCTGTCAACTCTGGAGGTTTTTGTAGGAAGAAAGCTGGACTGAGTCCAGCCCCCTTTTACCCGACTGACCGGCGTTAAGCTAGCTAGAGCCGTTAGCCGCGGTGACGTTCCGTTTCCGGTGAGTCTTTTCTGAGTAAAAGATACAGTTAAATAAAGTCCAAAATACAGATACTTAACATACTAGAGGAAGGACAATGCTTCCGTATATGTTCGCGAAGATGTTTTAATTTAATATAAAGCGTCAAATTTACCGTAAAAACAAAACGTTTCTTCATAAAATGTGTAACTTCCGGTTTCATGTTGCCTTGCCTTTATTGACTTGACAGAGACGGAGAACTGACCAATCAGCAGAGATGGGCCATATCTCACCTGCACACACACACACGCACACGCACACGCACACGCACACGCACATTTGTATTAATGAGGACATAACTCATTCAATAACCTTCATTTATCCATAAACTTAATTTAAAGGCCCAATATGTAAGAATGTGGCCAAAAACAGTTACTACATTCAAATTCAAAACACCGAGGTCTTTTAGGTTTCGTTTTCTGACGTAACTGGCAACCCGTGGTTGCTCGGCAGTTGAGACTCTACTGACTGCAATGATTGGTAGACGGCGGTAGGTGGCGCCACATGCAGAAAAACATGATTTGCAGTCTGCAAAATATTTTTCTTAATGCAAATATTAAGAAAGTCTCTGTGACATATTAGGGGGATTTTACTAAGTATTTAGACGCCGTTTACGCGCTGGAAACCAAACTGCACGCATGACACTGGCTTTTTAAAAAAAAACGTCTTCACTCTCCTGCACCAAAGACCACGGGAAAATAAATACGTAAATAATCCACGGCTGCCTCCTGAAATCCTGACATTCTCACGTTCACACACCTGTGACGACGGGTTAGAGTTTCCAGTTGAAACCTAATCTCCAATTTGCATGTTTTAGACTGTGGGAGGAAACTGGATTACCTGCAGAGAGAGAGAACACACACACGCACACACACACACACACACACACACATATACACAGAAGGGCTCCAAACACCTACACCTGTAGGTGGCGCTGTTTCAGTGACACAAAGTGTTCTGCGAGCTAAAACGTTTTTGGAGTTTATCTCTATTTGTCGGAAAACTTTGAAAAATAGCATTCCAAGATGGTTGCCACACACACACACCACTACTGTTATCGATGATAGCACTCGTGTTGTTTTTGGAATTCTAAGTAGATTTTGGGATTATAAATCGATTTTGGATTATATGTAGATTTTGGGATTATAAATAGGTTTAGGAATTCTAAGTAGATTTTTGAACTAGAAGTAGATTTGGGATTATAAATAGATTTTGGATTATATGTAGATTTTGGGATTATAAGTAGGTTTTGGGATTATAAATAGATTTTTGAAATATAAATAGATTTGGAATTCTAAGTAGATTTTGAAATTCTGAGTAGATTCAGGAATTATAAGTAGATTTTGGAATTCTAAGTAGATTTAGGAATTATAAGTAGATTTTGGGATTATAAATAGATTTCGGAATTACAAGTAGATTTTGGAACTATAAGTAGATTTTTGAACTAGAAGTAGATTTGGGATTATAAATAGATTTTGGATTATATGTAGATTTGGGGATTATAAGTAGATTTTTGAATTATACGTAGATTTTGGGATTATAAATAGATTTTGATATTATAAGTAGATTTGGGGATTATAAGCAAATCTTGGGATTATAAATAGATTTTTGATTATATGTAGATTTTGGGATTATACGTAGATTTGGGGATTATATTATTAAAGTGAATTTAGGAATTATAAGTGACGTGTGTAAATCTTTTTAACCGATCTACAGTTGGACATCGTTGGCTTTGACTCTTGTGTCAGATGACTCACGCTCGTGAATCTTCCAGTGACGTTGCTCTCTGACCGATCAGTGGCTTGACGTCACAAAAAAATGGACACTGATGGATGGAAAAGAAAAACAAAATGAAAGCAAAGTCAAACGGAGCCGTTTCCATCTCAGGACTGAACCACATGTTGACAAAAGGCTGAGTCGAGAACATGTGACGCTGAAGCTCTTTCAACCTTCAGGGCGACGAAGCCTTTGTGCAGAAGCCTCACCCTGAAGTGGCCTCATGAAACACAGACCTCGATTCACATGTTCTCCCCCCAACAACACACCACTATATCTAATGCTCTTCAAAATGTAAACGCCTACACACACACACACACATATATATATATATATATACAGTATATATAATGGGTTTTTCTCTGGTTTGCTTTTTCCACAGCCCTTATTTTTGCCTTTGTTTAGGCCACAAAAGCAGGAGCAGAAACCTACAGGTATCAGGATCTGACAGCAGATAAAACACCTCCATGTTGAAGCGAGTGTGTTTACGCTCAAAGCAGCATAAGAACTGGAGGGGGGGGGGGGGGTGAGGAGTTGACAGTCAAAGCAGTGGTGTCCGACTTTATACTGTATGAAAATAAAGATCACGAAGAATCGTGAAAATCTTCATCGTCGTCGTCTCAGCGACGTGTTGACACTCGCGTCTCCGTTGTTGTTGTACTTGTTGTTTTTCAGGTATTTGGTCCGTGAAGTGCACCAATGAGCTCGGGACGTTTTGTTTTTGTGTGTTTTCACTGCACACTTTCACACACATCATTTAACTTCATATTGTTTTGGGGGAAATAACTTGAAAAGAAGTCGCCCTCACTGTTTAAGCTCCTTTACTGACACACTAGCATCACAAGTACTGTTGTGTACTTTTACTGTTTAATCTGCTTATTTTTGTTAGAATTATAATAACAGCAGTTCTGTTTACATTAAAGTACTTTTCCTGCCATTTAAACGCTAAATTTGTCGGAAAGCTAAGGCCACGCCTCTTTTGACGTAGTGAAAATCCTTCGTTAGCTGTTCGATCATGAACATAAAGACCGAGTTTGGCTAACCCCGACTCGCTCAAACGTGGCTAGGACGAGTTCGTTCAAATGCGTAAACTAGCCGTTTTTGTTTTTCCAAAAATGGTGCGTCTTAGATGCGATAGAAAAAAAAAATCAACCTCAGTGACGAATTTCATGCATTTTTAGTAACCTCCTAAAAACCCGTAAAACCTCACGACAGCTTTTCCTCTTTGATGTGTGTTGGCAGTTTTTTTTTTTTTTTTTGCTCATTCACGTTAGGGTGCTAATCGGCAAAATTCGAAAAGGCCGACTTCCTGTTGATTTGAGGCCATGGTTACGGTCGACTTTTTTGTTCGTCTTGGTCTATAACATCTTTCCACCAAGTTGCGGGAAATTCGGTGGAACTCAGTGTATGCCGAAGTTATAGGGCACTTCCTGTTTTGTGGCGAATGGTCGAAATTCGCAAAAACGGAGAGGGTTGCCGTGGCCGTGCTGTTTTAAATCCGCAAAACCTTCCGCTTTTCATCTATGATGTGTCTGGTACAAATTGGCGCGTTTTTTTTATTATGTCGCTATGACAAACTCACTCACTTTACGTGGGATGAAAATCGTCAAAATGAACTCAAAACGGCCGACTTCCTGTCGAGTTGAGGCCATGGTTACGGTTGACTTTTTTGTTCGTCTTGGTCTCTAACATCTTTCCACCAAGTTTCGGGAAATTCGGTGGAAATAAATTTTAAACAGTTAAAGGTAAAAAGTTGAAACGAAATAAAACGGGTGAAAAGTAAAGACCGACACCGATTCCCATCCTTTCAAAAAAAATACTAAACAAAAACGAAAACTATTTATTGTTTCTGTCGCTGTTAAACAATGATTGACAAAGAAAAACTCTGTCAGAATGAAAGTGTGAGAACACTTGAAGTGTGAGTGTCCAAGTTAATCATTACTGGAAACGCCTGTAAAAGTTCACACACACACACACACACACACACACACACACACACAGGTTTCATGGGGAAATGAGGCGTGAAACACACACAGTCATGGACGAAAGTGTGTGTCCGTACAGCGTCTGCATCGGCGTACGAGCACGAGAGGTCGCCGACCTTTTTCCTCAGACACGACCGCGACTGAAGAAGAAGAAGAAAGTGAAGGAAAACAAACCTTTTCACGGGGAAATAAACAAACACGCAGATAAATAACAAGCCGGTGAAGAAAAAGATGCAGCGTTTGCACGTTTCGTGTGTGTTTTGTATACAAGGAAGTGCAGACGCTGCAGAGGAGAAGACAAAGGAAGTGAAGACGAGGACAGAGGTCAAATTTCACTGATCGGGTTTAAAGACCAACAAACGCACATTCTTCTTCTTCTTCTCGTGTATTTTTACTTTTTTACGTTTCTGTTTTATATATATATATATATATATAATAATAACCAGAATCAATTCATCTTTAATATTTATATAGAGCTTTTCATACACTCAGACTCTCACTGAGTAAAGTACGGCTTCCCCAGTGCCTGTACATACAGTAGATGTGATGGGAAACAGCACCACCTGCTGTTCATACAGAGAAAATACACCTCACAGCAATTTACAATGTATTGTATATTCTATTCGGTTTTTTAAATATTTTTTTCCACGGTTTTAAGGCACATTTAAATTGTATTTTTTTTTTAAATCTCATTGTGGGATTATTAAAGGATTATCGTATCTAATCTAATCTGACTCATTATGTCATATTCACCTTACAATCATAACAATCTAATCTAATCTAATCTAATCTGGACGATAATGTCATATTTAGATGTAGAAGTATGAATATGTGAATATGCACATTTCAGTTTTCGGGCTATTTAAAACTCGACAAATAATTGGATTAAAAAAAAAAAAAAATCAGCGAGAACACAATAACATATATAATATTAATTTAATCTAAAATAATCTGACCCACAATTACAGTATAAATAAATGTATGTTTTATGACAATTAGTTTAAAACTCGGTATGTCATATTCACATTAAAATATGTAAATGTGAAAATTAACTGTTTAAAAGTGTCAAAATCCATGTGAACACACTGACAGATGTTAATCTAATCTAATCTAATCTAATCTGATCCTCAATTATATGAAAAATCACATTTCCAATTTCTGTAATTTACTTTAAAACTCGATATGTAACATATCCATCTGATTTGGATTAATTTAGTCTAATCTAGTGAACTTTAATCTAAATTAACCAAATAAAGATGGCTGACTTTTCCCACTCACTCTCCTGCACCAAAGGCCACAGAGAAAATCACTGTTTTTTCCATCGCATGCTCACAGTTGTTATCGATCAGTGCTTCATCTTGTGATTCCAGTGTTTCAAATCCTCTGTTCAGGTTTTACCTCAGTGACACAAAGTGACCACACGAGGCAGCAGCGGCGGACCAGCACCAGAGCATTTTCTCTATGGAATTTGGTGAAGGAGAGTAAGTGCTTCACAAAACCTCAGGATCCATTAGGGGAGAAAAAAATGAATGAACGCGACAAATAAAACTGCTTCCTGTCATCATTGTCCAGCAGTGATGTGATGCGTGCAGACACAGCACCATCTAGTGGCCGGAAGCAGGAATACACACTCACACACACACAGAGCCGTACTTCCTGCCTTACTGACACATCAGTGCACCTCAAACACACGCGCTTTAGAGTGAAATGAGGCGTGAGAACACACACAATGTGCAGGAATGAAAGGGATTTATTGTGTTTTCATAACAAAAATCTTTCAGCCTAAACAGTCGTCACATGATCAGCAGCGCAAAATAAAAATAATAAATAAAGGAAATAAATTTAAGACGTGTACTTCGAGGCGTTCAGTCCACACGTGATTGAGCAGCGGAGGAATTTAATTATTATTATTTTGAATTCCTACATTAATCATTTCAAAGGTGCATTTTGTAAATTGAATATATATGTATATACATATACGTATACGTATATACATATAAATACAGATATGTGTATATACATATATACAGTACATATATACACATATACATATGTACATACACATACATATATATGCACATATACAGTACATATATACACATATACATATATATACACACGTGTATGTCTATGCATATATATTCATATATACACAATATATATACACATCCATATATATGCATATATACAGTACATATATACACATATACATATATATACACACATGTATGTCTATGCATATATACACATATATATACATGCACATACATATACATACATGTACGTATATATGTATATATATTTATATACATACATGTACCTATATATGTATACACACACGTGCATGTATGTATATACATACAATATACATACATACATATATATGTATATACAATATACATTCATATAAATATATTCATATATACACATATATACATAAACATACATGTACGTTTACATATACATATATAGACATACATATATATATATACATATATATATACACATGTATGTTTACGTGTATGTACATATGACATATATATATATATATATATATATGACAATTAAAAAAATAAGTAATAAAAATCAACAAATTTTTTCATCTTCAGTGACTCAAACCACATTTTAAAAGTTATTGAAATAGACAATAATAGAGACGTTGCTTCATGGTGGAGTTGGATTATTAATCCGCAGATGACGGATGACAACTCAAGGAATTAAGTCATTTATGGTTATATATATATATGTATATATAAATATATATATGTGTGTGTGTATAATCAGAGAGGCTGATGGATGCTCTCTGTGAAACGTTCCCCAGTGTAAGTACCATAGTGCAGCGTGTCTTCCTGCGCCGCGGCCCAAGACATTTGCCCACTGGAGAAGCGAGCGGCCCAGCGTCCCTGAGGGTCCACGGTCACCACGCCGCCCAGAGCAGACACTCTGGTCTTCATGTAGTCCAGACCCAGATCACTGGCCTCCTCCACAGAGTGACCTGAGAGCAGACGGAGAGAGGACAGAGAACATTATCAAAGGGTTGTCAGCTTCTCGTCCTCTGCTGCCTCCTGTGGTGAGTTTGTGTCACTTAGGTCAATAGAAATATAGGATTTTAAACACAGAATCCACCAAAATCGTTGATTTTCTCCATGGACTTTGGTGTGAGGAGGAGACGGAGGAGCGTTTTATCTACGACTATCACTCCAGACTCTACCGTCGTCAATATATTTTGATTTTTTTTGTTCAATGTTTGTGTCGTGGGAGGAAGTGGAGCCTCATCGTCTGTCATTACACCGGTACACCCACTCTCACTGTGCACCAGACGCTCCACAGCTCTACAGTTTATCTGATAAGTTCATCACATGGCAGCAGCTGAACATCAACAAGATCAAACTGAGCGTCAGAAAGAGGTAGAGACGGTCATTTAAGTGACTTTGACTGTTAGAATGAGGCTCAGGGAGTGTTTTTCTGTCCAAATGCGACAAAATTAGGGAAAATATTGACTAAACACGACATGTAGCCTTTAGGGGTGGGGGGAAAAAATAGATTCATATTTGAATCCTGATTCATAAACTTCAAAAATTGATTTTTGAAAAAAAACAAAACATTTTTTTTGTTAAGTTTCTATTTTGAAAAAACTCACCCGTTTGTGTTATTTGTGTACAGTTTATTTTTGTAACTTCTGGGAGAAAAAGGCAGCTAGTCTAAGCTTTTATTTATTTGTGCAAGTCATTTTTTTTTTACAGTAAGTTTGTTTTGAATGAACAAATGTTAACTTTTGTCTTAAGTTTGCCTTTGTTTGATCACATTATCACATTATCTTATACAAACTGGATTGTTTTGATGCCATAATTTGCCTTAACACACTATAGTAGCCTTTATTTATAGTTACAGGAAACACAAAAAGTCACCTATTAGCTCCAAAATACGACAATATGCCAAATTTTTACTTTGTTGTTTATCTATTCATGAAATGTTAAGACTCTATATTCAATAAAGCAACTTAAATCCACCCCCATTTTTACTGTTTCAACCCTATGCTCTAATGGTTGTTGAGGCTCATCTAGTGTGATTTTCTCTCTCACACACACACACACGCGCGCGTCCTACTATACTATGTAATCCAAAATTTGAAAAAAAGAAAAAAAAAGAGGAAATTTTGACCCAAAATTTGAAAAAAAAATTTGGTCCAAAATTTGACAAAAAAAATTTGGTCCAAAATTAAAAAAAAAAATTTGGTCCAAAATTTGGTCCTAAATTTTACCCAACATTTTTGGTCCAAAATTTTACCCAACAAGTTTGGTCCAAAATTTGATTTTTTTTTTTGGACAAATTGAGTACAGCATGTTATAGCAACCTAAGGAAGTGATTTCAATGAAAACAAAGTGAGGACCGGCCAAAATGTCCTCACTCCGTAAAAATAACCTCACTTTGTTGGTTAAAAACCCTCACTGGTCCTCAGTATGCCGCAAGTACAAGAACACACACACACACACACACACAAATATCTCTAGAGTTGACAGAGAACGGTCCAAAAAAGCGTTCAAATATCCAGTCAACGTCATTTCTTGACAATAAGAAGTCAAAAAGAAGACCGTCTCTCTGTCCCTAATAAAGCGGACATTGGTGCTCACTAAAGGCCTGTATGTGTGTGTGTGTGTGAGACCTTGCTCCATGTGGAAGAGGATGAGTCTCGCCAGAGTGACTTTCATGATGGCCTCTCCGTGGCCCGTCGTCGACACCGCGCCCACGTTGTTGTCAGCGTAGCCACCGCTACCTAAAACACACACACACACACACACACGTGTGTGTGTGTATATTAAAACATTTTAATATACATTTAAAATTCAGTTCAGAGACTGATTTCCTTGTTATTAACACACACACACACACACACACACACACTTTGAAGTGAAAAGGTCCTAGATTAGCAATCTCCAAACGCAGTAAAATTCCATCTAATGCTTAATATAAATTAAGTATTTAATTATTTTAATTTTTTTAATTATTTTGAAATGATTCTCATTCAAGCTCATGTCCTCTACTCAAGTGTTTCTTTTATCTTCAATTGTGATCACTTTTTGTAAAAAAAAAAAAAAATGAAGTGGTAATTTATCACATTTCCTCTTAAACCACACACACACACACACACACACACACACACACACACACACACACACACACACACACACACACACACACACACACACACACACACACACACACACACACACACACACACACACACACACGCGCATGTTAAATTCTGGGATTATACATAATCCCATACATCGTCAAATGGAATTAGCTCCTCCCACCACGTCACACATTTCCCTGCACTTTGAACACATCCTCGGACACTTGTGTGAACTCTTGATCGATCGCAGACGGACTCTAATCCACGTCGTGAAGCCTCATCACTCATTGACTTTGAGAGATTAGAGACGAGCTGACGTGGACAAAAACCCGGTTTAACCTGCAGCTGATTATAAAACAATGTTGTCGGGGGATCGATTTCCGACTGTGTCACGCCAATACTCGTCCTCTCATATTACGCACTTTTAGCCCGCGGGGCATGTTCCTCTGCTGCATTAGGGTATTAAGAGCGCTGTGGATCCGACGTGATGGATATCAAGTGCGCCGTCGGTGAAGTGTAGCCAGTTAGAAATTACAAAATAAACAAAGGTAGGTAAATATTAACCAGGTGCCTGGTTATTGACAAACTGGTTCGAAGACGACAGGAAACAATAAAACCAGCTGAAGAGGCTTCAAACCCGTCTGACCTATGCAGGGCGTGTCGCCGACTCGTCCCTCCATCTTGTTCAGCATTCCGCCAGTAGAGGTCGCACAGGCTACGTTGCCGTCGCTGTCGACCGCCACGGCTCCGACGGTTCCCATCTTCCCCCTGCACAACAACAACAACAACAACGACGCGTAAGGGAACGGAAGGATGTTCGGGAGTCGCTTGCTAGCCTGAGATACGCTTGCGTCCGCGTCGATGCGATTCCCAGCTCCGACTTCTGATGTAAATGGAACGCGGCATTAATGTGACTCCATGAGTTTTACTCTATACTAATGCTGGGCATGTTAGCGCATGTTAGCGCATGTTAGCGCACGTTACCGCGTGTTAATGTGACGACTGACCGGAAAAAGAAGTGCGTGACGTCGTGTTTACGTGCCGGAGTCCAGGCACCGTTTACCAGTTAGCTCCGTTAGCTCCTTTAGCGGCGTTAGCGCACGTTAACGCGTTTCCATGACGACTGACCGGAAAAAGACGCGCGTGACGCCATGTTTACGTTACTCCCGATCGTTAAAACGAGTCTCTAAAGTAACGCTAACGTTTAAAAACAGAGGCACACATACGCGGTACACAGGTACGCTGGTTATTTTTAGCGCTGCTGTTTTTTAGTTTAATAAACAGACCGTAGGCGCGCTAACGGCGCTAAAGTAGCTAATGGAGCTAACCGGTAAACGGTGCCTGGACTCCGTCACGTAAACACGACGTCACGCAGGTCTTTTTACCGGTCAGTCGTCATGGAAATGCGTTAACGTGCGCTAACGCCGCTAAAGGAGCTAACGGAGCTAACTGGTAAACGGTGCGTTAACGTTACGACGCCGTTAACCTGGTTACCGCGTTAACGTGCCCAGAACTACTCTATACAGGAACCTGGTTAGTTAACGAGGGTTCCCACCCCTCGGTTGACATCAACATTCAAGGACTTTCCAGGATCAATTCCCTCAAATTCAAGGACCGTGATGTACTTCCGCGCACATGGATCCAGTTTTGGGATCTTGGGTCCAAGTCGGTCTTTGCAAATTGTCTTTGGTGAGACAGAGATCCTGGAATTTTCATTTCCCAGGCATCACGTTGAATTGGCTCTCTCTCGCTCGACTTTACTCGCTCGTTGTTCTGCACGGAATCGAGACACCAACCGCAACACAACACCGCTAGTAAGCACGAATCCACGTACGTCCTGCGTGGACCTAGTCTACGTACTTCAAGCAATCAAAGGGAGTCATTTAGCTAAATATCAACTTAACTTCTGACTTGCACAAAATTCAAGCACTTTCAACGACCCTTTTTTTTTTCAAATTCACAAACTTTCAAGGATTTCAAGGACCCGTGGGAACCCTGCGTCACACGCCTTCCCATCCCTCCCAACTCTAAATGTTAACATTTTAGCTTCACTCTCAGCAGCTTTACGGATCCGTGCTAATAAGACTGAATTTGCGTCTCACATTTGGCACTCCACAGGGTTCGCCTCCGGGGCCAAGTTCTTTGTCCAGCGCATGCGTGCGTACTCGGTGACGAGGGACTCCTCGGGGACCTCGGGCACGCCCATGGCCCGGGCGAACTGACCGGCGCCCTCTGCTGTCAGACACGTGTGTTTGGTCTGAACGGAGACAACAACAACACGATTAGAAAACGATCAGATCAGTTTTAACTCTTTAAACACGCACTTAGAGTGACGGGCAAATGTGCAAGTGCGTAATAAAAACAAACCTTTGAGCAGCTTTTATGACTGAATCGTCTCTTTTGACACGGTTGGGGTTGAATACTTGATCAGTTAAAGGGACACTGCGTAGTATTTATGGGTTTACATGACCCAAAATCCACGTTTTTATACATATAATGTGCTCCTGCATTGTCTAGTCCAGGGGTTCTCAAAGTTTTGATACCTGAGGGCCAATTTAGGAACCCAACATTTGACTGAGGGCCGCCAAAGGAAAAAAAACAGAAAGAAATCCCATCCCCATGACCAGATTGCAGTTCTACAGTTAAGCGTTAAGTAATATAAGCGTTAATATAATGTAATTTAAGCATTAATATAATAACACTTTATAATTTACTGGGTAATTACCCAGTATTTTGGCCATTGTTCTTACCTTCTAATTACAGGTTAATACCAAGTAACACATTTATGTAACCTATCTGGACGACATTTGACCGGCTAAGGACACCGTAGCGCCATCACTATAAACTACATACTTCACCTTTAAAGGTGAAGTAAGTAGTTTATAGTGCCATCTAGAGGAGAGACTGAAATGTACAACAAAGAACTGCTCCTCTGCTCACCCCCTCCCTTCCCTGAGCGCTACGGTGTCCTCAGCTGGTCAAATGTCGTCCTCGTCGTCTTTCTCCGTGTCAGCAGATGAGGTTTGTGAGGCGAGGGAGAGGGCGGAGCTACCGCGGCCGTAGCAGACGAAGCGGAGAGAGAGGAGGCGGGACTTCCGCTATAAGTAAAGCGACGATTGATTTGTTCTCTCGCGTTTGTCCTTACAGGCTCCGGTAGAAACATGGCGTCTCTCTGCTAACAGTGGCTATGCAACCACGGCCCGCGACCATGTTATTTTACATGACTTTTTGAAACACTACGAAAATGAAACAAAGAATATTATACAGCGACTAGACAATGCAGGAGCACATAATATGTATAAAAAAGTGGATTTTGGGTTATATAAACCCATAAATACTACACAGTGTCCCTTTAAGACAGTCTTTGGTACATTATCTTTACATAAACGCATCAGCGCTAGTAGTGACTGTGTCGAAAAGCAGTCCAGTGAAAGTCTATGACTATGGAAATCAGGCGGGACCCGACCACGATAGCCTTCCGTGACCGCGAGCTGTTAGCTTCAGCGGAGCTAACGGCTAACCGGAGTCTGCAGATTTGCAAAATTGGTACAGAAACTGGAACGAGCAATTCAAATGTCTGGGACTTTACTACTAATGGCTGACGTTTCCCCAAATTAAAGGTCGAGTGTGGATGCGATTGAATACGCTCCATAAATATGTCTGTATAAAGGTGTGATTGTTTATTGTTCGGCTTTGCTAGTTTCGCAACTGGAGTCACCGTGCTATCACGAGGCCAAGATAAACAAATGCTGCAGTTTAAGAGCGTCGGGGAGTGTAAGGAGAGCTGGGAGACACGACGCTATAATCCAATAATTTAACCTGCCCACGGATTGCGTACACACCTTGTCCATGACCAGTCTTGCCAGCTGAACAGGGTTGGTGACGTTGCGTACAGCAGACACTGCGCCACTGCCCAGTGCTTTCCCCTCCATCACGAGGGCGTCCATTTCCACCTCCCCTTTAGCGTTCAACACGGACCCGCGGCCTGAAAGCGTGATTGAAGAAAACCACAGTGGACAACTGGGAAAACACTAAAAGTGATAAGAACTAAACTAAATCCAAGCATTTGCAAACAATAAAAACTACTACTAAGGATGGGATGGGATCGTTGCAAACTTTCAGCAGAACGACGTGGTTGGTTGCCTCCATCTGTTCTCCTCAATGTCTGCAAAACTACATTACTGCCCCGACTTTACCTGCATTGAAGGAAGGATTATCCTCCATCTGCGTCACAGCCTCCACCACAGCGTCCATGCTGCTGCCTCCTCCCCGCAGGACGCCGTAGGCCGCTCGCGCCGCGGCGCACACGCCGAGTCTGGACTGTTCGACCCGCGTTTTCGGGATCGTACCCGCCCCTCCGTGGACCACCACCACTGGCAACATGCTGATCACCTGATATATATGTATATACTGTACATATACAGTATTTACAATAAAAAGAAAATGAAGATTTGGATGTAAAAATAAGGTTTAGCGACTTAAAAAAGCAGATGTAAAATAAACTATCGACGACTACTTCATGCATTAATCTCCTAAAGGTTTAGAGAACTGTAATGTTCTTCTGCAAGACGTCCAAAAACTAAGACTAATTGATCCAAAATGCTGCAGCCAGAGAAGGAAAGGCTCAATAACACCTTTTTTTTGTGTGTACGATACTTAAATCAATATCACAGCCAATAGTATCAATCAATGTCCAATGCAGTTGTTCTATTGTAATGTTTTATACTCTTATTCTTGTTGTTTATTATTTATCTTTGCTGCTGTGACAATTTATGTTAAAAAACAAGTTTAGCAAGTTTGTTCTGATGCATGGATTAAAAGACAGACAACAGAAATCCTTTGTTACTGCGATCAAAACTCCTGCACTTTATGTTTATCTAATTGCACTTTAATATTTCAATGTTTGTTTTGTAAATGTTGCATTTCCTGTTTCTTATTTAACTTTTGATGGCACCCTTGCAAAAGAGGTTACATAATATGAAGGTTTAAAAAAACCAAAAAACAACAACAAAAAAACATTTCTGCTTCAATAAACAAGAAATACCTAAAACATGACACATTTAAAAATCCTGCTGCTACTTTTTTATTTACATTAGCGTTGTAGTTACATTTTTATGTGTCCGTAGTAAAGTATTAATGTGATATTTATTTTAATTTTTTTTAATTTTTTTTACCCTTTTTTTATATACGAGTCGTGTGTGCGAGGATGTTTACACTCCGCTTGTTATTGGTTCCTACCTGCCTGTGTTTACAGGGGGGACCTATTGACGGCGACACCAACAATCAAGCGCACATAAACATTTGTACATACGTATAAATGATAATACTAAATAAAACAAACGTTATTTGAATGAGGCAACAAGTGCTCGCGTGCCTGCTAATGTGCGACGTCGGCGCTGTATGCTAATTTTGGCCCTGATTTACACATAAAATACACATTTTCGCGCACAAAACCCGTTTATTTACAGTGGTTTGTCAATAACGTCGGTGTTTACTTACCGCGGAGAAAGTCCCGGTGTGTTAAATAGATGCGAGAGTGTGTAGTTTTTTAACGTTAAGGGAGGAGCGTGAACGCATTTTTGGGAGGACGCCAAACTGTTCCGTGTCTGTTAGCGACACGGAGATGAAATAGCACTTCCGGGATATGACGGTATTTTTCAAAATAAAAGCGTTTAAATTTTATTTATTTATTTATTACAAATATATATATTTTTTTACTATTTTATTTAATACATTTTTTTAAGATCATTTCTATATTTATTTAGAAGAATTTAAAGTGTTTTACTAAACTTTTTGAAAAGGTAACAATTATTCAATTATTGACACACACATTAGAAATCCAGATATTGTTATTGTTATTATGACAATTTCACATAAAATATGATAATTAGCCAATCATTTCAACATAATACGATATAATCAAGCGCGTGTGCAGAGTGCGTGTAATTTACACACTATATTCCTACAAGGCCCACAATGCACCAGGGAGGAAACCAACGTCATTTATTGCGTGTGTGAGTGTGTGTGTGTGTGTGTGTTGGTTATATAGGGTGGCGTGAGCGCGCATGCGAGAGGCGGCGAGTGGAGCCCCCCATTCTCAAATGAGGGCTGCGCGCTCCCGCCGCAAGAGCAAGAGCAAGAGAAAGAGCAAGTGAGCGCGCTTGAGGGGCTGCGGTCCCATTGACGGTTCCGTCTCCCTGACAGCAGCTTCAGCATCATCATCATCATCAGCATCAGCATCATCAGCATCATCAGCATCAGCATCAGCATCAGCATCAGCAGCGGGGCTGGAAAACAAGAAGAAGAAGAAGAAGAAGAAGAAGAAGAAGAAGAGGAAGTCGCCGCCTCGCCCCGCAGCGACTCGGAGAACCGACACCGGACCGAGCGGAGACTTGACCCCCCCCCCCCCGGCCCCCCTCATCACCTCCTCCTCCTCCTCCTCCTCCTCACACACACACACACCTACCACCTCCACCCTCCTCCGCTCTCCTCCTGGCCGAAGCAAGCCAAGCCAGATATATCTCTCTCTTCCACCCCCCCCCACCCCCCACCCCCTCTCCACCCCACCCTCCTTCCTTCATCCCTGCACCGACAGCCGGTGATATGGGCTCCCCGTGAAGCGGAGGTGGTGGAGGGGAGAAGCGGGCGGGCGGGCGGTGGGAGGGGGGTGGGGGGAGAAGACAGCTGAGAAAAAAAAAAACGGCGAACCGGGAGACCACCACTACCACCATCACCACCACCACCACCACCACCACCTCCGCCGCTACCTCCTCCTCCTCCATCACCACCACCACCGCTACCACCGCTGCTGCTGCTACTACTACTACTACCGCCGCGGACACTGCCGCTTCTGCCGCCGCCCTGGCTGCCCCCCGACACCGCCATGGGATCTCCGCATCATCAGTCCCTCCAACCGTGGGCCATGTCGTGATCCGTGGGCTCAGCCAGCGGGTTTTCTATCCGTGATCCCGAGGAGGAGGAGGAGGAGGAGGAGGAGGAGGAGGAAGAAGAGGAGGAGGAGGAGGAGGAGGAGAGGATAGAGGAAGGTGGTGGTGGTGGTGGGGAAAGATGTTCGCCTCGGTGGGGCCTCGGGGCGGCCCGCGCCCGGCGGTCCCCGCGGCCATCCCGGAGCCGGACCTGAGCCACCTGACGGAGGACGAGAGGAAGATCATCATGGCTGTGCTGGCCCGGCAGCGAGAGGAGGAGGCGAAGGAGGAGGCCATGTTAAAGTAAGAGAGAGTGATGGAGAGAGAGAGAGAGAGAGAGAGAGTGTGTGTGAGAAGCAAAGAGTGAGAAAGAGTGAGATACTGGGGCCTGGACTGAAGGTCTGAAGTCCATCCTGCACCTGCACCTCCTCAGGAGTCTTCTTCACTCCACTCTAACCTGATCAGTGCATGTGTGTATGTGAGTGTGTGTGTTAGAGTGTGTGTGTGTGTGTGTGTGTGCGTGTGTGTGTGTGTGTGTGCACATCGTGCAGGCCCCTCACTCGATCACCAGCACAGTGAGTCCAGGACGAACCGCAACCGCCGAAAGACGACAACCGTCAGCGACGCCGCCGCCGCCGCCGCCTCAGAGTGTCACGAGAAACAAGTGTTCACTCGTGCTCGCATCACCTAGCAACCAGAATGCACGGTTCTGAAGTTAACCTCCTGACCAGCAGGAGGCGGTATAGGCGGTGTATTCGTCACGCGACAACTATTCGGTGGCGAGCTGCAAATGTCATAACACGTGTTTTCACAATTAGTAAACGCGTATGAGGCGACGACGATGGCGTAGGGTTTATGCGTTGCGTTTTATGTGTGGCGTTTGCGTCGTTAGCTTCTACTTCAAAACAGTTTTCTCGCGGGAAACAAGATGGCTGCCTCTGTAAAGCCAGGCCCTCGTCTAAGGTAGAGAAGGATGTTCAGAAAAAAGTTTGAGCCTCTAGACGTTGTTGTCGTTTTTGTTGTGTTTCGCTCACTTTGTCGTTGGGAATCACGATTACGATGTGCGATACCAAATAGCATCACCTAGCAACCAGCATGCATGTTCTGAAGTTAACCTCCTGACCAGCAGGAGGCGGTATAGGCGGTGTATTCGTCACGCGACAACTATTCGGTGGCGAGCTGCAAATGTCATAACACGTGTTTTCACAATTAGTAAATGCGTATACGGCAGCGATGATGTCGTAGGTTTATGCGTTGCGTTTGCGTCGTTAGCTTCTACTTCAAAACTCGAAAAAATTGTTTTTGCAAAACTCGAAAAATTAGTTACCTCGTCTAAGGTAGAGAAGGATGTTCAGAAAAAGTTTGAGCCTCTAGACGTTGTTGTCGTTTTTGTTGTGTTTCGCTCACTTTGTCGTTGGGAATCACGATTACGATATGCGATACCAAATAGCATCACCTAGCAACCAGCATGCACGGTTCTGAAGTTAACCTCCTGACCAGCAGGAGGCGGTATAGGCGGTGTATTCGTCACGCGACAACTATTCGGTGGCGAGCTGCAAATGTCATAACACGTGTTTTCACAATTAGTAAACGCGTATGAGGCGACGACGATGTCGTAGGTTTATGCGTTGGGGTTTTATGTGTGGCGTTTGCGTCATTAGCTTCTACTTCAAAAACGCGAAATACGGTTTTCTTGCGGAAAACAAGATGGCTGCCTCTGTAAAGCCAGGCCCTCGTCTCAGGTAGAGAAGGATGTTCAGAAAAAAAGTTTGAGCCTCTTGTCGTTGTTGTTGTTTTTCGTATTTCGCTCACTTTGTCGTTGCTAGGGGTGGGAATCACGATTCGATATGCGATACCAAATAGCATCACCTAGCAAGAAGCATGCATGGTTCTGAAGTTAACCTCCTGACCAGCAGGAGGCGTATAGTCCGTATTCGTCGCGTGACAACTATTCGGTGGCGAACTGCAAATGTCATAACACGCGTTTTCACAATTAGTAAACGCGTATAAGGCGACGACGATGTCGTTGGTTTATGCGTTGCGTTTGCGTCGTTAGCTTCGTTTTTGTTGTGTTCCGCTCACTTTGTCGTAGCTAGGGGTGGGAATCACGATTACGATATGCGACACCTATAGCATCGCGATACACCGATCCTGCGATGATTACTACAGATGCCGCACATGTGTTTACAATTAGTAAACGCGTATACGGCGATGATGTGACGTTTTATGTGTGCCGTTTGCGTGGCTAGCTTCTACTTCAGAAACACGAAAAATAGTTTTCTCGCGGAAAACAAGATGGCTGCCTCTGTAAAGCAAGGCCCTCGTCTAAGGCAGAGAAGGATGTTCAGAAAAAAGTTTGAGCCTCTTGTCGTTGTTGTTGTCGTTTTTGTTGTGTTTCGCTCACTTTGTCGTAGCTAGGGGTGGGAATCGCGATTACGATATGCGACACCAAATAGCGTCGCGATACACCGATCCTGTGATGATTACTTCAGTGCAACGACGAATCATACAGCGATACATCATGATATCTGTTTAACTGACGAAAACAAAGGAAGGAGCATCTCTTAACGTAGCTTATCCCGCCTCAAACTTCCTCTTCTTCGACCAGGTAGACGATTCCTTGCGCGTCGCAAAATCGCTGTAGCGTCAAACTTGCTAGTAACTTTGTTTTTGTAATCGCGCCACAAAGACCAGTCGTCACCGAGAAGTTCCGCAAGGACTTCTGGGAAAACTTCTTCTTCTTCTTCTACTTTTTAGCTGCCAACCATTTGGACGCCGTATTGGACGCCAACTTCAGAATCTCCTAAATAGAAAAGTGGAACCGAGCTAGAGGCGGACTTAAAGCGATGACGCAAAGAAGCGATGTCTTGCGACCATTTTCTGCGAATTCCTCCACGGACCAAAAAGTCGTAGATAGAAGCTATCGCTCGTGGACAACTACAACAAGCATGTCTGTTGTGATTGGTCTGATTGGTTAAAGGTCCACACGATTGCGTAACAGAGGTATTTTGACCTACATCACGTCTCGCACATTTTTACGCGAATAACTTTAGCCGTCGTTCCTGATTCAAATTGACGCAAACGGTACAAACAGCGGAGTTTGCGTAGCTTCTGGCCCATGCTAGTTCTTCTGAGTAAATACGTAATTCGTAATAATCGTATAATAAGTAATACAAGAGTTAAAAAACATAAATACAAAATACAGTGGAGATGAAGAACGTGGTTTTAATTTTAGCGTTAGCCACTTGTTTGTCTTGTTGACCAAACTTTTCTCCATTTTTTGGAGTTGTACAAGAAACACAATAATTTCTTCCAGACACAATGGAATAACTACGGTGGCCCAGAAGGCTCAATATCAAAAAACAAAAACATAAGCTCCAACACGAATACAGGGCTGGAGCGATATGGGAACATTTTTTTAAAATCACAATATACTATTTTTTAATAATCATTCAACATTGATTTATATCATAATATAAATCAAAACAATACATCTTACTATTTTAAGTGCATTATATGAGATATATGTGGATATAAAGCGACACACAGGTTGTTTCTCTGGACTCATGAGATGTTTCAGATCATACTTGCTTTATTTCTCTGGCTCTTTAACGTGAAACGAAGCGTATTTATGTGCGTTAGAGACGAGGAAATCGCCTATAATTAGGCTACAAATGTGTACAAACATTTTTTAAACGAGAATTATGACGATTTTTTTTCCAAATACAAACCAGGAGAATTCATCGCGGATACAAGATCCTCAAAAAATGTAACACCGTGTCTATTTTTTGACAGCCCCTCCCTAGCTCCCTCCCTCCCTCCCCGTCATGAGCGCCGCTAACGTCACGACAACCATTCACACCGAATCCTGCCTGTGAGGCGGGAGGGTGAGGGTGGTGTGGTGTGGTGGAGATGTTAAGGACAGAATTCATTGATGGATGCAGCAGGAAGATGATGATGCTGCTGCTGCTGCTGCTGCAGCTGAAGCCTGGCTTCAGAATAGTAAAAGTAAAAAAAAAAAAAAAGAACCCTCCTCGCTCCCTGTTGGCTTTTATCTGTGCAGCATCCATCTCAACAGCTGCCGTTCGCAGCTCTGGGGTGCGGTTGAGACCTTTTTTTTTTTTTTTTTTTTCCTCACTCAGCCTTATATGCACCGTATGTAGGCCAGCGCTCACATCACATCAGCCTGTTATGGAACCAGTAGGCCTACAGTATATAACGTGAGGGGAGGGCTGGGGAGGGAGGGGGAAAGGTGCCTGCTGTATAATGTCATTTCCAATCAGGAGTGACTTATATTCACCCCCGCTGCACCGCACAGGCATGGACTTCCACCAGAATTGCAGCAATCAGCCACACATCCATCCGTCCCTCCCTCCGTCCATCCACGCCACTTTCCCTCCATGTAGGACCTTCCAACACCCCCCCACCACACCATCCTTCCCTCCCTCGCTCCCTCCACCCTTTACATTTTCCGCCTGGTCGTCTGCACGGAGCCGAGTGCATATAGAGTGGCAGCAGTTAGAAAGATATAGTGCGACCCACCTAAGCCAGGCACGTCCTCCAGCCTTTACGTCCCTGTTCTATTTTAAGACCTCGCCGTGTGTGCACTGATAGCTCCGGCACTGGAAACGAACGGGCGGGAATATCGATTCATTGCATCTAAAAGAAGGAAACAGTCCAATATATGCAGTATTATATATACATATATATATAAATATGTACTGTCGAGTCAACCGTCAGCATGCATGTGACCTCAGCGCTGTTTCCTGTCATCAGTGCTTGTGTATGTGTGTGTGTGTGTGTGTGTGTTTGATTGGGTCTGCATTGAAAGGCTGCACCGGTTGAGTGTAAATCCATGCATTTTGAACGTACTCTCAGTGCAGAGCAGCGTGGGCTGCAAACAAAAGCAAAGCAAATTATTATAATTTTTTTTTTTACACCACAGCGCTGTAGAAATGTGGTAGTAAGTAGAGTAAAGGCCACATTTATACTTACACTACAACTGCGTAAAAAAAACCCTCGAGCCTTCATCGTGGTGCCGGATACGCGCCGCAATTTTCCTGCCCGATCAGTAGGGGTCGCTAGAAAGACTGTTGTTGTTGTTGCAGCCGAAGAACAACAGTGGCCGTTTCTCACCTGAAATAAATACTTTTTCTGTCCCGGAACGCAGTTTTAAGATCATTCCAGGCGAGAAGTTTATTCAATAAGAATTATTATTTAGCCATTTAGAGTCTAAACATGCGGTTTGTGTATTAAAGGTCACATAGAGTGGTCCTGTTGCACATAAATGTTAGTTATGGAGGTCTACTTACAAACATTAACTTGTTTTTATGCTCAAAAACCTCCTAGTTGCTGTAAACGAGCCGATAGAAATCTCTCTTTTCTGACGCTGTTTTTCTGCTGCGAGATTTCAGAGTGAACTTTCACCCCCAGAAGACAGAGTGTGTTGTGATTGGCCAGTACTATCCAGCACACCCGTTCTCAGAAGCGCAGCGCCCCCCTCTGGAACGGTGGATGCACTGCTCCTCATTATCAAAACATTGTTTTAACAGTGTTTAAAAATAGCTTCTTCACGACTCCCCGCCGCAGTCCCTTTGACGACCTTTGACCCGGAGTCAGACCCAGAGTCAGAAGACACTGTCGCTCGTGAAACACCTCCACAACGGACGTTATTCTTCTTCTGTGGTTCAATGTACGCAACCGGATGTGCCCGGACTAGTGCCCGGAGCAGGACGATCTGCTGTTCAGGAGAACCGCTGTTTACGTAACTATTACGGGATTTTCAGAGATCTCGCTGAGCCCCGAGATTACAATAAAACACAGTGTTCTCAGCAGTGACTGAACTGTTTGTTTAGAACCTTCAGGGCTTCGTAAACAAGGTAATGACGCAGATACACACTAAAAAAACAGCGTTAATTGGAACTTCCGGTCTAGTTCCGCTTTAAGATATGACGTATTTATAGTTTGGTGGTGACTTTGTTGGTGGTGATTACAGTAGCCCGGCGCAGAGCAGCGTTAGCTTAGCCCTGTCCTGAGGACCAATCGCAGCCCTTGCCGTCCCTGTTTGTCCCTTGACGGAGTGACGGACGATTGAAAAAGTATTTCGTGCACCCGGAGACGACGAAGTGGCTCTCCGACAGGCTATCCGGCGACGTAGAGGGCTCTCCGTAACCGACGTAGCGCACATAGGGAAGGGATGTGATAGCAATACCGCGCGGGTTCTCACGGGTCCTTGAAATCGTTGAAAGTTTGCGAATTTGGAAAATAATCGGCCTAAATAGACCCGGGTTATTCCTTGCGTGCCGCAAAATCGCTGTTGGGTCAAACTGGCAAGTAAATATGTTTTTGTAATCGCGCCAGTCGCCATCGAGAAGTTCCAACATCGCCGATGTGTCTATGTGGTATCTGTTCGCAAGGACTTCTGGGAAAACTTCTTCTTCTTCTTCTACTTTTTAGCTGCCAACCATTTGGACGCCGTATTGGACGCCAACTTCAGAATCTCCTAAATAGAAAAGTGGAACCGCGCTAGAGGTGGACTTATAGCGATGTCTTGCGACCGTTGTTGCCATTTTCTGCGAGTTCCTCCACGGATCAAAAAGTCGTAGACCATTCGTAGATAGCTATCGCACGTTTGTGGTATATAAGGGTCATTGGGCTGATCGGTTGTACGTGACTAACGTCAGTCATGGTTCCTCTTCTGGTGGAATTGCGAAGGCTTTCCGATGCAAATTGACGCAAACAGGACAAATCGGGTGTAGTTGGGTAGCTTCTGGCCTGGTTAGCTAGTTCTCGGGGGGGGGGGGGTGTTGGAGGTGTTGGGACGGAGCCTAAGTATTGAGTACATAATAATAATAACATTACAGCAAACTCATTTTATTTCCCTGAGTGAATTCCTTTTGTATTTGCTCTTCGTTTAGATTTACACTGAGACGTGGAACACCACATTTTTAAGGTTGAGGAGGATCAGATAGACTTGACATTGGATTGAAACGAATCATTCTTAATATTTAAGTGAGATAACATCCTTTTGCCGCGCGTCGTGACTCGTGTTGAAGGAGCGACTCTTTCGCCTCCTCCTCTTTGACAGAGCACAGGTTACACTTCTGCTCCACTTTTGCCGTCCATTGCTTTTCTGAAAGTATTTCCCAAACTGCTGACATCGCGACACACGCACTTATCGGCGCACACACACCTGCTCGGCTCACTTGAAAAATGCGTAAAAAAGTGGTATTGGGGTAAGGTTTTTTATGAATTGGTTGTCGGTACATCTGTACTTTAATCACTTTTTACCTCTCTTTGTCTCTGAAGACAAACATGTTCGTTTATGGAGGTTCTAGGTGCAGGTGGTGGACACTTCGAAAACCCTGTGCTACTAGGGGTGGGTCAAAATATCGATTTGGTCACATATATGTATATATATATACATATATATATATATGTATATATATATATATATATACATATATATACATATATATATATATATAATAAATAGTCCCCAGGAAAACTACGTTAATAGATTGTTTTCTTCAGTTCGACAGATATCGCCGACATCGTGCCGCACAGCTTTCTAGCTAATAACGCCATAGCTAACACAGATTGCGGCTGGCTAACTAATATCATAGCTCGCAGTTTGCTAACGAGTATTGTAGCTAACATAGTCCCTCGCAGGTGGCTTGCTAACGAGCGCCATAGTTTGTTAAAAAAATATTGTAGCTAACATCATGCCTCACAGCTTGGTAACTAATATCATCATAGCTAACATCACAGATTGCAGCTTGCTAACTGACCTTGTAGCTAACATCATACCCCACTGCTTGCTAACTAATATCATCATAGCTAACATCACAGATTACAGCTTGCTAACTTATATCATAGCTTGTAGTTTGCTAATGAGTTTTGTAGCTAACGTCATACCTTGCAGGTTGCTCGTGAACTAGCATCATAGCCTGCAGCTTGCTGATGAATATTGTAGCTAACATCGCACCGCACAGATAATAATGTCATAGCTAAGACAGATTGCAGCTTTCTAACTAATATCATAGCTCGCAGTTTGCTAAAGAATATTGTAGCTAACATTGTACCTCGCAGGTTGCTTGCTAACGAGCATCATAGTTTGTTAAAAAAAATATTGTAGCTAACATCATGCCTCATAGCTTGGTAACTAATGTCATTGCTAACACCTTTATTCAGGAAAGGGGTTTTAAAGGGTTCTCTGGATCAAAATGGTTCTTACTGGAACCATTAGTGTTACATAAGGGTTTTTCAGAAGCAAATGGTTCCAGGTAGAACCTCAGCCCTTGTAGAAGGAAACCTTTTTTGGAACCCTTATTTCTAAGAGTGTAGTTCTCACAATGCTAATTGAGTCCAACAGCTCCGCAGGACTCAGGAAGCGAGGCGAGAAGGAAGCGCAACATTGCGTAAGTAAAGCGAGACCGAAACTGGAGGAAGACGGAAAAAGCCAAGACGGGCCCACGAAGCGTTTCAAAAAAGGGTGGATTCTTCCGGACGTTCTGCAGATTGACGGCGATTGTTGCCAACTGTAGCAACTATTTAGCTTGAGGAGGGTTGAGGATGGTGTGAGTTGACTGTTCGTTGTAAGTGTGGTCGTGAAGAACGTCGACCCGGTGGGAAACATCCAAGAGGACGTTTTTTTGGGGGAGGATTTTTTGGTGCTAACGGCAACTTCCTATAACTTTTTGTGTTTCAGAGAAGAAAAGCCCATCCAAGCGCGAACGGTGAACCTGGTGGGTCAGAAGAAACCTCCACAGCAGAATGACGTCAGGTGAGTGGCGGCGGCGGCGCCGTTTTCGACGTACAGACGCCCTCGGAATATTTGTTTTCCCGCTGCATTGACGTCACTGCGTTGTGACGTTTACATTCATGCTTTTGTTGTGAAATCCATTTCACACTTAGGACGAGTCAACTGTATATATATGATGATGATGAACCTCCACGTTCTGGCGTGGAGTGTGTGTTTTTCCAAGAGTGACTCAGTCAGGGAATCGCGGCGGAGCGACGCCTTATTTTAGATTTGAAATACTGTTCGTTCTGTTGTTAGCGCAGCACAGCACTGGTCTCGTCTGCTCGTCTGTTAGTGGATAATAGCGGCGTAAAGATGTACGGGAGCAGCAGCAGCAGCCTGATAAATCCAGTCCACATCCTGTTGAGTCATCAAAGACCAGCTGATGTTGTGGTCCTCCTCCTCCTCCTCCTCCTCCTCCTCCTCCTCCTACTCCGACAAACGCTCGGACGTCTCTGGCTGGAATCGGAACGTTTCGGTGCGTCTCGCGGTTTTGCTCGGCAGCAGAGCCGAGCAAAAAAAAAAAAAATTGTAGCTAACATCATGCCTCATAGCTTGGTAACTAATATCATTGCTAACACCAGAGCTCGTGGCTTGCTAACTAACACTGTAGCTAACATCATACCTCGCAGCTTGCTCGCTAAGTTAGCATCATAGATTGCAGCTTTCTAACTAACATTGTAGCTAGCATCATACCTCACACCTCGCTAAACAACATTGTAGCTAACATTATAAGCTCACAGTTTGCTCGCTAAGTAGCATCATAGTTTGCAGCTTTCCAACAAACATTGCAGCTAACTTCATAACTCGCAGCTTGCTCGCTAAGTTAGCATCATAGATTGCAGCTTTCTGACTAACATTGTAGCTAACATCATACCTCACACCTCGCTAAACAACATTGTAGCTAACATTATAAGCTCACAGTTTGCCAACTAACACTGTAGCTAACATCATACCTCGCAGCTTGCTCGCTAAGTAGCATCATAGTTTGCAGCTTTCCAAAGAAACATTGTAGCTAACTTCATAACTCGGGACCGTACCTATTTTCCCCGGGTCCTATGTTCCCCGCTTTGTATGTGACCGGGGAACATAGGACCCTTTCTCTAACCCTAATCCTAACCCTACCCTTTTTCAAAAAAAGGATCCTATGTTCCCCTGTCACATACAAAGGTGACCTTTTTTGGGAAAAACGGGGAACATAGGACCCGGGGAACATAGGTACGACCCCCATAACTCGCAGCTTGCTCGCTAAGTTAGCATCATAGTTTGCAGCTTTCTAGCTAACATTGCAGCCAACATCATACCTCACACCTCCCTAAACAACATTGTAGCTAACATTATAAGCTCACAGCTTGCTAACTATCACTGTGGCTGACTTCATACCTCACAGCTTGCTCGCTAAGTAGCATCATAGTTTGCAGCTTTCTAGCTAACATCATACCTCACACCTCGCTAAATAACATTGTAGCTAACATTATAAGCTCACAGCTCGCTAACTAACACTGTAGCTAACATCATACCTCACAGCTTGCTCGCTAAGTTAGCATTATAGCTTGCAGCTAGCTAACTAACATTGTAGCTAACATCAGACCTCACACCTCGCTGAACAACATTGTAGCTAACACTATAAGCTCACAGCTTGCTAACTAACACTGTAGCTGACATCATACCTCGCAGCTCGCTTGCGAACCAGCATCATAGCTTGCAGCTAGATAACTAACATTGTAGCTAACATTACAACCTCACACCTTGCTCAATAACACCTTAGCTAACATAAGCTCGCACTTCGCTAAATAACATCATAGCTAACATTATAAGCTCACAGCTTGCTTGCCAACTAGCATAATAGCTTCCACCTTTCTAAATAACATCATAGCTAACATTATAAGCTCACAGTCTGCTTGCTAACTAGCATCATAGCTTCCACCTTTCTAAATAACATCATAGCTAACATTATATAAGCTCACAGCTTGCTTGCTAACTAGCATCATAGCTTTCAGCTTTCTAAGTAACATCATAGATAACATTATATAAGCTCTCATGTCGCTAAATAACATCATAGCTAACATTATAAGCTCACAGATTGCTTGCTAACTAGCATCGTTGCTTTCAGCATTCTAAATAATATCATAGCTAACATTATAAGTTCTCACGTCGCTAAATAACATCATAGCTAACATTATAAGCTCACACGTTGCTTAATAACATCGTGTGTTGGTCAGAGTTTAGCTTTAGCTGGAAAGATTCTTCCCATCTCATCTCTAATTAGTGTGGATTGGATAGTTGTGTTGGTCAGGAGTGATTCCTGTTAATGGCTCCACTCAGTCATCATCTTTCTTTGCTGTGTGTGTGTGTGTGTGTGTGTGTGTGTTAAGTCTGGTCATGTGATCAGCGGTTGTTAATAGAGGCTTGAATTGCCAACGTTACTCCGAGTTGGGACTGTTTGTTTTTACTCTCTTTGATGCTGCACGAGCTCCCGCCGACTTGTTTGCACGTCAAAAATGCCGTCGCTTCCTCTCGCTGCGACTTTCCCTTTCGCCTCTAATGTGTTTTTATCCGCCGCACAATGATCAAAGGATAAAGGCTTGTTTATGTTCTTCCCATGTGTTCGCTGTGTGTGTGTGTGTGTGTGTGTGTGTGTGTGTGTGTGTGTGCCGGAATGTGCGTGAGTGGGATCAGAGAATGAGGTTGGATTACAGCGTAATTCAGCTGGATCACATCTGACTGTCTGAGGATTCCCACTGTAACCCCCCCCTCCTCCTCCTCCTTTCCCTTTATAACATTATACAATCTGTGCCTTTCCGGTCAGTATTCCCCAACATTATTCACCAAACATTACAGTCACTAATCTTCCTGCCGAGCTGGAACAGAGATAATAATATACCATATACTGGCCTATAAGTCTTTTGGTTTACTTAGTCCATTCTGGTCTAACGGAAAAAACAGGGATAGGAATTCCGGGGGAATCGCAGGATACGAGATACGTGGCGCACAACGTCGATAATAATGCAGGATTATCATCAGCGTTGACGCAAGGAAAACAGCGGATTTGAGTCTCTCAACAAAAGGCTCAAAAGTCTAAAAATACGCCCGACACCCGACACCAAACTCCGCAGAGAAAACGAGCAATTTGACATCATCACACTTACGGAGTTGTCGATCCGCTGCTGCCTCCGTCGGTGAGTTACAAACGTGTTACTTTGTGACTTGAAATCCTTTGTTAGGATTTACCGACGCGACGCAAACTTAGCAAACAAAGCAAAACGGCGCTAAAAATCACAGTTTTCTCTATGGACTTTGGTGTGGGAGAGTGAGTTGTTTCTAACTTCTGTTTTTACTGTCGCAGAAGTCTGTATAACGATGAGATAATGTGGCAATACCTCCCCTAACCCTACATTTTTGCCCTAAACCTAAATTTTGCATGTTCACGTGCGATTTTGCCCTTATAATCAACCCTCAAAATGAAGTGAGCTTAAAACGAAGAGGAAATGGCCCATGATGCTTTGCAAATTCAGCGACAACAAAGATGGCGGCCACATCTGCCGAGGAACATTTTCGTTGTGATATATTTTTTGCAAATAAGCGACGTTACAATGTCCAAATGTGTCGTAATGGGTTTGATATACATCCAAATGACCGTTGAGCTTTGAACACTAATGTCAGAAAATAACTGACGATTTTATGAAAGCAGCTAGCTAACTAGCTAGCTAGCGGCTATATGCCGAGTGCTTCGAGAGAGTATGTTCGTCATGCAGAGCTACAGGACGGGCAAACGCACTTGGCAAATAGCTGCTAGCTAGCTAATTGGCTAGCATTATGAGATCAGAGCTTGCTAACTTACACTGTAGCTGACATCACACCTCGCAGCTCGCTTGCGAACGCGCATCATAGCTTGCAGCTAGCTAACTAACTAACACTATAACCTCACACCTTGCTCAACAACACCTTAGCTAACAGAAGCTCGCACGTCACTAAATAACACCATAGCTAACATTATAAGCTCACAGCCTGCTTGCTAACTAGCATCATAGCGTTCAGCTTTCTAAATAACATCATAGTTTAAATCATCATTCATGCTGTTTTTCCTGAATGAAAATAGTAGCACGCTCCACCGGTAGAATTGTCAACGTGTGACGTAGGTTAGCGCGTTCGTTATGTTCACTACGCTAATTTGCATTTAGCGGTGTCCCAATACCACTTCCCTCAACGAGGGGAATTATAAGGGGAGTTATTTCGAATAACACTTTTATTATTTATTATTTATTTATTATTAACCGCACACCGAAACCTCATTCCTCTGCAAAGGCACCGTGGATCCACCGCAGTGTGTGAGATGTTTACACTTCACATCGCTGAGCGTGAGTGGCCAGGTGTCCCCTGATAGCAGGGTACCATGGCGATGGCCCAGCAGTCCCATAATAACCTCAGTGAGTCCTGAGATTGGCGAGGAGTCATTTCCTCACTTCCTTTAGGGATTGGCTGTCATCCCGGTCTTCCCATGAGTCCTTGCTCCAGCGGGGGGGAGGGGGGGGAGGGGGGGGGGAGGAGCATTTGTGCTCGAATGTCAGAGTTTCATCTTTACTCAACCAGACGTAGAATGAGCCTCTCGGTGCAAACACTGAATTGTTTTAATTCAGACGTCAGAAGGAAAAAACTAATTTTAGCTTGATTTTAGGACGTAGACTTTAACTTTCCTTGATAACATGTTTTAATTCAGGTTTTTATCAAATAAAAGTCAAGAAACAAGAGATAATTGGATTTTACTTCCTTAAATTAAGTAAATTATTTATCCTTACTCCCTTTGGACACTTTAAAGTTTTTTTTTTAAGTGTGTTCTATTTTACATTTTGCATTTTTATGCATATTAAAGTCATATTTTTACATTCTGGTCATTCATATTATATAGGGGTTTTATCGTGATTAATATCGTATCGTGACTTAAACATTGTGATAATATAGTATTGTGACTTAAATATCGTATTGTGACTTAAATATCGTGATAAATATCGTACTGTGACTTGAATTTTGTGATAATATCGTATTGTGACTTAAATATTGTATTGTGACCTAAATATCGTATTGTGACTTAAATATCGTGATAAATATCGTATTGTGACTTAAATATTGTATTGTGACCTAAATATCGTATTGTGACTTAAATATCGTGATAAATATCGTATTGTGACTTAAATATCGTATTGTGACCTAAATATCGTATTGTGACTTAAATATCGTGATAAATATCGTATTGTGACTTAAATATCGTGATAAATATCGTATTGTGACTTGAATTTTGTGATATCATATTGTGACTTAAATATCGTTTTGTGACCTAAATATCGTATTGTGACTCAAATATCGTATTGTGAATTAAATATCGTATTGTGACTTAAATATCGTATTGTGACTTAAATATCATATGGTCACTTAAATATCGTATTGTGACTTAAATATCATATGGTCACTTAAATATCGTATTGGTGACTTAAATATCGTATTGTGACCTAAATATTGTATTCTGACTTAAATATCATATGGTCACTTAAATATCATATGGTCACTTAAATATCGTATTGTGACTTAAATATCATATGGTCACTTAAATATCGTATTTTGACTTAAATATCGTATTGTTACTTAAATATCGTATGGTCGTAACATTGTGTCGTATTGTAGCGTATCTGCCGATTCCTACGCCTAATATGTTATGATATGATAAACATTCGTGGCTAACGGCTATGCTAATTATTGGTAGATGCTGATGGCAACTGAAGCCGATAAAAACCTGGGTACGTCGCAGATTCATCCGTTAGCCGCGAGCGAATTCTGATCTGAACACATTCCCAGTGGTGTTTATTCCTTATTTTTTGTTGTTGTTGTTGTTGACCAGTGGGAATGAGGTATCACACACCGGTCCTTTAAGAGTGGGGACGTCGTCGCCCACTCGCCCTCAGACGGACTGTGAGTGGGTAAACGCTAAACCAGTGTGTGTGAACATGGATTTTGTGCGTTGTGTGAATTTGATTGTTAGTGTGGAGGAGTGTGTGTGTATTTGTGTGTGTGTGTGTGTGTGTGTGTGTGTACATGCTGTGTGTATATATATATGTGTGTGTGTGTGTGTGTGTGTGTGCGTCCTGTCTGTGTGCAGCGTTGCCAGGCCATATGGAGCTCTGTCTGGGGAGCACACTACCCACTTAGCTCTGCTGTTGGCTCTGGTGCTCTCTCCATCTGTCCCTCCTCTCTCTCTCTTTTTATCTATTTATCTATCCATACATGTGTGTGATTATGCATATATATATATATATGTGTGTTTGTGTGTGTGTATATACACTCAGGGCTGTTAAGTAAGAAAGAATTGCTGATAATCCTCTACGCACGCGGAAAATGTTTTTCTCATATTTTTTCAAAATTAAGATTAGTATTAAAAACAAATCACTTATAAAACTATATTTATTTAATTATTGATTGATTTTTGTTGATTACAACTGTATTTTCTCACTCACAGTTTAGTTAGCTGCTACTCATAATTACCCGTTATTTTTAGTTTTCATTTTTGTCTGAAATTGTCCAGAAAATGGTGCGTGCCGTTTGCTCTTAGCTTAGCTGGTACGGCTGTTAGCTCTGCTAAGCTACTCGGCTGTTAGCTTTGCTTAGCTGCTAGCTCTGCTCAGTAGTCTTGTATAAAGTACTTGAAAGCGATACTTGATTAAAAGTACAAGTATCTTACCAGAACATTACTTTGGTAGTTAAGTTAAAGTCACCTTTTAGAATATTACTTGAGTAAAAGTCCTTAAAGTACCTGACATTTACTGTACTTGTAATTTTCTGATACTTAAGTATTAGAAGTAAAAGTATTTAAACAAAGTGAGCAATTACAATTTTGAATATGATATTTATTGTGGCTTCTTAACAAGTCCACTTGAATCTGCGGCTAACAGCTGAGCGGCTAACAGCCGGTGCCGCTAAAAACAACTAGCGACAACAAACCAGGCATTACGTCACCAACTCAACTTTTATTTTGTAGTAACGAGTAACAAAGACGGTTAAGGGACATGTATCTGAGTAAAAGTACACATATTATTTCGGAAATGTTGCGGAGTAAAAGTAAGATTTATCAGAAATATAAATAACGAAGCACAGATATAAATTCTACTTAAGTACAGAATTACAACACTGCTGCTTAGCTACTTAGCTACACACGCGTTTGTCGTTCTCTGTAAAGATAAGTAAACATTAACTGAATGTTATTTATCATTTTTGATAAATAAGTGTTGTTAGCGTCACTGCACAGAGCAGCGTCGGTTCTACAACGTACTTAAAGCTACTTGGATTAATGATAAACAAATTCAGAGTGATTTTACGTTAGAATTCACTGACTCTTTGATAAAAGTGACTAATGTTGTTTTAAGTGGATAAAAAGAAGGGATTATTAACCATGAAGCTGTGAAACCAAAACACTGAACATGTTAGCCTAGCTGGTACAGCTGTTAGCTCTGCTTAGCTACTTAGCTGTTAGCTCTGCTTAGCTACTACATAAAAGCTTGTCGTTCTCTGTAAATGTACTTAAAAGCTAACGTGGATTCATTTAAAATGAATTCAGACCAATGACGTTTAAGTTGTAATTTATCAGACTCTGGAAAAGTGGCTAATGTTGCGTTTAGTGAAAAAAAAAAAAATGGGATTACCGACCATGAAGCTGCGAAAAGCTAATATGAACACGTCCAGTGTTAATCAGCAGGGATTAGGACGTAAATCAGATTTGGGGGCGAGTGAACGTTCTGAAAATAAAGTCAGAATTCTGAGGAAAAACTTTTTTAGTTTTTTTTCAAATTCTGACTTTGATCTCAGAATTCCAACTTTCTGACTTTAATGTCAGAATTCTAATTTTCTGACTTTAATCTCAGAATTCAGACTTTTTGACTTAAATCTCAGAATTCAGACTTTTTTTCTCAGAATTAGGACTTTCCTGTCAGAATTCCAACTTTTTGACTTTAATCTCAGAAGTCTGACTTTCTTTAATCTCAGAATTCCAATTTTCTGACTTTAATCTCAGAATTCTAACTTTCTGACTTTAATCTCAAAATTCCAACTTTGTGACTAATCTCAGAATTCTAACTTTCATTAATCTCAGAATTCCAATTTTCTGACTTTAATCTGAGAATTCTAACTTTGATCTCAGAATTCCAATTTTCGGACTTTAATCTCAAAATTCCAACTTTGTGACTTTAATCTCAGAATTCTAACTTTCTTTAATCTCAGAATTCCAATTTTCTGACTTTAATCTCAGAATTCTAACTTTTCCTCACATTTATGACTAATCTCAGAATTCCGATTTTCTGACTTTGATCTCAAAATTAGGACTTTACTCTCAGAATTCTAACTTTCTGACTTTAATCTCAGAATTATGGCTTTTTTCTCACAATTATGACTTTATTCTCAGATTCATGACCTTTTTCTCACAATTATGACTTTAATCTCAGATTCATGACCTTTTTCTCAGAATTATGACTTTAATCTCAAGATTCCAACTTTCTGACTTTAATCTCAGATTCATGACCTTTTTCTCACAATTATGACTTTAATCTCAGTAAATTCCGATTAACTGACTTTCAAATGATTAATCGAGTCGACCATTAACATAAAAAACAGTTTATGGTGAAAATATACAGCCTACAAGTCCATCAGACCTTATCAACGTGACTTTTAATAGTTTATTATTATGTTTTTATGTCTTTATAACGGTGTAAATGTTGGGTTGTCGTTCGCTCGTCGTCTTTAATTAAATAAAGACCATATTTGTGAGTGAGTGAGACACAGTGAAGCAGCTCAGTGTGACGACTTTCTCTGACGGAAGTGAAGGATGGAGGAGGAGGAGAAACCACAGTGTTTGGCACAGAGAAAGGAAAATGACAGAGTGTGTGTGTGTGTGTGTGTGTGTGTGTGTGTGTGTCTGCTGCCATATGCTGAGCAGCCAGGCATCACAACACACACACGTATGTACATTAACGTACAGGTATATAAGCACAGTGGGAGGCTCAATGACGGGATTATCCAGTTTTTACTGTAATTCTGTTGATCTGTGATTAATATTTGCAATTTTCCTTCAGTTTTTTTTTGGCATTTAAATATATGTTTATAAATGGTGAGGTCATTTTTAACCAATCTGGTCATTTTCCTCTGACTTATGGCACAAATAATGCTCCTTTCAGACGCTTAAGCGTGAAAATCCCCGTATTTCAGCCGTCTCTGTCACAAACGGTCATCAAAGTCCCTTTAAATCACCGTTTCTTACCCCGTTCCGATGCTCGGCTCGAACGTTCCGCCGCTGTTTCATTGACAGATTATAGTTATTTGTTGTTCGCAGGCAGACAAACAGGTGTACCTAATAAAGCGGACGGCGTGGTGTGGACCGTGTTTGACACAGATTTTCTCCTCAGACGACAGCTTTAAATTTGACGATCTGACTTGTTTTGCGGCCGATAACGTGACAACAACACACACACACACAAACACACTAACACACACACACACACAGAGTTAGTGCAAACCGGAAAACCATTTCTAATCCTGGGATTCATTTTACCTTCCATTCAATTCCACAAATAGCACAGGGAGGAAACTTTTTAATACTCGTCTATTATAGGAAAGCAAATGAGTTCCAATCAATCTTCTAGATGACCTCTCTACAGTGTGTGTGTGTGTGTGTGTTAGTGCATTAAAGAGCAGAGAGAGAGTGGATAGGGTTATAAATGGGGCGGAAAATTCCCAGAAGATTTCCTGTAAATTTCCAGAAACTTTCCGTGGAAAATTTAGTTTGGGAATTTTAGAAATATTCCAAATTGGAAACTTTCCATGGGAATTATGGGAATTTATGAGAATGAACTGGATTTTTTGGGGGGGGAATTTTACAAATTGGAAAATTTGCACAGGAATTATGGAAATGTATGAAAAGTAACTGGAAGTTTTGGAAATATTCCAAATGGCAAACTTTCCATGGGAATTTATGAAAATTAACTGAAAATTAGGGAAACATTCCAAATTGGAAACTTTCCACTGGAATTATGGAAATTTATCAGAATTAACTGGAAGTTTTGGAACTATTCCAAATTGGAAACTTTCCACATGAATTGAGGGAATTGTGGGAATTTTGAGAATTAACTGGAAATTTGCGAACTATTCCAAATTGGAAACTTTCCACGGGAATTATGGGAATTTATGAGAATTAACTGGAAGTTTTGGAAATTTTCCAAATTGGAAATTTCCACAGGAATTGTGGGAATTTATGAGAATTAACTGGAAGTTTTGGAAATATTCCAAATTGGAAACTTTTTACAGGAATTGTGGGAATTATGAGAATTAACTGGACATTTGGGAAATATTCCAAATTGGAAACTTTCCATGGGAATTTATGAGAATGAACTGGATTTTTTTGGGGGGGAATTTTACAAATTGGAAAATTTGCACAGGAATTATGGAAATGTATGAGAAGTAACTGGAAGTTTTGGAAATATTCCAAATGGCAAACTTTCCATGGGAATTTATGAAAATTAACTGAAAATTAGGGAAACATTCCAAATTGGAAACTTTCCACTGGAATTATGGAAATTTATCAGAATTAACTGGAAGTTTTGGAACTATTCCAAATTGGAAACTTTCCACATGAATTGAGGGAATTGTGGGAATTTTGAGAATTAACTGGAAATTTGCGAACTATTCCAAATTGGAAACTTTCCACGGGAATTATGGGAATTTATGAGAATTAACTGGAAGTTTTGGAAATTTTCCAAATTGGAAATTTCCACAGGAATTGTGGGAATTTATGAGAATTAACTGGAAGTTTTGGAAATATTCCAAATTGGAAACTTTTTACAGGAATTGTGGGAATTATGAGAATTAACTGGACATTTGGGAAATATTCGAAATTGGAAACTTTCCATTGGAATTATGGGATGAATGAAAATTGTTGAGGTCCGCTGATGTCTTTGCACAACACATATTTATGTTCCCAACTTTTATTCCCATTAACTCCCATGGAAAATGTCCCAACGTTCCCGGAATTTTGCAAGCATACTCGTTGAGATATAGAAGATGGGTTTTTAAGTCTGACAGAGTGAAACTTTGACTGTTTGAAGAGCAGCAGTGACGAACCTGGACCAGGAAGTTACTTTAAAAAAGTCGAGTAAATGAGACTGAGGCAGAGACAGTATGTGAGACAGTGAGAGAGAGAGAGAGATTTGTAAACGGCTGCGTCTCTGACTCATTGTTATTTGATTCATGTCTGCCTGCTGTTTGAACATCGATCCAGGAACTGGACGAGTGACTCATGTTTCGGCCGTAGAAGCCTGAGTCACGACAGGAAGTAGTTCTTCTCCATCTGAGGCGGCCCAACCCCGAGGCCGCTGCCGCTGCCTCTGCTTCGTGAAAGCACGGACGAGGCGCCGCCTGCCAACGCTCGGGAAGTCAGCGACTCAGCTGTTTTTTTAAGTCTTTCGCTTTATTTTTAGACACGTCTACGGTAAAGTCGAGCAGGAGTTTTTTTTTGCTTTAAGTTTACTTTCTGGAGCCGTTTTCCCCTGAAACTTCAAGGATCCTAAACCAGGGATGAGCCGGAGAAATCGGATATTCGTCTTTATGAGGGAAGAATATTTGGGTGAATTCCAATTCCTTGCTTAACCCTCAATCTCAAAAATGTACGCTCCCTCTAGTCCAAGTTCTGTCCCGATTCTCAGAAAAATTAAGTTGAGGGTCGAGTTTAAGGGCTGTATCGCCCTCAATATTGAGATTTTCCGAGACCACCCTTGGGAGCAAGGGCTACCCAGAATGCATTGCGTGTTTTCACATAACAAAGATGGCGCCGAAAGCAGCGAAAACGAGTGCGATACAAACGAAGTATTTTCTTTGTTAACAGAGATATAAAAATGATGAAAACCATTGTATTATCTTAGTTTAGGCCCATATTATGGATTACTGACGTCATTGTTGCGTAACATTTATTTTTTATTTTACGATCTTTTGTCAATAGTCGGCCGGTTGCGGACAAGCGATGGTTTGCTATGGTTTACTTTAGTAAACGTATCATCTTATAACTAACTGACAACCTAAAAACTTGACTGACAAACGGAATCGTAATAAATAATCATGACGTAAATGTGTTCTTCTTCTTCTTCTTCTTTTTTGGAGTTGACAGACTGGACGCAGCTTTCGCGTTATTCTGCCCCCTACAGTCTGAAGACGTATCTGCATTTAAGGGGTGTCCCATTTCTAAGTAAAAATCTCTTCTCTCTTCTGATGAGAAAATCCCTTTTGTTTGTTGACAGACTTCAGAAAATTGTCAAATCTTCAGAATTCTGATATAATTTTCTGCAAAATGTCAGTTTCGAGGCAAAAATGAACCGTAACATCTGTCAAAATTGATGCAATTAATGAATGAATTTTCACTGGGACAAAAAGTGACATAAAAGTTATGTCACCACCTTTTTTTTTTTCTTGCTATAATTATGTGAATATGCAAATGTAAACGCACCAGAAGAAACGCAAAAGACGCTTCCAGTTTTCTCACTGTCAATCAGTCAAAAACGGCGAGCCGTCAAATTCTTCAAAAGCAACGTAAGACGATAACGTACGTCGGGTATCGGAGCAGACGATTGTGACAGGACGACAGCGTGAGACGATCAGAGGATAAAGAATATCCACAGAGACGTGGAGCTCATTAAGGGAATGTTGGACAGGGAAAAACATACATATTCAAACTGTAGAGACAACTGTGTGTGTGTGTGTGTGTGTGTGGATGAATTCATGCATATTTTAAATGTCATTTTCACACTTTTATTTATATTTCTCAGCCAAGGTTTTTTTTTTTTTTTGCACGAAGATAGAAGATTATTCCAGGAGCCTCACGTGACTTTAACACAGAATAATTTGACTGAAAATAGTCCAATTAGAAAGTTATCTCAACTTTTTCAGATAAGAAAATTAAAAATATTTGTAATCTGTAAACTTTTAGAAGTCGAGGACCGAGCATCTAATCAAATTGAAAAGCCAAAATAAAAATAAACAAACTCGCGAAATCCGCTGTAAACGCAGCATTACTACAACAAAAGATACACAATATGCTAAATACGTTATCTCTACACTGCTGTGGACTTGTATAAATAATATATAAACTAAACATTATCATTAAATACATCATGTTCATCAAAGTTTTCAAATGTTATGTTCAATTTCATTTAAATTTCCCACTTTTGGATCAAAACCTGTGTCCAAACTTTTGAACTAGCATAAATGCTAGTAGCTACATATAGCGGCACGTGTCACATCTGTGACAACAAAATATCAACTTACATAAGTAGTAATTACATTAAAAGGGAATTAATGACAAAAATTGCCAACTCTTTAAGGCTTTAGATGTTTGTGAAGTAACGTTAGTGCAGCAGCTAACAGCTCTTAAGCTAGCAGCTAGCTGCTAGAAGCTAATAATCAACTAAACTAAGTCAGTAATTTGAAAATATTGATAATTTCCCATGTAAAATGATGCAAAATAAGTTTTTTAGGGGATTAGAACAAGATTTTCTGATTTTTCAGCTTCTTAAATATTAATATTTTACATTATTTTCTTTGCCGACCAAGCAATTACTTAGTCACTGCTGTGATTTTGTCCCGTCCTCTGTTCATTATACTTAAGCACAGAAAAGACGTCAGATTGAATCAAATACGTTGTGTATATTGTCAAAGGTTTTTCAAATGTTATGTTCAATTTCATTTTAATTTCCCACTTTTGGATCAAAACCTGTGTCTAAACTTTTGAACTAGCATAAATGCTAGTAGCTACATATAGCGGCACGTGTCACATCTGTGAGAACAAAATATCAACTTACATAAGTAGTGATTACATTAAAAGGGAATTAATGACAAAAATGGCCAACTCTTTAAGGCTTTAGATGTTTGTGAAGTAAAGTTAGTGCAGCAGCTAACAGCTCTTAAGCTAGCAGCTAGCTGCTAGAAGCTAATAATCAACTAAACCAAGTCACCAATTTGAAAATATTGATGATTTGCCATTTAAAATTACACAAAATAAGTTTTTTAGGGGATTAAAACAAGATTTTCTGATTTTTCAGCCTCTTGAATATGAATAGTTTACATTTTCTTCTTTTCTTTGCTGACCGAGCAATTACTTAGTCACAGCCGTGATTTCGTCCCGTCCTCAGTTCATTATACTTAAGCACAGAATAGACGTCAGATTGAAGAGTTTTTAGTGATAATCAACAAACTCTGTGAACCACAAAGAAAAATGACAGTGAGGATGAAGAGGATTCACTGTGAGGTCGTTTACATGAAGCCAACATTTAGGATTTATTCATAAAATCTAATACACGGAGAAGCCGTTTTGGATTAAAGCCACGGAACATCAGCCATAATGTTATATATATATATATTTATATATATATATATATATATATATATATAAGGTCTGTACTGTATGTTGAGTGCGATCATGGTAAACAGAGTCAAGTGTGAGGGCAAAACACACAGCGAGAGCCGAGGATCAGGAAGTAAATCCTGCAGAGCTGCAGCAGCAGGTGACCTCTCCGTGACCTTTGGCTGCTGCTCGGAGGAAGTGTGTGTGCGTGCGTGTGTGTGTGTGTGTGTGTGTGTGTGCGTGTGCGTGCGTTTCCAGAGGCAGGGTTTAGTTTCAGCCTCTGGATCCTGGGATTTTTTCGTTCTTTTGGTTTTTAAGATGTATTTTGGACGAACGGTTTGTCCCGTTGTTCCTGGAGGAGGAGGAAGAGGAGGAGGAGGAGGAAGAGGAGGAAGAGGAGGTGGAGTTTATGTTATTGATCGTATCAAATGACCGGATCTGGGATTTCCTTTTTTTTTTTTTTTCTCTGGGATTTGTAGTTTTTTAATATCTGAGCAGAGCAGATGTGGGAGGAGGCTTCATCGCTGTGAGTACGACGTCCCACAGAGTTCTGGTTCTGTTCAACACTCTGTGTTGCAATTTTTGCACCAAAGGTGTTTTAAAAACAAAATGTTCATAAATATTAATTGGTGATAATTTTTATGACAGCGTGGAAACAACAGCTGTGGATTCAATATGAAGTATTTTACACATGGAAACACCTTTTTCAATAGTTAATTGCTATTAATCACAGTCTTATTAAGATTGTGCTAATTCACAGCATTTTATTGTTTCATTTATTCTATTTGACTATTTTTATACTTATTGTTTCACAGATTTTTAAGTCCATATTTAACATAGAATCCAACTGGGATTGCAACAATTACTGATTTATTGATGTTATTATTCAATTAATTTCCAGTTATTCGGATATTCAATTAATCCATTTTTTATTTTTTATTTTTAAATCTGTGTTTTTCTTTCTAATTCAAACAAACTATCAGATTTTTCAAAGAATAATTAAATTTGAATATGTTCTGTTTTTTTGCTCAATATAACAAATACATCATTACAATTTTATCTTTTCTAATACGTTCAAGGTCAATGATCAACATTTTATATATTTTTTTTTACATTCTCTGGACCAAATAACTAATCAATTACTCCAGAAATGAATCAACACATTAATCTATTAGGATAATAATCGTGGAAAATGAATGCAAAGCAAATTACTTTTAAATCTAAAAGTCTTAAAATTGACTTTTCATTTATTTCAAGTCTAAAGAAGTGAAATACTCTGAAATCAGATCAGATCTAAATCTGGTTCAGATTCACATTAAGACCACGATCACAGTGGAAAGGGAACTTGACTTGTAATCCTTTGTAATCCTTGGCGAGTTGACGCTTCAAATCCCAGGTGAAGGGATGGACTGAGGTTGGGGGGGGGGGGGGGTAACTGCACCTCTGAGCAAGTTACCCAGTCCTCAGTTATTCCCCAGGGATTGGGTTAATTGGACACTCTAAATTAACGGCAGCCTCCAGGGGCCACATCCAGTGAAGGTTTGGGATTAGCGAATCCGCTGTGTCGACCCCTAGAGAGGGAGGAGCTGAAAGGTTGTATACAAAAACAAGGGTGTCTTTTCCAGATCGTCATCCTCTGGGACCAGTTTTCCAAAGATAGCATTTCAGTGCTCCCAAAACAAAATGCCAATACGATGAAAAAACGCGATTGGATTCTCTTGAACTCTGGTTTTCAGCATAATCCCAAACACAAGAGGACGCAGCTCACTTCTTAAAGTTGGTTTTATTCCAGTTGGACCACGTGTCTGTGTCCACGCTGCACACGTTTGTCTCTACAGCGAGTCTAACGTGGTCATTCCTTCCTGTTGGCTTTTGAAAACATGGTTGTCCGAATCTGACAGTTGCTGAAGTTTATCTTAAATTTTTAGCTTCACCTAAAATTGGCTGCCACTTAGCAAAAACAAGCTGCTACGGGGTCGTACCTATGTTCCCGGGGTCCGATGTTCCCGGGGTCCGATGTTCCCGGGGTCCCATGTTCCCCGGGTCCCATGTTCCCCGGGTCCCATGTTCCCCGGGTCCCATGTTCCCCGGGTCCTATGTTCATGGGGTCCTATCTTCCCCGGGTCCTATCTTCCCCGGGTCCTATCTTCCCCGGGTCCTATGTTCCCCGATCGGGGAGCATCGGACTTTAAAAAAAAAAAAAAAAGGGTCCTATGTTCCCCACTTTGTGGAAGTCTGGGTGTGGAGCTCCAGGGTAAAGGGTTAGGGTTAGGGTAAGGGGTAGGGTCCTATGTTCCCCGGGTCCTTTTGGGTGAACATAGAACCCTTTTTTAGAGAAAGGGTCCCATGTTCCCCGGTCACATACAAAGCGGGGAACATAGGACCCGGGGGAACATAGGACCCGGGGGAACATAGGACCCGGGGGAACATAAGACCCGGGGGAACATAGATACGGTCCCGCTGCTAGCTAAACAAGCTGCTACTTCTACGACTGCTAATTTTACCGTTAATTTAATATCTGTCTGGTTGTACACTTGGTACTGTTCAAATGTAATCCGTGGACATGTGACGCTATTTATGTTCGCAACATACAGCATAGAGTGTCGTTATCAACTAGTATTGCTAACTTTAGCGAACATTAGCGAGCAAAGTTTGCGACGCCGAGTTTGAGTTTGTCGTCGACTCTGAGGTGAAAAAAATATTGGAATTCTTCTTTTTTCCTTCAGTATCTCTAGTATTTTATCCAAAATATGAAGTATTTAGGTGGATATATGTACACGCACAGTGTTTGTAGAGTCATTGCCATGCTTTCAGATTGGACCACGTGTCCGTGTCCACGCTGCACACACACGTTTGTCTCTACAGCGAGTCTAACGTGGTCTGTCCTTCCTGTTGACTTTTGTTTTCCAGAGGCATCCAGCAGCAGTTGTCCAGCTACAGGGAGACGGTGATCCGTCAGGCCTCGGCGGCGGCGGGTTCCACCGTTCACCGGGACGACGCGCCGACCTGCGGCATCTGCCGCAAGACCAAGTTCGCGGACGGCTGCGGGAACCTGTGCTCGTACTGCCAGACCAAGTTCTGCGCTCGATGTGGAGGACGAGTGTCTCTACGATCAAACACGGTAAGACCATAATCCTCTGACTCAGGATTATGTATTTTATACTGAAGTCGCAATACAAGAAGAAATCAAACGATTCAGGATGAGGATTTAAAAAAGATTAGTTGATTTGTTTGTTTATTGATGCTTTTTTGGTAAGTTAGGTGAGGTTGGTCCTAGCCTCCCTCTGAAGCTGGATCAGTGGTTTAGCCCACTGTCCAGGCAAAAGTAATGGACCACTGATCAATCATGTTTGATTGGTAGGCAGGTAGATAAGTATGTATGTACTGTATGTATGTATGTAGGTAGGTAGATAGATACGTGGGTTTGTAGGTAGGTAAATAGGTTGGTGGTTAGATAAGTAGGTATTCTGGTAGATGGGTAAGTAGGTAGGGTTGTAGGTAGGTAGATACATAGCTAGGTTGGTGAGTAGGTAGATCAGTAGGTTTGTAGGTAAATAGGTTGGTAGTTAGATAAGTATTTAGGTAGGTTGGTGGGTAGATAGGTAGGTATTCTGGTAGATAGGTAAGTTTGTAGGTAGGTAGATTGGTCGATACATAAGTAGGTTGGTGGGTAGGTAGATAGATAAGTAGGTTTGTAGGTAGTTAAGTAGGTTGGTGGGTTGTTAGTTAGATAAGTATTTAGGTAGGTTGGTGGGTAGATCAGTAGGTTTGTAGGTAGGTAAATGGGTTGGTAGTAAGATAAGTATTTAGGTTGGTTGGTGGGTAGATTAGTGTGTATTCTGGTAGATGGGTAAGTTTGTAGGTAGGTAGATTGGTCGATACATAAGTAGGTTGGTGGGTAGGTAGATAACTATGTAGGTAGGTAGGTAAATAGATAAGTATTGGTTGGTTGGTTGGTAGGTAGTTAGAAAAGTAGGTTTGTAGGTAGTTAAGTAGGTTGGTGGGTAGATAAGTAGGTATTCTGGTAGATGGGTAAGTAGGTAGGTAGGTAGTTTGGTCGATACATATGTAGGTTGGTGGGTGGGTAAGTAGATAAATATTGGTTGGTTGGTAGTTAGATAAGTAGCTATGTAGGTAGTTAAATAGGTTGGTGGGTAGATAAGTATGTATTCTGGTAGATAGGTAAGTTTGTAGGTAGATTGGTCGATACATAAGTAGGTTGGTGGGTAGGTAGTTGTAGTATGTAGGTAGGTAGGTAAATAGATAAGTATTGGTTGGTTGGTTGATAGATAGTTAGCTAAGTAGCTATATTGGTAGTTAAGTAGGTTGGTTGCTAGGTAGGTAAATAGAATAGTTTTTAGTTTGTTTTGTATGTTGCAAATAGTCACAGTTACTGATCAACTTTTGTCGTTATCAAGCGAATAGTCGTAGAATCGAATTATCATGCCCATTCCGAGACGAATGGATCGATAGATAGATGAACTTTATTGTTCAGAATATAATGTGTGTATATTAAATACACAACAGCAGTAGTATAATACTACTACTGCACATACGGTTGTTCACTTCTCTGAACTCAGGTGTTGGAACACAGGTGCAGGAGATGAGCCATCGCACACATATATATAGATATATATAGTACTGTATATTCTCTGGATTTATGATATGGACAGTATATTAGATATGTGCGTGTTATCGTGTGGTCGTGTGTCCACCCATGTGTGTGTGTGAGACCAAGGCAGGAGCTAGGAAAGGTTAATTGGGCATTAGACTGAGCTGTCAACAGAGGGGGGGGGGGTCTCCATATCTGTCTGGGTCTCCCAGGGGTCCGGAGGTGCCCTATACACACTCAGCAGGGTGTGTGTGTGTATGTGTGTGTGTGTGTGTGTGTGTAGCACACAAGTCTCCCACTGAAATAGGTGACATCCTTTTTTCCACCCGTTCCCCAAACACCTACATCTCACACACACACACACATACAGACACACACACACCCTAATTAGTCACTGGGTGACACTGGAAGAGTTCATCTGGGGGGTCCTGTGTGTGTGTGTGTGTGTGTGAGTGTGGGAGGCACCTGCTGTCAGCAGGAGAAGGTCTTTGAAAGGTGGAAGTCTGTGGTGGCTACATCCATATTACTCCATTAGTCCAGATTTCCCTGCTGTCCACACGCCCCCCGGTGTTTTTGAGCCCCAAATATAAAAAAAATATATAAAAATGTATAATTTTGAAAACAATTTTCTAATTCTATTTTCATTTGAAAAGTCGAGATTTTCGTCTGGAGAGCTTGGGAAATGACGACATACTGTGGTGTCAAGCATTCACTTCCATGTTTGTTGTAATTAGGCAATTATGAGGTTTAAACTTTATTTGTAACTTACTCCTAGTTTCAGAAATCCTTGCTCTGAAAAGGAAGAGTAGAATTTTCTCGTCGAGTTGTGTTCTTAAACCTATGTAGCCTTCAATTAGCATCAAAACATGTAGCTACTGAAGTTTATATTCACCTAAATTTGACACACTGCACCTTTAACTTTAAACATAGTAGTAATTCAGCATTCCAGTTGTAGTCAGAAGTCGATATTTCAACTGGAAAAAGTTGGATCAACCTCAAAAATATCAACTTTGTATTCCAAAATGGCTGCCACGTAGCAAAAACAAGCTGCTACTAGCTGCTAGCTAAACACTATGCTACTACTAGTGCTACTTTTAGTGTTCATTTAATTTCTGTCTGGTTGTACACTTAGTACTGTTCAGATTTAATCCGCGGACATGTTACGCTATTTATGTTAGCAACATACAACATAGTGTTGTTATCAACTGTTATTGCTAAAATTAGCTAGCATTAGCGAACAAAGTTAGCTTGCGACGCCGAGTTTGAGTTTGTCGTGAAAAAGATATTGTAATTCCCCTTTTTTCCTTCAGTATCTGTAGTATTTTATCCTAAATATAAAGTACACAGATATGGATACATGTACACGTACGGCGTTCGTAGGGCCGTAGGTTTCATTGTCACGCTTTCAGATTTCATCTTTGCTCAAACTGTCTTTGTCTTTCTTTTCATTTTTCATGGCTGACTGGGCTGCAGCAGGACAAAGTGGTGAGTGCTGTGCTTTAATTTTGTCCTTTTGTTTTCTACTACAAAGCTACTGTACACACAGTATATATATATATATATATGTATATATATATATATATGTATATATATTTATATGTGCTGTATGTGTGAAGTACCTCATACCTGAACCATGCATGTATCTGTCTTTATGTCGTCGCTGTGCTGGTTGATGATGATGATAATGGTTGAAAATGTTTATGACCTTGATCATTTAATGGCAAACAGAACAACATCATCTCACACATTCATGTTGTTGTGCTTTCTGATTCATACGGAGTGGATTTTTTAGCAACTCGCAATATTTATTTTGCTGTTAAACACCTTTTTTTATTGGCTGGAAAGTGACGTTTGTTTCCTGCACCAAATCCCATAGAGAAAATCCACGATTTTTCATCACAGTACGCAGGAGTTTGTCAATCCACTGCGTTCTCTGTCCGTAAATTCAAATGTGTTATTTTGAGAATTCGGTGTTTGAAACTTTTGTTTTGATTTACATCACTGACACAAACTTGATGAAATGAGGCAGCAGTCGACCACAAACCCCTCGTTTCCCTGTACGCTATTTTAGCGAACAGGCTCCGAGTGTCGGGGGGCCCCTAGCGGGTTGCCTGCCTTGCCTGTTCACAAGCAGCGCCTCTGTGGATGTGCGTTAACGCTGACGCTGTTAACCGCCGCTATCACGTTAGCGCACCAGGCAGTAAGGCCATGCACTTGGCTGCCGTCGCGGTACCCCCCACCTTCCCCGCGGTGCCGCTGCCAAACTGGCACTTTTAACGGCTCTTGGCCGGACTCGAACCGCCGCGACCGTCCAAGAGTGCTCTGGCGTTCTCTACGTCGCCGTCCATCTCACTCTCGTGCTTCTGCTACAACAATCGCTGGCTCTAAAGCATTGGTTCTTAAAGTGCGGCCCGCGGGCCAATGTTGGCCCGCAGAAACATTTCTGGTGGCCCCAGGAGCGACTAAGCTTGTTAAATGTTTATTGGACATTACTGGATACAGACCAATAACTGTATTTACTATGTCATCAAATTTTGGATGACATAGTGACAAAGTATAGTATGACGTTTTTGTCAAATTTGTCAAATTTTTTGAAAAAAAATGTCAAATTTGGGACGGCATATGTCATTTTTGTCAAATTTTGTCTGAAATTTTTTTTCAAATTTGGGACAGCATATATGTCATTTTTGTCAAATTTTGGACCACATTTTTTTTTGAAAAAAATTGACGAATTTGGGATGGCATATATGTATTTTTTGTCAAATATTGGACCAAATTTTTTTTTGAAAAAATTGTCAAATTTGGGACGGCATATGTCATTTTTGTCAAATTTGGGACCGAAATTTTGTCTGAATTTTTTTTTCAAAAATTTGGGACGGCATATGTCTTTTTTGTCAAATTTTGGACCACATTTTTTTTTTAAAAAAATTGTCAAATTTGGGACGGCATACATGTAATTTTTGTCAAATTTGAGACCGAATTTTTTTTTGAAAAAAATTGTCAAATTTGGGACGGCATACATGTAATTTTTGTCAAATTTGAGACCGAATTTTTTTTTGAAAAAATTGTCAAATTTGGGACGGCATGTCATTTTTGTCAAATTTTGGACCGAAATTTTGTCTGAAAAAAATTGTCAAATTTGGGACAGCATATATGTCATTTTTGTCAAATTTTGGACCAAATTTTTTTTTTAAAAATTTGTCAAATTTGGGACGGCATAGTATTGTACAACATTTTTGTCAAATTTTGGAACAAAAACTTTTCCCCCAAAATTTTAATTTTTTTTACGACATAGTATAGTATGATGTTTTTGTCAAATTTTGGACCAAACATTTTTTTTCCAAAAAATTGTCACATTTTGGACAACGTAGTATAGTATGTCCGTTTTGTCAAATTTTGGACGCCATAATTATTGCAAATGGGATTTCTTTCAGTTTTTTTTCTTTTTTTTTTTTCCTTTGGCGGAACTTGTTTTTTTTGGCAGAACGGAGCGAGCGAGGCCGTCTGTACTGTACCAGTGACTGTAAAGCTGGACGGCTCAGCGGGTTTGAGTTACTGTTTGACACGGATTCATTTAATTACTCAGGGATTGATTCATCTCGTTTGGCGAGCGTCGCTGCAAAAGTGCTAAGTTACTCTTCCTCTGCCTTTGCCACTTAAGATAAACACTCAGCGTTAAAGTGAATGTGTTGCATTGGCAGAGGTTTGTTTCTGGACTTAAATATCAGCGTGCTCCATGTTCCTGGATCACTTTTACTGCTTTTGATTAAGGTTTTTTTTTTTTTTTGTTCTGGACTTCCTGTCCTCTTAAAGGTCACTTCCTGTGGCTTACAATTTAAAGGGTATTACCAAAAGTAGGCGTTCTACAGTGATGAAACTATCTACGACGTTTCATACTACGAAGCTGTTAATAACACATTTGTGCTGAGTCATCACACGCTATTTCAACACGACTCAGCTGATTATATTGTTTAGTGATTTTTGGATTCTACATTCTCATATTTCCAATATCCGATCGAGTGATTTTGATCGATTTCGGACTGATGCCGTATCGGTATCGTATCGTAGGAACTGTACAGAACGCAGCAGATTATGGTTAACATTTAGCGCCTGGTTAACATAACATTTACTTTGCCGTTTTAATTTAGACGGTGATCTTAAGGGAATTTAATCCGTGCCTAAAATTAAAAAAAGGTGTGAAATTGGAAAACGATCGCAGACACGTGTCGGAACATGAAAACAGATCTGGTAAAACGCCAAAACAGAAGAAAACTTGGGGGAATTTGTGGGTACGCATTTAACTTTAACAACTAAATGATGACATTCTCTCTTTTTTTTTACCATTTAATTTGTAACTTGAATACTTAAAAGGTGCATTATGTAATAAATCATAAAATCCTCTTAATACGTCACAGAGACTCAGGAATAATGTTCATATAACAAAATTAACTCACCAACAACAACAGTACAGACAAAATATTTTGCAGACTGCAAATCATTATGTTTTGGCGCCACCTACCGCCGTCTACCAATCATTGCAGTCAGTAGAGTCTCAGCTGCCGAGCAACCACGGGTTGCCAGTTACGTCAGAAAAACAAAACCTAAAAGACCTCGGTATTTTGAATTTGAACGTAGTAACCATTTTTGGCCACAATCTTACATGTGGCGCCTTTAAAAAATAAATAAAAATGTTTTGTGATAACAGACGTTCCCGTCCGACTACAATCATATCTGAGCTGTTGTGACTTTCAGAAGTATTTATTCTTCACCAAAAGGTACATTTGCATGTGTAAAATCACTTTTAGCCTTTTATACAGTACGTACATTAGGCGAGGGTCTTGGTTTTCGGAGGCGGCCATCTTGTGTCACCACTTTTCACACGTTGAATGAAGAAAAACCAACAAAGACAAAGGAAGAGTTACAAAAACGGCATGATTTTGGTATAAAAAGGCCACCGTAGTTGTCCGTTTGTTGCACTACGCTGACCTACCACTAGATGTCACTAATTCTTACACTGGACCTTCAAAATAATGGTCTTAACCATGCAACATACTGTGCCGTGAGTATTTGTCACAGAATGAGGCTTTTATTTTTCAAAAAGTCTTGATTCCACCTCTCATGGGAGACAAGAGAAGACTGTTGTGTGCTTGTGTTTTCTCCAACAACAACAACAACAACAACAACAACAACTACATCCACACTGCTCTGTTTTCATCCCAGAAATGCTTTGGAAAGTCTCGCCATCAAAATTCTACCTTTGTTATTCCCAAAATAGTGAGGTTTAAAAGACGATGACGCACGAGTCGAGCATCAGCTGTGAGTGAAAAGTGCTGTTAACACTTACCTTCACCTCGTCATCGTCGGTCTAATTAAAGCATTAAACACCTGTTCTTTCTGAAAACTGCTGCTGATTCAGGATCAGGTTCATGAACACAGACTCTGGTACAACGTGAACCAGGTCCTGAACACAAACTGACAGCACTGGGTTTTTAAACAGTGAGGCTTTGATCAGTAACTTGCTTCAGGTGTGGAGCCTGGCAGGAGTTGGAGACCACGCCCACATAGTGAATCTGCCCAATCACAGCGGAGGAAAATAAAAAAAGAAGAAGAAGAGGAGAGAGGGCGGGACAGCCAGGATCGTGACACAGTTCACCTGTAATGTGTTTTAATTTTGACTTTCTTACACATTAGACGAAAGTAAACTCTAGGAAAAAAATAAAAAATATTTATAATATATTATAAATAGCGTTTGAAAATAACAATATTTAAAAACCACAATAAATGAAAATGGCGTTCCATTTGAAAACAGCGTTTGAAAACAACAATGTTTGAAAACAACAATGTTTGAAAACAACAATGTTTGAAAACAACAATGTTTGAAAACAACAATGTTTGAAAACAACAATGTTTGAAAACAGCGTTCCATTTGAAAACAGTGTTTCATTTGAAAACAGTGTTCCATTTGAAAACAGTGTTTCATTTGAAAACAGCGTTCCATTTGAAAACAGTGTTTCATTTGAAAACAGTGTTCCATTTGACAACAGCACTCCGTTTCAAAACAGCGTTCCACTTGAAAACAGTGTACCATTAGAAAACAGCGTTCCTTTTGAAAACGAAACTGTTTGAAAACAGTGTTCCATTTGAAAACAGCGTTTCTTTTGAAAACAGCGTTCCGGATGACAACAGCGTTCCTTTGAAAACAACACTTTGAAAACAGCGCTCCGTTTGAAAACAGCACTCCGTTTCAAAACAGCGTTCCACTTGAAAACAGTGTACCATTAGAAAACAGCGTTCCTTTTGAAAACGAAACTGTTTGAAAACAGTGTTCCATTTGAAAACAGCGTTTCTTTTGAAAACAGCGTTCGGATGAGAACAGCGTTTCTTTTGAAAACAACACTTTGAAAACAGCGTTCCGGATGAAAACAGCGTTCCTTCGAAAACAACACTTTGAAAACAGCGTTCCTTTTGAAAACAGCGTTCCAATAGAAAACAGCGTTCCGTTTGAAAACAGCGTTCCGTTTGAAAACAGTGTTCCGTTTGAAAACAGCGTTCCAATAGAAAACAGCGTTCCGTTTGAAAACAGTGTTCCGTTTGAAAACAGCGTTCCATTTGAAAACAGTGTACCATTAGAAAACAGCGTTCCTTTTGAAAACGAAACTGTTTGAAAACAGTGTTCCATTTGAAAACAGCGTTTCTTTTGAAAACAACGTTCGGATGAGAACAGCGTTTCTTTTGAAAACAACACTTTGAAAACAGCGTTCCGGATGAAAACAGCGTTCCTTCGAAAACAACACTTTGAAAACAGCGTTCCTTTTGAAAACAGCGTTCCGTTTGAAAACGCGTTCCGTTTGAAAACAGTGTTCCGTTTGAAAACAGCGTTCCAATAGAAAACAGCGTTCCGTTTGAAAACAGCGTTCCGTTTGAAAACAGCGTTCCATTTGAAAACAGCGTTGCTGTAGCCTTACGCCTGTCCTCTCTCTAAATGTGTGCGTGTGTGTGTCACATGTGTCCATGTGTGTGAGCGTTGGTGACGGCGTGCGCACGGTCGACGTTCCGGGAGAGCGATGGTTTTCCTGCGTCCTGCAGTCAATGAGAGACGGACGAAAAAAACCTGGCGATCAATAGTAATCATGAGCGGCTGTGGCGCTAACAGCTGATGACACATCGCTCAGGCGTCTCTGCGACGCAAAGCAACGCGACGCCATCAGTCTCTCTGCGCTCGGATCAATACACACACACACACACACACACACACACACACACACACACACACACACACACACACACACACACACACACACACACACAGGTCATTTTTGCCTTGATTTTTTTTTAGGTCACTACTTCCTTCTGTTTGACCCAGAGAACAGTGTCACGGGTGGGGGTGGGGGTGAGGTTGGGGGGGCGGAGCCTCAGTGCAGCCCGACACATGACAGCGAGGAAAATAAACACGTCCCCAGTGACAAAGTGTGTGATACACAACTATTACACCGAGGGTGAAATATGTGAAGCCGTTTTTGATGAACGACGACAGAGCAAGTGTTTGAGAGCAGATTTATAAACGTAATACAGGAGGAGGCAGTGTGACACACACACACACACACACACACACACACACACACACCTGGTTTTATATCTTAGTGAGGACACTTCATAGACATTACCCCTTTACCAACCCTTCACCCTAAAACTGTGAAAAAGGGTGTAAAAACTAGACAAAATGTCCTCACAAACATAGGTTTATATGTTTTTTGGACCTCATACATGAATAAATACATATGCACACGCACAAACTTGTTTTTATATCTTTGTGTGGACACGTCACAGGCATCATGGATGTGAGGACCAGACAAAATGCCCTCATACACATAGATTTGTATGTTTTTTGGACCTCATAAATATATAAATACATGTATACACACACACAAACTTGTTTTTATATCTATGTGTGGACACATGACAAACATCATGTATGTGAGGACCAGACAAAATGTCCTCATAAACAGATTTGTAAATTTTTTGGACCTCATACATATATAAATACACATATATACACAAACACACACAAACTTGTTTTTATGTCTTTGTGTGGACATGTGACAGACATCATATATGTGAGGACCAGACAAAAGTCCTCATAAACATAGATTTGTACGTTTTTTTGACCTCATAAATATATAAATACATGCATACACACACAAACTTGTTTTTATATCTTTGTGTGGACACATGACAGACATCATACATGTGAGGACCAGACAAAACGTCCTCATTTCCCCCCAAAATGTCCTCACTCTGTTTAGTTTATATCCGATTGTTGGTCCTCACAAAGTAACAAACATACAAACAACACAAACATACCGTCAGACAAGCCTCTTCCGGTGTGCCGTTTGCTAACTGGTGACATTTAGTGGTGAAAGGTGGAACTGCAGCGTGATGACTTCTGACCTCTTTATTAGGTACATAGCCTTCTGCTCCTGGAGCTGATCTACTTCAAGGGCTTGAGTCGCTGCCGTATGATTGGCTGATTAGATAATACTGTTCTTAACTAGCAGTTGAACAGTTGTACTAAAATGAACGCTAAATACATATTACTTGTAAAACTTGTGTTTTACGTGTGATGGTATTGTGAAAATGTGTATGAGCTTCCTGTGTATGTTCATGTGTGTGTGTGTGTGTGTGTGTGTTGCGCTGATCTAGCACCTCATTAGCCGCTGTGGACACAAATCTCCTTTTGTGTCAGTCTTTCATCGTTAGTGCAGGATTTATAGACGCCCTCGGTCGCTGCCGGTGCCATACGTCAAGCTGCTATTGGCTGAGGCTACTTCCTGGTCCCGCCCCCTCCTCCCAATCCCTTTAAAAAAAATAAAAAAATCCTTTAATGGTTTTTGCCGTTAACAATTACATATAATACGAATAAACTGCACGTTTACATCCTTTAGCATTAGCAACTTTAGCATAGTAGGATGTAATTTTTTTTTTATTTTGTGATTATGATTTTGACCAAAATAAGTGTGATATGTGAAAAAAACATGCATCTTTAATAAGGTAATTGTAAATCAAGGAGAAAAAACACTAGCTAGCCAAAAAACATTCCCACATCGTGTATTTATGATCATGATCATGAAAATTCATATAAATTAGCTTATTGTGTGGGTCTTTTTTTTTTTCGTGATACATGACAAAGTTGTAAATTGAAACCCATGTATGTCATTCTCAAAGGTTACGTACTACAGCTTTAATGGTTTCAAGAATGACATCAAATTTGTTTGTTTGTTGTTATTAATCAATTATTTAACACTACAGTAGCTTCCCCAAACCTGATTAGCCCAAATGAATGAAATGGTCACAAACCCATTTATTAAAGTTGTATTAGTATTTAGAAGTATGAAAACTAAAGTAAAGTGCAAATATTCCCCTACAATTACTACAATAGTGACATATTTTTCACTGGTGTAGACACACAAATAGCCTATAATTCTCTCCAGAAAACAAAAACACAAACAACTCCGACTATTTATTGACTGGATTATTCATCATCACACTGTATATACAGTATGTACACATATATATATATATATATATATATATATATATATATATGTGTATGTAGATCACACACACAAGCATCCGATTGCACCACGTACACACGAGCAATGATGCACACAAACACAGATAAAGATTTCTGCTCCTCAAGAAACACACACACACACACGGACACACACACACACACGGACACGCACACACACACACACGCGGACACACACACACACAGATGCAGTAAGATGCAAAAACAAACACACACACATGGGTTTAGTGTCCTAGTTTCCAAATGTGGAGACGCTATTCTCTGTTTGTGGCGTCGCTCCTTCCTCACAAACTCATCTCGGGGGGGGGGGGGGGGGTCTTACGGTGGTCATGTGACTTGCTGTTGTTGCACTTTTTGCGTGTGTGTGTGTGTGTTTAAGAGCATGCATCTGTGTCAGCATGTGTGCATCGCTGCTCACGTATATTTAATTGTAAATGTATGAGTGTGCAGAGAGGGCTGCCTTTTATGTTCAGTGTGTGCGTTCTTGTACACGTGTCTTTGTGGGGACCACGTTTTTTCACACTGCAAACGGGGACATTTTAGGTTTGGCCCCTGCTCTCTGTCACACCTTGGTAACCATGTACTGAATAGCCACCAGGGGGGGCAAGATTGTAAGTCTATGGGAAAACATAAACATGTGTTATTCTTGTACACGTGTCTTTGTGGGGACCACGTTTTTTCACACTGCAAACGGGGACATTTTGCTTTGGCCCCTGCTCTCTGTCACACCTTAGTAACCATGTACTGAATAGCCACCAGGGGGCAAGATTGTAAGTCTATGGGAAAACATAGACATGTGTTATTCTTGTACATGTGTCTTTTCACAGTAGGCTGTTTGCCACATGATGCTAAACCTGGAAGTAACAATATACTGAATAGCCACCAGGGGGCAAGATTGGAAGTCTATGGGAAAACAGACATGTGTTATTCTCGTACATGTGTCTTTTCACAGTTCTCTGGTTTGCCAGATGATGCTAAACCTGGAAGTAACAATGTACCGAATAGCCACCAGGGGGCAAGACTGGAAGTCTATGAGAAAACATAGACGTGTTATTCTTGTACACGTGTCTTTGTGGGGACCGCGTTTTTTCACACTGCAAACGGGGACATTTTGGTTTGGCCGCTGTTCTCTGTCACACCTTAGCAACAATGTACTGAATAGCCACCGGGGGGGGGCAAGACTGGAAGTCTATGGGAAAACATAGACGTGTTATTCTTGTACACGTGTCTTTGTGGGGACCGCGTTTTTTCACACTGCAAACGGGGACATTTTGGTTTGGCCGCTGTTCTCTGTCACACCTTAAACCGTAGACTGCCTATAAAAAGTGGTCACAGTTCTCCGGTTTGCCAGATGATGCTAAACCCGGAAGTAACAATATACTGAATAGCCACCGGGGGACAAGAGTGGAAGTCTATGGGAAAACAGGTCTTCTTTGTGAGAACATGATCACATGTTGAGGTAAACAAGACAATACATCATGTCATATATATGACATATATATATATATATATACTTGATATCATATATATCAAGTGGAAGCATTTAGACATTTACTTCAGTTACATTTACTTTCAGTGAGTGTCCTCACAAAGATAGCAGTACAAAAACGTGTGTGTGTGTGTGTGTCAGCCTGTGCTCCTCGCTGCTTGTTTCACCATCACAGCGTGATCTAACACAGGGATTACTATGGGATTAAGTGAGCCTGGTATTAAAATAACAGCTCGTTGCTCTACGTCGCCCCCAAACACCAGCCGTTAGTTCTGCGCCGTCAGTGATCTGAGTGTGTCGTTGTGTAATTCCTGCTCCTGAAGTGTGTTTAAACAAAGGAGTCAAATAAAACTTTTCTATTTCTAACTCTTAAAATAAAACTGTCACTCTTAAAGGTTATCACAACTGTTTTATCCAATCTTGTTTTGTTTACGTTATTATATTCATGAGCCAATTGACAATTTCTTATCATTCATTCAATAAAATAATACTTTTTACTATATATTATGTCACATGCAATAGTTATACAATATGGGTTTAACTTAAACATTATGCTCTATACGCATTTATCACTTCGTTGGTCATAGGCCCCCCGATTACATGCGGCCCCCCAATCGATTACATGCGGCCCCCCAATGTGGCCCCCCAATCGATTACACGATCGATTGGGGGGCCACATTGATATTAATACATAATAATACAATTTTGCATCATAAATAGTATTATTAAGTATACGTGTGATATTGAAAACAGTTTTTTCCCCCAAACTTAGGTTTGTTAATTTTTTCAACTTCTTTTATTAATAATTATAATAATAATAATAATAATAATTTTTAATCATATTTTGCTTTATTCATGTCTTCTCCTCACTGTGTCACACGACCTGTCCATGTTTACGTTTTTTAATTTGTGAAGAAAGATGGTTAAAGTTATAATGTCCCACACGAGGCAGCGTTTCTTCAGTGTGTGTGTGTGTGTGTGTGCGTGTGTGTGTGTGCGGCTGGTTCGTGCCGGAGTGTTTGGCAGGATAAATATAGCCGCGTTGGTGTAAAGCTGTTTCTCTCTCCGTCTTTTGTAGCTTTAATCAAAAGCAATCTGGAGGAGGGATAAATGGAGAGGAAAAGGGGGGATGATGATGATGATGATGAGAGAGAGGGAGAGCAGGAGGAAGAAGAAGAGGGAGAGAGATGGAGGGGTGCATGATGGTGATGGTGGTGGTGGGGGGTGGTTTGCGATGGCCGATGCCAGAGTGTTTTATTTTAGCTCTCTTTAAAGAGTCATCGGGGAGCGTTCAGGAGTAATGAGAACCCTGGTGACTGGAGAAGAAGGAGCGACTCTAACCTCCTCTCCTCCCTCCATCCTCTCCTCCCTCCATCCTCTCGCTGGTTACTTCCTGTCATCCCCCTCTTCCTGCGTCTGACGGCGGCTGCGTTGTGTTCACACTGCGGCGCTCGTTCATGCTCTGAGGACGAAACGCTCGCGTCTATTCTGGGACGAGCTGTGTATAAAAGCTGCATCTGCTGCTGATACGATGACGTGGATGAAGTGTCTTCGTCGGACATGTTGTGATATTATAATATCAGATACTTCGTATTCTATTGTATTATAATATATTATAATAATACAGGGTAAAACAGCCTATTATATATTAAAAGTTTATTATTTAAATTTTTACATAAATGGTTTGCATCCATATGTATCCAGAAAAAATTACATGTTTTTAAAGCATCACATGATTAAAAAAAAAACATATTGACAATTAAAAATTTGAAGCTGAAATTAGATAAAAAAAATATATAGTTATATGATATAATTATTTCATTTTTCGGTAAGTGATTTGTCTGTGAGATGTTTTTTATTAACGTTGCAACATTTGAGAACAGTTTGTAACAGTTTGTTTTTGTGATGCAATTAATTATTTGTATATCAATCAACATGATTTTGTACATTGTAACGTTACAAAAATGTGTAACTTTTGTAATCTTTTTTGTAATGTAGCATAAGTAATTAGTAGGGTTAGTAACAAGTTTTTGTAACATTACAACTTCTGGTAACATATTTGGTCTCAAATGTAGCAGGGATACCAATTTTAGATCTAGAATCTAAAAACAAAAGTAGTTCAAATCATATTTTCACAATTCCGTCTCTAAAAAACATAATTATTTCTATTCCATTTCTTGTATTTCAGTTGCATAAAAGTATTCTCCAAGTTTGTGTACGTGTAATATTGTATTAATGTTGAGCAGGTCATTGTTTAGTTTTGTATCACATGACATTTTGTGAAACTTGTGCGTATAATACCTGTATCATATGATTAGCGAGCTAATGCTAGATTAGCAACTAGCATTAGTTTGTTCCTCTGTATCTAAAAGTTTTTTATAACAGCACCTTTTTCAAATTTAGGATAGATATCAATTTTAGAAACAAGTGTAGTTCAAATCATATTTTCACAAATCCAAGTTTTCCAAGTTTGTGTACGTATATATTTCAAATGCCCGCTGGCAAATCGGAAAATAAAACCAATCCAATCTAAAACTGTTTCCCCCGTTGTTTCCTAGGTGATCTGGGTGTGTAACAACTGCCGGAAGCAGCAGGAAATCCTCACCAAGCCCGGCGACTGGTTCACTAACCCGTCGGGAAAGCCCGGTGGCCTCGGCTCGGCCGTCAGCGAACCGTCCGTGTGCCAAACGTCCGGCGATAAGAAGCTCCGGTCTCGCTCCCAAGCGCCGTCGGACTCCACCGCCGCCGCCGCCATCCAAGACCAACCCAACCGACTCAGCTGGACCGGGACCGCACCCGGGAACGACCCCCGGTCACGTAGCGAACCACCGCGAGACACGTAAGAAAACGTAACATCATAAAGGGCAGCGTATTTTACAGGCGGTAACGCGGGAGATAACTTGTAAGTGGCCAGCGGGTGTCCTCGTACCTGTGTTATTTCCATGCATGTTCCGGGGTATCTTCATGCACCCCCGGAAACAGTATAGGGGTTATTGGCGTCATCACACAAAACACGGCAAGCTTTGCCATGGGTGACCACCAGTTTTGGACTAATCGAACCGAATGAAGGAATATGAAGAGATACGAGTTGGAGTGTAAAAGTTTACGCCCTCGGTAGGCGAACTGAGGTAAATGCTTGGTGTGTTTTGTATGCGGATGTGAGTGAATGAATGAATGAACAATGAATTGCGGTGTTAAATTGTACAAACGTGGAAGAGGAGCGGGAGTTTGAATTGAACTCGTTGTGCAATTTTCAATGAAACCTTTCGTGTGCTTTTAGTTTCACGGTGCTCGAAGATAAATAAAAGGATTGCACCGGTCGAGCTCCAGCCTATTCGTTACTGAATGCCAAAGGACCGTAACATAACTAAATTTGCTCCGTGACTTCTAGGAGAAATGGCCGGGGAGGTGGAGGAGCCGGTCGGGGAGATCGGCGGCCGGGTCAACCCAAGCTGCAGACCCAGGTGTCCATGGACCGGAACCTGCGGGGAGAGTCCAGGGAGCGCAGGGAGAGCCGGCGACTCACGAAGGGACGCTCTCTGGAGCACGATCCCATCGTTGGAGGCGGTAGTTTGAGGCGGACAGAGGAGGGGGGGGGCTACCACAACGTAGACCACAACGGTGCCGCCCCTTGCCAAGCAGGGCTGGTCCCTCCTGGAGGCAGAGGACACCCCGTGCCCACGCAGGGTCGCGGCGCGGGCGTAGCGGGGGACGGCGTTCGGCCCGGTCAAAGGACGGTGGGTGGGGTCGCCGGGCCGCACGAACACACCCTCTCCGAGCAAGCCCCGCCCTCCGAACTCAGAGAGCTGACGGGTTCGGGACCCGGTTCCGCCGCCGCCGCCGCCGCCGCCGCCGGCCAGGGACCCGTCGTGAAGCGGACCAAGCGGGACAAGGCCGAGAGCATGCTGCGCAACGACTCGCTCAGCTCCGACCAGTCGGAGTCCCTGCGGCCGCCGCCGCCGCGGCCGTACAAGTCGAAGCGGGGGCCGGGCGGCGGCGGGAAGAGGCAAACGAGCGTGAGCAGCTCCGAGGAGGAAGGAGGGACCACGCCCGAGTACAGCAGCTGCGAGGACGCCGAGATCGAAAGTGTCAGCGAGCGAGGTGAGAGGCAATTTCCACTTCCTTTCCAGGGGTGGGGGGGGTTTAATTTCAGAGGGTGTGCGGACCGTAGTGACATCTGTCCGTTCATTCACTCCTTCATCCATCAACGCAGGATTCTACGGTGCAAGTTAGATTTTAGGGGAACATTTTGAGGAATTGATCCATCTTAACGCTTGCTTTATGACACTTTCCTTTACTGTGCTAGTGGTTAGAGAGTGACACATTAAGGCCCCGTCCCAATACCTCCCCTAACCCGACAATTTTCCCCCTAACCCTACATTTTGAGCAAGGGGAAATGCGATTTTCTCCTTATAATCAACCCTCAAAATGTAGTGAGCTCTGATGCGGGCTTAAAAAGAAGTGGAAGATGAAATTACCCATGATGCTTTGCGAATTCAGCGATCCGGCCTGATATTTTTCAACGAAGATGGCGGCCACATCTGCCGAGGAACATTTTCGTTGTAGTATATCTTCGCAAATAAGCACGTTACAGTGCCGTTGGTTTGATATACATCCAAAGGACCGCTGAGCTTTGAACACTAATGTCAGAAAATAAGTAACCATTTATGAAAGCAGCTAGCTAACTAGCTAACTAGCTAACTAGCTAACTAGCTGACTAGCTGACTAGCTAGCGAGCGGCTACCCGCCAAGACCCCCGAGAGAGCACACCCGCCACGCAGCTCTTTAGCCTCGTAGCCTATTAGTACTAGGGCTGTACGAGGACTTGATACAAAAATCAAGTTTCTTCAAAGATATTTGAACAGTGTGTGTTCTTGTATTTGTTACCTTTTGGGGACCAGTCATAAACACTGTGCTTGTGAGGACCACTCTTCCTCATGGAGACCAAAATCTGGTCTTAATCTCGTAGAACTTAATTTCTGAGGAACTGGTTGTCTTTTTGTGTGTCCTGTAAAAGAACAGCTGCACAGACCTGTGTGTGTGTGTGTGTGTGTTTGAACACTCCCACTCGTATTATGGGCTGTGAGTGTATAAGCGTTCAGAGAGCGTCTCTGTCGTCTTCATTCGGACTCTGTGTGTGTGTTCAGTCATCAGCGGAGGTAAGACTGTTCTCATTTAACCTGCTTCTCCTGCGTCTTTTGACTTTATTTCACTCTGCTGTGTCTTTGTTTTCTAAGTTTGTACGATATGGTCAACTCTCTGGAGTGACGACCACCAACAGTCAAGACATTAACTGTTATTTAGTGCATAACAATGGCATAAATGTCCTTAAAGAGACAGTTCAGGTTGGCAAAAACATCAGTAGAAACACCAAGAAAAACTGATTTTAGCCACTGAACAAAGGGTTTACTTGATAATATCTACTCCAGATTAAGTGTACGCCATTTCAATAATATGTTTGCTGCTTTGTCTCACACTTAAACACCAAGAAACAGTCACTTTCACCCTCCTGCACCAAAGTCCGTAGAGAAAATCGTTGTTTTTTAGCTCACAGGGACGCACGAGCTGCTGTCAATCGATGTCTCGCTTCGTACGTTTGTGTCACTTTGGTAAAGGCAAACAAAGAATTTCAAACACAGAAGTCGCAAAAAAAGACATATTTTAACTTCCTGAAGGGGGCGACAGTGGATGAACATCTCCTGTGTGCTGTGGCGGTAAAATCACTGATTTTCTCTGCGGGTTTTTGGTGCAGAGAGTGAGCTGTTTACAAAGCAGCATAAACTCAAAGTTTCCAGCCAGATTAGGCTGTTTACCAGTAAAAATAAGAGCCAAACGTATCCTTAAGATGTTGGAGACCAAGTTAGCATACATTTATTATGATATATTACATTAGCGCTTTGTAAACCAGCTCAACCTTTGACCAAAATGGAATCTCTAGGGGCACAAAAGTTATTTTGCCTTTTTAAAGATATTTTTTTTGTGCAGTGATTCCTGCTTTAACGTTACAGTTCCCTCACTTTTAAGCCGTTTTACAGTTAGACCGACCCAATAACCTTGACAATTTTTTATTTTTTTTAATATGCACAGTGCATGGGACTGTAGCCACGCTCGTGCTATATCATAATGGCATCACTCTATCCTCAAGCCAACATCAATAAAGCGTGGGCACATCTGATGGAAAGAGGGTGCACGAGCGCTCAGCAACCACCGGGCTTTTGGACCGAGACCAGACGCTGTGACATCGATCAAAGTGGAGGTTTATTATGAGAGTGTCCTGTCAGGCCGGGTGGGGGGTTTAAACACACCATTGTGGCCGTGAGATGCTGCTTCCTTTTTTAGCTCGAGTCTCGGGGCCCCTCTCGATCAGCTCCGAGATGCGGTTCCTGGCAGGGGAACGAGCGCCTGGGCATGTTAATCACTGTAAGATCAGCGCAGGAAAGCATGCGCGTGCACACAAACCGTGCGGCCGCAGTACAGTAGATGTGATTATGATCTTTACGACGAAGGAGTCGACGCAAAACACGCGAGTGCACTTTTTACCTCCTTATCTGATCTATCATAGATAGGTAGATATCAAAAATCTAACATGGAGTTCCTAGGGGTGAATTCCCATTCCTTGCTTAACCCTCAATCTCAAAAATGCGCTCCCTCTAGTGCAGGGGTTCTCAAAGTTTTGATACCTGAGGGCCAATTTAGGAACCCAACATTGGACTGAGGGCCGCCAAAGGGAAAAAAAAGAAGAAAAAAACTGAAAGAAATCTTATTCGTAATAACTATGGCGTCCAAAATTTGACAAAACCGACATACTATACTACGTCGTCCAAAATTTGACTTTTTTTTTTTTTTTTTTTAATTTTTGGTCCAAAATTTGACAAAAATGTTGTACAATACTATGTCGTCCCAAATTTGAATATTTTTTTTCCCAAAAAAAAATTTGGTCCAAAATTTGACAAAAACATTGTACAATACTATGTCTTCCCAAATTTGAATATTTTTTTTCAAAAAAAAATTTGGTCCAAAATTTGACAAAAACGTTGTACAATACTATGTCGTCCCAAATTTGAATATTTTTTTTCCCCAAAAAAAATTTGGTCCAAAATTTGACAAAAACATTGTACAATACTATGTCGTCCCAAATTTGAATATTTTTTTTCAAAAAAAAATTTGGTCCAAAATTTGACAAAAACGTTGTACAATACTATGTCGTCCCAAATTTGAATTTTTTTTTTTCAAAAAAAATATTGGTCCAAAATTTGACAAAAACATTGTACAATACTATGTCGTCCAAAATTTGAATATTTTTTTCCCCAAAAAAAATTTGGTCCAAAATTTGGCAAAAAATTGTACAATACTATGTCGTCCCAAATTTGAATATTTTTTTTTAAAAAAAAATTTCGGTCCAAACTTTGACAAAAACGTTGTACAATACTATGTCGTCCCAAATTTGAATATTTTTTTTCAAAAAAAAATTTGGTCCAAAATTTGACAAAAACGTTGTACAATACTATGTCGTCCCAAATTTGAATATTTTTTTTTCAAAAAAAATATCGGTCCAAAATTTGACAAAAACATTGTACAATACTATGTCATCCCAAATTTGAATATTTTTTCCCCCCAAAAAAATTTGGTCCAAAATTTGACAAAAATTTGGTCCAAAATTTGACAAAAAATTGTACAATACTATGTCTTCCCAAATTTAAATATTTTTTTTCAAAAAAAAATTTGGTCCAAAATTTGACAAAAACGTTGTACAATACTATGTCGTCCCAAATTTGAATATTTTTTTTCAAAAATTAATTTGGTCCAAAATTTGACAAAAACATTGTACAATACTATGTCGTCCCAAATTTGAATATTTTTTTTCCCCAAAAAAAATGTGGTCCAAAATTTGACAAAAATGACATATATGCCGTCCCACATTTTTGGGAAAACATTTAAATGCCAAAATTTGATAAAAACGTCATACTATACTGTGTCACTATGTCATCCAAAATTTGATGACATAGTAAATACAGTTGTACAGTTTACACTTATTGTTCTGTATCCACTAATGTCACATAAACATTTAACAAGCTTAGTTGCTCCTGGATTAAAACTATCAACTGTAATTCATTGCGGGTTCTTGAAAATACATCAAAATAAACACTCTCTCTGACCCAACACTCAAAACCCTTGAATTTGGAAACCGGAGACCTTTGGTTGCCTCTCGTCGTCGTCGTGCTTTGAGACATAATCTCACTATAAGTTGTCACAGCTCATTAACCTCATTGTCTCGTGGCTCCACAGGAATGTTTTGGTTGTGTTTAACTCTGTGTCATAACAGTGTCGCTGATATCCTGCACACATTCTATCAGAACCCCGAGGCCCAAACTGTCCCACAGGACCAGAGACTGTTAGTGTCTCCATATATATGTACATATACTGTACATATACTGTACATATACTGTACATATACTGTACATACAGTCAACTGCATCTAAGCCTGAGGATTAGCAGCAAAACTGGGCTTTTTTTTGCTAATTTGTGGAACTAAAAATACACTTTTTCCCCAATGTTTTTAGTCTTTATTCGTCTGTTGCTTCACTTTTTACACTCTTAGAAATAAGGGTTCCAAAAGGGTCCATCTCCAAGGGCTGAGGTTCTACCTGGAACCATTTGCTTCTGAAAAACCCTTTTCCCAAAGAAAGGGTTTTTCAAGGGTTCTTGGTAACACTAATGGTTCCAGTAAGAACCAACCATTTAGATCTAGAGAACCCTTCAAATACCCTTTCCTGAATAAAGGGTTTTAAAAGGGTTCCAGGTGGAACCCTCCAAAAGGGTTCCAGGTGGAACCTTTATAAAAAGGCTCTACCTGGAGTCAAAAAGGCTTCTCCAAGAAGGAGAAGCTGAAGAACCTTATATGGTTCTACTTAGCACTTTTATTTCTAAGAGTCTACGCTCTTAGAAATAAGAGTTCCAAAAGGGTTCTTCTACAAGGGCTGAGGTGCTACCTGGAACCATTTGCTTCTGAAAAACCTTTCCTTTCCCAAAGAAATGGTTTTTCAAGGGTTCTTGGTAACACTAATGGTTCCAGTAAGAACCATTTTGATCCAGAGAACCCTTTTAAAACACCTTTCCTGAATAAAGGGTTTTAAAAGGGTTCCAGGTGGAACCTTTATGAAAAGGTTTTCCCAGGAGCCAAAATGGGTTCTCCTATGAGGACAAGCTGAAGAACCTTATATGGTTCTACTTAGCACTTTTATTTCTAAGAGTCTACACTCTTAGAAATCAGGGTTCAAAAATGGTTCTTCTACCATGGCTGAGGTTCTACCTGGAACCATTTGCTTCTGAAAAACCTTTCCCGAAGAAAGGGTTTTTCAAGGGTTCTTGGTAACACTAATGGTTCCAGTAAGAACCATTTTGATCCAGAGAACCCTTTAAAACCCCTTTCCTGAATAAAGAGTTTTAAAAGGGTTCCAGGTGGAACCTTTATAAAAAGCCAAATAGGGTTCTCCCATGAGGACAAGCCGAAGAACGTTATATGGTTCTACTTAGCACTTTTATTTCTAAGAGTGTAGTAATATGTATGCATGCAGAAATCACATGAAACAGTACGTAAAAAGTCCAAATATAGCTCGCAAACATGTACATTCTCCCGTTTTTCTCACGTTATTTGAATTTTAATTGTTTGCTACTTATGTTTTGGTAAATATGTGATAATTATTATTGGAATAAAACCAACTTAAACCAAATAAAATCAACATATTCTATCTAATAATAGTAAAAAGTTTAGCTTAGCGATTTACCTTTTAAACGGTGGCGGTTGTCATGTTGTTTTTAACTAGTTAAACTAGTTGTTTGGCAGAAAACCTTTACAAGTAAAGGTACATTTAGAAAATGAACTATAACCTTTTAAAATATCTAGGGAGGTGTTACATTTTACTTTTATTTAAGGCATCATTTTTACATTTCAACGACTAAAAAAAGATAAAATACAGCAAACAAATATTCATTTTATTTGTTAATTTCCATCTATTCGACTCCACTTTACTTCTACTGTGTTTTTATTTGCTCCACAATGATCGTCAGACTCCACATTTACCATTTGTCTTTTTTCCACATTAACTCAGGAGCAAATAAATTCCACAACATCTAATCTGCTCTAAATCTACGAGGGATTTTATTTATTTATTTATTTTTTAAAGGTCTTAACTGTCCTTCGGTGTCTCCGTGGAGTTTTTTGCGACGCTGAGGTTATAAATGTTCTAATTTTTGCTCAGGCCTGATTATTCAATAAACTCCAGAACTCACTGTAAACAAATACCTCTGTGAAGAAGAAGAAGAAGAAGAAGAAGAAGAAGAAGAAGAAGAAGAAGAAGAGACCCTAAAATTTGGCTCAGACTCTGTGTATAAGAGGCCTCCTGCTGGTATGTGCTGTGTATACAGTGTGTGTGTGTGTGTGTGTGTGTGTGTGTAGAAGAAGAGGATTTACGTCCTCACAGTCTGAAATGGTGTCTCTTCTCTCACAGGTGACTGGGAGTGTTACCCTCATGACCCCACCGTATGGCACGTAAGTCACTATTTCAATATAACAACACATACGTTATCTCAAGGCTCAGCAAGAACTAATGTGCCAAGACAGGTTGGGGTGAAAGGAGAAAAAAAAAAACTCGAAAATAGCCTCGAAACAGGATCTGGATCCTTCAGCCTGCAGGACAGGAATGAAAGACGCAAACTAAATGTGGTTCCAGGGCCAATTTTCTTATAAAAAATTGAATATTTGGGTCAAAACATCGTATCTTATTGTACCAAAGTGTCTCAAAACGTCTAAGCTAACAATAATGCGTGAGACACGCACTGTTAATATTTGTTGTGCATCATTTAAATGTTCAGAATTTCTTCTTTGAGCCTGAACACGTGATAAAAGTTATTTTACGGACATTTACTCAAAAAGTCTCTAAAATAACGCTAAACTTTAAAAAACAGTGGCACACGTACGCAGCACACAGGTACGCCGGTTATTTGTAGCGCTGCGCTGTAGGAACGCTAACGGCGCTAAAGGAGCTAACGCAGCTAACTGGTAAACGGTGTCTTTTTTCGGACCCTCGTCTTGGAAACCGTTGATGCTGTTGACGCCGTTAACGTGCCCAGCAATAATTTTAATAGATTAATATATTTTTGTGAAGATTAGCAAATGATTTAATTTAAGCCGGGCCCAGATACTGATGCTGGCGGGCCCAGATTTGGTCCTCGGGCCACCTATTGCTGACCACTCCCTTTACTGTTTTTCATGTTAAATTTTAATTCAACTTCTCCCATGAAAATGAAAGCTACGTCGGTGTTTATATAGCTTGTGGATCTACAGTACACTTGTCATGTGTTTATGTGGGAGTTTAGCTGTTTTAGCATCCGCACCATTCCGTCCGTCCGTCCGTCCGGACTAAAATGAATACCTTCCTGTCCGCGTACGTCCTTCACATTTTGCACGATTGTTTAGTGGGTGAATATCTCCAGGCGTTTTTTTCGTTTTGTCCAAAATTTTTTTATGAATTTTTAAGCGGTTTTTTTTGCGGGGAAATGTGAGAAATGTGTAAACGGCACTTTACGAGCTTGTCAACACGATAACTTGACAAATATTCGACATATTGATGTCAAACTGGCACTGTCCATGCCTTTTACAAGTATCTTGGACAAGTTCAAAGATGGGTGACCTTGACCTACTTTCAAGGTCACAGCTGCACTTGTAACTTGGAAAATAGCCAAAAACCGGCACTTTTTCAAGATTGTCAACGCGATAACTTGACAAATATTTATTGTATTGCCCCAAAACTGGCACTGTGGATGCCTCTTACAAGTATCTTGAACAAGTTTGAAGATTGTGTCCATGTGGACGTGTCGTGTCTTGTCTTGACTCGTCTTGTCTTGTCTCGTCTTGACTCGTCTTGTCTTGTCTCGTCTTGACTCGTCCTCTCTTCGGCCTCAGCATCCTGTGACCTGGCAGCCGTCTAAGGAGGGCGACCATCTGCTCGGCCGAATCACCCTGAGCAAGAGGAGCGCTGCGATGCCTAAAGAAGCTGGGGCTCTGCTGGGGTTGAAGGTCAGTGTCGGGTCGGGGGGGGGAGGGAGGGAGGGGGTTAACCCTCAAATATCACCCACTCGCTGGTGTCTGTGACGTGATTCTAATGATTCTAATGATTCTAATGATTCTAATATCTCTCTTTTGCTCGTTGTAGGTGGTCGGAGGCAGAATAACAGAGTCAGGGAGATTAGGTGCCTTCATCACCAAAGTCAAAAAGGGAAGCTTGGCTGACGTGGTGGGACATCTAAGAGCAGGTAGATCTATATCACTGTTTACAGGTCCTCACAAAGACAGGGAAACGTCATAATAATAATAATACGTTTAAAGGTGCATTATGTAATAAATCATAAAATCCTCCTAATATGTCACAGAGACTCAGGAATAATGTTCATGTAACAAACTGAACTCACCAACAACAACAGTACAGACAAAATATTTGCATTAAAAAAAATATTTTGAAATTATGTTGGTTTTTTTTGCACGTGGCGCCACCTACTGCCGTCTACCAATCATTGCAGTCAGTGGAGTCTCAGCTGCCGAGCAACCACGGGTTGCCAGTTACGTCAGAAAAACGAAACCTAAAAGACCTCGGCATTTTGAATTTTAGTGTAGTACCCGTTTTCCCCGGGTCCTATGTTCCCCGGGTCCTATGTTCCCGGGGTCCTATGTTCCCCCGGGTCCTATGTTCCCCCGGGTCCTGTGTCCCCCGGGTTCTATGTTCCCCCGGGTCCTATGTTCCCCGGGTCCTATGTTCCCCCGGGTCCTATGTTCCCCGGGTCCTATGTTCCCCCGGGTCCTATGTACCCCGGGTCCTATGTTCCCCCGGGTCCTATGTTCCCCCGGGTCCTATGTTCCCCCGGGTCCTATGTTCCCCCGGGTCCTATGTTCCCCCGGGTCCTATGTTCCCCCGGGTCCTATGTTCCCCCGGGTCCTATGTTCCCCCGGGTCCTATGTTCCCCCGGGTCCTATGTACCCCGGGTCCTATGTTCCCCCGGGTCCTATGTTCCCCCGGGTCTTATGTTCCCTGGGTCCTATGTTCCCCGGGTCCTATGTTCCCCCGGGTCCTATGTTCCCCCGGGTCCCTATGTTCCCCCGGGTCCTATGTCCCCCGGGTTCTATGTTCCCCCGGGTCCTATGTTCCCCCGGGTCCTATGTTCCCCGGGTCCTATGTTCCCCCGGGTCCTATGTTCCCCCGGGTCCTATGTTCCCCCGGGTCCTATGTCCCCCGGGTTCTATGTTCCCCCGGGTCCTATGTTCCCCGGGTCCTATGTTCCCCCTGGTCCTATGTTCCCCAGGTCCTATGTTCCCCAGGTCCTATGTTCCCCGGGTCCTATGTTCCCCCGGGTCCTATGTCCCCCGGGTTCTATGTTCCCCCGGGTCCTATGTACCCCGGGTCCTATGTTCCCCCGGGTCCTATGTTCCCCCGGGTCCTATGTTCCCCCGGGTCCTATGTTCCCCGGGTCCTATGTCCCCCGGGTTCTATGTTCCCCCGGGTCCTATGTACCCCGGGTCCTATGTTCCCCCGGGTCCTATGTTCCCCGGGTCCTATGTTCCCCCGGGTCCTATGTTCCCCGGGTCCTATGTTCCCCGCTTTGTATGTGACCGGGTGTTGCCGGTCGTGAACAAACCGGGAAACTCCCTGTCTCACTCTCTAACCCTAACCCTTTTTCCTGGAGCTCCACACCCAGGCTTCCACAAAGTGGGGAACATAGGACCTTTTTTGGGAAAAAACGTGAGCATCGGACCCTTTTTTGCGCCCCGATCGGGGAACATAGGACCCGGGGAACACAGGTTACGACCCCGTTGTAAGCACGTCGCGTAAAATGAACAACATCAACACTAAATGTGCGTTTTGGTTAGATGGCGTTCATCTTCATCCATCACTCCACGTCTTCCTCGGTGAACAAACATAAAAAGCATAAACGCACGTGTGATTCCAGGGGATGAGGTTCTGCAGTGGAACGGGAAGTTGTTACCCGGCGCGACCATGAAGGAAGTTTACAACATCATCCTGGAGTCTCAGGCCGAGCCTCAGGTGGAGCTGGTGGTGTCCAGACCTATAGGGTAAGTTATCCCTGTGTTTTCTATTTCACCCCTTTACTTCTTTACTAACGCCACAGCGTTAGCGGCGGCGGCTCTGACTCAGAGTTTGCTGAACCTCAGAGAGAAGACAGTGATGTTTGTTTGTATTCTGACTGTGTCGCTACATTCCAAAATATTAAAAACACCAAAATGAGACAAAATGCCAAGATTTTGCCATTTTGTCTCTTATGTCCCCTTTAAAAAAGCACTTTTTGTTTACCGAATCATCATTTATCGACCCAATAAAATCACCGTAGACCGTAAAAGACAGCGTTTGTCAGGATAATTTACTTTTACATGTGAAAATTTAACTTTAAAGGACTAAATTTCTTCTTTTTTAAGTGATTATATATGTTAGAAATATGCTTTTTTAATAGGCTTTGTATAGTCGTGAAAGAAAGAAATGCTCCATTTAATGTTGATTCGTCGTGAAGTCCTTATTGATTTTATTCTCCGCCGTAGTGAACCGTAGAAAATTCTGGTCTGAAACAATATGTTGTGCATTATGTTAATTAAAGGTGCATTACGTAATAAATCTAAATCAACTGGACCATAAAATCCTCCTAATATGTCACAGAGACTCAGGAATAATGTTCACATAACTAAATATTTGCATTAAAAAAAATATTTTGCAGACTGCAAATCATGTATTGATTCAGTAGAGTCTCAGCTGCCGAGTGACCACGGGTTGCCAGTTACGTCAGAAAAAACGAAACCTTAAAAGACCTCTGTGTTTTGAATTTGAGTGTAGTAACCGTGTTTGGCCACATTCTTGCATATGGCGCCTTTAATTGGCAAAATAAAATAAACGGAAAGAAAAACGAAAGGAGGTTCGAGGGGAGTGAAAATATGCTAATTTTACAGCCAATAAAACAAATAAAGAATCGCAATTTATTCACTCTTTAAAGTCCAGATTTCAGGTAATTCCTGTGTGTAATGATGATGTTTTCAGGTGTCAGAAATGTACTCGCTGGGCTTCCGTACATATTGTTTTGAGTAAAATGAACTCTCTGTTATGTGTTTTATTTGAATTAAAGAAATACTCACTGTTTCTCCACCCTCTCTTAAGATTTGACTTCAATTGGTTTTTGACGGGTAAAGAAAGTTGAATTTATTAATTTCTCTCCAAACACTTGCAAAGGGTGTGTAGAAAATATCAGTAAGTAAACTGCCCATTTTTTATTATTATTATACAAGTCCCTTTTTTTTCCCTTTTTTATACTCACGCATTGATAATAATTTGGGTTTCGCCGGCGCCATTTTGCATCTCTGTGCGAGTCCTTTTTAGTCATTTAGGACATTAAGCTATTTGAATATTGGCTCTGTGAAAAAAGACGCATTATCAAAACCCCCAAAAAATTCAACTTTAAGTCGATCGTAACTGATGCAAAATGGCGATTGTGAAACATTGCAAGCTTCTTATCGTTTGGGCTTCCTCTGTTTTTACTCTTCGTAAAGTCTGAGGATCCCAAAGTGGAAAAAAAAAAAAAAAATCGAGCTGTGTTAGATAAACAAAATATATATTTCTCACTTGGTTTGAAAGTTTGGATTTAATATTTATTTCAATTATTATTATTTTATTTTTTTATTTTGTTGGTATTTTTTTTGGAATGGGCTCCAGGGCTGCATGAAACTGATCAGTTTAAATGTTTGAATTTAAAAAACAAAATAATAATTCAACAACTTTTTTTTTTCTTTCTTTCTTTCCAAGAGTGAAATAATCCTTTCATCGTAGCCACAGAGTTGGAGCTGAGAGCCGGTTAGCCCGGCGCTCATGCTAAGCTAGGCTAAACACGTCTCAACTCTACTTCTGTCCTTTTGACGCATCTCACGGTGCGTTCCAGTCTCTGGGAAACTTTAAAGTCAGAAATTGCAAGTGGAATAATCATTTAAAGTCAACAAATCCCCATTTACCGTCTGAATCCACACTTCAAGATGGCCGCCATGAGTAAAAGCTGTAGTTTTTTACTCTCTTTTTTCATACTTCCATCTTTTTCTGTCCAATTTACACACAGTACCGTCCTCATGTTGCTATACTGTGTTTTAATGTTTTAAAATAAATACCCTGTGCTGTGTTTATCACAACTGGATGTGCTATAGCTACTTAGCTAGCAAGCCTAGCTTGTTTTCTGACTTGTGAGGTTCTGTGTGAAACTGGAGCGCACTAAAAAGGTCCATTCATACTCGATTTCCGTACGTCCGTCTGTCCCAAACATTACCCCAGTACCAATTGGAAGAAATAAACAAAGTTAGCGACCACGGCAGAGCTAATTTTTGTTGTTTTTAGCCGAAATAGACCGAAACGCAAGCTAGTTTTGTGGGCGGTGGAATGCAAGACCACTAAAATGTACGTTTTCATTAATGGGGAATATTACCCATTGGTTTTAAAATGTGCTAGTTTTGTATTAGCTTTTATTTTTTTTGTAAAAATGCTATTTTCCGCTCAATGCTGCCCCACCCACAATTTCAATTTTTACGAAAACGACGGACGACGAAATGAGCGTAAATGGACACTTAACTTCTCAGAAAGAAAGCAAATAAAGACAAACTGTTGTGTGTTTGTGCAAATCTCAAAAATTTGAATGTCACAAACGACAGTGATAACATATTACCACAGATTACCGCAGATTACCGCGTTTTCCCTTTTGTTTCACACACACACACACACACAGTCGTGTAACAATGGATTCTGGTGTTTTTCCTGTAATTGTGGTGAGAACAGACTTGAGCTACAGCATTGGCACTGAGCGACGCTCATTATTATTCAGATGATGATGATGATGATGATGATGACGATTGGCCGGACAGAAACATAATGAGTCTGAGGAAACACTGCAGTCGTCAGGAGAAGAGCCTGGTTTTGCTTTTGCTTCTCTCTGCTGTTTTTTGGTTTGTTTGTTTTTTGTTTTTGTCGTCGTTGACCACATAACGTTGTGTTAACGGTGCGACTTTCTTCCACATTAACGTGCATGTGAAGCCTGTGCATCGAGACGCGCCGCGGCGTTTGTTTTTACGTCCAGTTTTAGTCGCCGGTGAGTAAGTGAAGCGACTCACGTTTGTCTTTTTGCTGCTTCTTTTTCAGTGATATCCCGAGAATCCCCGACACGTCCCACCCTCCGTTAGAATCTAGTAGGTATCTGCGGTTGCTGCGTGTTTGTGTTTGTGTTTGTGTTTTTATATATATAATACATTTACAGTTCAAAACGTAAAGGATGCTAAATGATGCTAATTTGGCAAAAGCTAATTTTAATTTTTAGAAGGGTAAAATCATCTGCTTGTACAGGGCCGGCCCAAGCCTCCATGGGGCCCTAACCCAACAATTTGATTTTGGGGGGGCCCTCTGTTACTGCCGATAATTCACACACCTACTTCACTAAAGGCATTCTACTTGTTCTACTCTTTTAGTTTGACACCAGATTTGCAAATTTACAGAAAAAAATCTTTCAATTAATATTTGGCCAAATCAGCAACTCCCCCTACTGGCGACACAGAGAATCGATACATAAAACCAAACGGTTTATAAATAAAATATTAAGATATTAGTTTTATAAACTGTATCTTTTATATTAAAAGATACAGTTTTGGCTCTTTTAAATATTACGGGATATTTCCATAATTACCACAGTGCAAGATTATCTAACAGTAGATGAATGTCATTTTTACAGGAAAAAATATGCAAAAATTAATGACTGTTTTGGGAAATACATATTTACATATTTACGGTAATTCACTGTTACAAAAACTGTATTATAGTCTTTTTAAGTTTACGGCCTTTTTCTGTCAGTGTTTGACAGTTTTTAACTGTAAAATCTACAGACATTTTTTTTACAGTGTAGTTTATCAAAAAATTTGTTTGTGAACCACATCTGAAAAAAAGCGTTTTTTTAGCATAAATCATTTCATTGTTCAGACCTCTTTTATATATATATATATATATATATATATATATATATATATATATATATATATATACATATATATATATATATATATATGTATATACAGCACAGAAGAAACTTCTAAACAAAAGCCTACTTGACTCAAAGTAGGACAGAAGTGTGGTCATTTATCACAGTGACAGCTTCGCCGTGGAATATTCTTTGCTCTCTTTTAATGCGACACGTTCTAACAAGGGAACTCTAGATGCCGTGTTTTACATAAACATGAACTCTTTTCCTTTCTGGAGTTGGACCAGATTTAAAAAAAAACAAAAAACCTCAGTCTAAACTTGTTTTGTCCTCTTTTGAAGAGAAAAGAACGACTTTGTCTTCTTGTGGTTTCAGAATATTGTTTTTCTGTGTTGTTGTTGTTGTCGTCGTCGTCGTCTTCGTAGCAGGTTCCAGTTCTTTTGAGTCACAGAAGATGGAGAGACCGTCCTTAAATGTCCTGTCTCCCTCCAGTCCCGGGATGCTCCAAGACGCTCCGCAGCTGATGCCGGGGCAGCTCTCAGTGAGTGACGTCGGGTCGTCTCGATGATTTACGCCCCGAAAAAAAACCTCTCCGAAAAACCACCAAAATGCCACGTGACGCAATGTGTTTGTGTTGTGTTTTCTCGCTCAGGTGAAGCTGTGGTACGACAAAGTGGGTCACCAGCTAATAGTCAACGTGATGCAGGCTGTAGATCTTCCGCTACGACCGGACGGGCGACCTCGGAGCCCCTACGTCAAAATGTACTTCCTGCCTGACCGCAGGTACGACAGAAATGAAGTTTTGAATGGAATTTTAAGTCTTAAAAAAGTCTTAAAATTCAATCATTTGAATTTAAAGCGGACCTAGTCAGGAAGTTCCAATTAACGCTGTTTTTTTAGTGTGTATCTGCGTCATTACCTTGTTTACGAAGCCCTGAAGGTTCTAAACAAACAGTTCAGCCACTGCTGAGAACGCTGTGTTTTATTGTAAATCTCAGGCTCAGCGAGATCTCTGAAAAAACCCGGTCCGGTTACATAAACACCGTTTCTCCTGAACAGCAGATCGTCCTGCTCCGGGCACTAGTCCGGGTACATCCGGCTGCGTACATTGAACCGCAGAAGAAGAATAACGTCCGTTGTGGAGGTGTTTCACGAGCTATTTTTAAACATCGTTAAAACAATGTTTTGATAATGAGGAGCAGTGCATCCACCGCTCCAGAGGGGGGAGCTGCGCATCTGAGAGCTGGTGTGCTTAATATGTCACTTCCGGGCTGAGAGAGTTGAGTCTCAAATCTCGCGACTGGGAAACGCCGTCAGAAAAGACAGATTTCTATCGGCTCGTTTACAGCAACTAGGAGGTTTTTGACCATTAAAAACAAGTTAATGTATGTAAGTAGACCTCCATAACTAACATATATGTGCAACAGGACCACTCTATGTGACCTTTAAGGCCTTCAAATGTCTTAAATTCTCCTAAAATCTCATAAAAGTTAAAACGTGCATAAACTTCAGTCTCGCTTTGAAATGTTTCTGTTTTTGAGGATGCGATAACAACAATAACTACAACACGGAACTAAAGTGGGCCACCTGTGCTGCCCGGGGAGAATTTATCGAGCACCGCTAGCTAGCGCGATGTGTGCGCGCGGCGCGTTGCGTTACAGCTTAGCATAGCAGCGGAGAAAACGTAACGAAAGCCCACAGTTAAGCCGAATTGCTTGCATAAGATGGTAAGATAAGTGCAAATTCAACAATTTGTGGCTCCAATTTTATCTATGGGTTATTTATATGGGTCTTAAATTGTATTCATTATGGTCTTAAAAAAAGTCTTAAATTTGACTTGTTGAAACCTGCAGAGACTCTGCTTTATAATAGAATTTTTAAGAATTGAATTGTAAACGCACCAAAACCGCCTGGACAACATCACACAATTATAACAGGGCCTGAAACAAGCACCTAGCAGGAAGAACATGCTAAATGCTAAATGCTAAATGCTTACATGTAAATGTAAGTGGACAAACTAAAATGTATTTTGAGTTTTGATGCTAATCGGAGGCTACATAAAGGCTGCATTTGCTAAAATCTGCAAATTCACCAATAAATGTTACTAAATTATGAAATATAATGTACCTTTAAGAACTTAAAACCATCATTCATATGGTTTAGAGCAGTGGTCTCAAACTCGTGGGCCCCCCCAGTTAAAACATGGCCTTATTGCCCGAAAAAAGCACTTAGCAGGAAGAACATTCTAAATGCTAAATGCTAAATGCTTACATGTAAATGTAAATTTACAAGAAAAATAGCATGAGGAAGAAGAAAAGCAGGCTCATTGATCGGCCCGGGATTGAAAAAAAAAAGTTAGCTGGCTTCTTCACCGCTAAAAACAAACAATGGCGCGACACATCCTGTTCTTCCTTTGGTGTTCAAACATAATTAGTTTTCCCAGAAGAAGTCAAGCCCAGTATGAGCAGCCGGTGAGTTGTGGAAGTTTGGGTAAAAATATTTGGAAGTTATTGAAAAGATTTGAGGAATTCATCGGCAAAAAAATATATAATCCGAAGCCTTTATTTGATGTTTACTGAGACGTTTTTTTTCCAAAATAATTGGAGCATAAATGAGTTGCTAATGGCTGTGATGTCAAGGTTATCATAATGGAGGAAGTGTTACCAAAAAAAAACAGGAAACACAAATAATGACAAAAAAAAAGTCCTTATTTAAACTTTGTCCACATAACAACGTGGTATCACTGAGAGGAAGCTGTAGCATCACAGTTGAGTTTGAAGCAGCATCTAGTGGCCGTTTGTGGAACTACAGCAGCTTCCTGCATCTCCATCGGTTGCTGGTGCAAACTCTTCAAAGTGTCAACTCGGCTAAATGTCACGCCCCGATTCACGGCCACATAAATCACACCATCGGAATAAGACGTATTCGGGAATCCAACGAGTTCTGAATTCTGTCGATTTATCTGTGTGAACAAACAGCGACAAGAGCAAACGGAGGACGAGAGCCGTGAAGAGGACCTGTGAGCCCAAGTGGAACCAGACGTTCGTCTACCCTCACGTCCACCGCAGGGACTTCCGCAACCACATGCTGGAGCTGACGCTGTGGGACCAGCCCAGGTCACCGGAGGAGGACAGCATCTTCATGGGAGAGGTATCTCACAGCTAACTGTCACTGATATTATATACTATATATACACATATATATCTACTGTTTATGATCTGTTTTAAATGCTTAAAGTACAGTTACATGAATACCTTTCAGCTCTTAAAGAGTAATGTAGGATATATATACGTGTGTTAGACACGATGAAATTGACGATAAATATGGTCAAATACTCCTATAACACAAACAATTATTTTATATGATTATATATTATTTTTACGATCTGTATTAAATGCTTAAAATACAGTTACATTAATACCCAATTTATTTATTTGGCTTTTTAATAGTAAGGAAGGATATTTACGTTATTAGAAACGATATAAATATGGTAAAAAATGTCCTATAACACAAATAATAAGGCTTAAAATTAAAGAAGTGTTAAAGTCAAACTGTCAAAGTGCATCAGGGCAAATGGAAAATTTCCGGAATTTCAAAAATTCATAAAAAATATTTCTTAAGAGGTTTGCAAATATTTTCAACAGATCCTTGTTCAGGGCGATGCTGACTATTATGATGGTAAATTTCAAGTCATTCCGAGATACTTTTTGTTTTCGAGAAGAAAGTCAGCTCATTGTCAAAGTGCATCAGGGCAAATGGATCATTTCCTGAATTTCAAAAATTCATTAAAAATATTTCTTAAGATGTTGGCAAATATTTTCAACAGATCCTTGTTCAGGGCGATGCCGACTATTATGAGGGTAAATTTCAAGTAATTCCGAGATACTTTTTTTTTTTTTGAAGAAAGTCAGCTCACTGTCAAAGTGCATCAGGGCAAATGGATCATTTCATGATTTTCAAAAATTCATGAAAATTATTCCTTAAGAGTTTTGCAAATATTTTCAACGCATCCTTGTTCAGAGTGATGCCGACTATTATGATGGTAAATTTCAAGTAATTCCGAGATACTTTTTGTTTTCGAGAAGAAAGTCAGCTCACTGTCAAAGTGCATCAGGGTAAAGGATCATTTCCTGAATTTCAAAAATTCATTAAAAATATTTCTTAAGATGTTGGCAAATATTTTCAACAGATCCTTATTCAGGGCGATGCCGACTATTATGATGGTAAATTTCAAGTAATTCCGAGATACTTTTTGTTTTTTTGAAGAAAGTCAGCTCACTGTCAAAGTGCATCAGGGCAAATGGATAATTTCATGATTTTCAAAAATTCATTAAAATTATTCCTTAAGAGATTTTCAAATATTTTCAACAGTTCCTTGTTCAGGGCGATGCCGACTATTATGATGGTAAATTTCAAGTCATTCCGAGATACTTTTTGTTTTCGACAGGAAACTCAGCTCACTGTCAAAGTGCATCAGGGCAAAAGGATAATTTCCTGAATTTCAAAAAATCATGAAAATTATTCCTTAAGAGTTTTGCAAATATTTTCAACGCATCCTTGTTCAGAGCGATGCCGACTATTATGATGGTGAATTTCAAGTCATTCCGAGATACTTTTTGTTTTTTTGAAGAAAGTCAGCTCACTGTCAAAGTGCATCAGGGCAAATGGATCATTTCCTGAATTTCAAAAAATCATTAAAATTATTCCTGAAGAGATTTGCAAATATTTTCATCACATCCTTGTTCAGGGCGATGCCGACTATTATGATGGTAAATTTCAAGTAATTCCGAGATACTTTTTGTTTTTGAGAAGAACGTCAGCTCACTGTCAAAGTGCATCAGGGTAAAGGATCATTTCCTGAATTTCAAAAATTCATTAAAAATATTTCTTAAGATGTTGGCAAATATTTTCAACAGATCCTTGTTCAGGGCGATGCCGACTATTATGAGGGTAAATTTCAAGTAATTCCGAGATACTTTTTGTTTTTTTGAAGAAAGTCAGCTCACTGTCAAAGTGCATCAGGGCAAATGGATCATTTCATGATTTTCAAAAATTCATTAAAATTATTCCTTAAGAGATTTTCAAATATTTTCAACAGTTCCTTGTTCAGGGCGATGCCGTCTATTATGATGGTAAATTTCAAGTCATTCCGAGATTACTTTTTGTTTTCGACAGGAAACTCAGCTCACTGTCAAAGTGCATCAGGGCAAAAGGATAATTTCCTGAATTTCAAAAATTCATGAAAATTATTCCTTAAGAGTTTTGCAAATATTTTCAACGCATCCTTGTTCAGAGTGATGCCGACTATTATGATGGTAAATTTCAAGTAATTCCGAGATACTTTTTTTTTTTTTTTAAGAAAGTCAGCTCACTGTCAAAGTGCATCAGGGAAAATTTATAATTTCCTGAATTTCAAAAAATCATTAAAATTATTCCTTAAGAGATTTCTAAATATTTTCAACGGATGCTTGTTCAGGGCGATGCCGACTATTATGATGGTAAATTTCAAGTCATTCCGAGATACTTTTTGTTTTCGAGAAGAAAGTCAGCTCACTGTCAAAGTGCATCAGGGCTATTGGATGATTTCCTGAATTTCAAAAATTCATTAAAATTATTCCTTAAGAGGTTTGCAAATATTGACTTTAAAAGAAATTGACTATAAATGGTCAAATTCTCCAATAACACAAATAATTAAGCGTTATTAAGTGAATAACGCTTAATAACTTTCTCTTATATCTGTAAACACAGGGGGTGTATTTATTGTTAAATACTTGATCACTACTGTGAAAATACTACAAAAATCCACAACCTAATGTACATTAATTGTGTGTGTGATTATAACCAGATCCTCATCGAGCTGGAGACAGCGTTACTGGACGATCAGCCTCACTGGTACCCGCTACAAACCCACGATGTCTCATCCATACCGCTGCCTCAACCCTCCCCGTACCTGGCCCGACGTCACACACACACGGAAACACCTGGCAAGAAGCTGCAGCGTAAGTGTGTTTGTGTATATATATATATATATATATATATATATATATATATATGTGTGTATATGTGTGTTTGTGTGTGTACAAGTATCCCAAATGACCCAAACTCTATGACTCTATGTACATGTTAATGTTAATGTTTTCATTGCCTTCCCCTAATACTGCATCTGTGCCTGCAAGTGTGCATGCATATGTGTGTGTGTTTATGTGTGTGTGTTTACGTGTGTGTGTGTGTTTGTTGATCTCCATATGTGTGTGTGTGTGTCTGTGACCGTTTAGGTTCACAGCGTGTTACAGAGCCTGAATTTGATGAGGGTACAGCAGTAGTGTCTAAAGGTGGGTGGGGACCGTTTCCCACGTGTTACATGGTGTTTTACGTAAGTGTTCAGACCTGGTGCTAACGAGGCTACGGGTGCCAAAAAATGGGACTTTTTAAAAAAATTCCTATTTATACCGATTTGAAAGATCTGATATCGATTCATAAAATCCTTAGTTAGATTTGTTTCAGATGTGTCATAGTTTGCTTCTTCTGCAAATTTTGTTTGCTACTTTGCAAAGTTTTTAGAACCCGAGAAACTTCCACACAGCACTTTTTATGTCATAATCGTCCACTCAAGACGACAGTTTGAGAATATTTGTGTACTTCGTGGTCACCACAAAATCAAAATTCAGGCCAAACTGTGCTCACAGCTCCCCCTGCTGGACAACTTGGTAACATCTTCTGCAAATTTTTTTGCTTCTTTGCGAAGTTTTTAGAACACGAGAAACTTCCACACAGCAATTCTCATGTCGTAATCGTCCACTCAAGACGACAGTTTGAGAATATTTGTGTACTTCGTGGTCACCACAAAATCACTGTATACTTCTTCTGATGAGTGAAAAATTCAGGCCGAACCGTGCTCACAGCTCCCTCTGGTGGACAACTTGGTAACATCTTCTGCAAATTTTGTTTGCTACTTTGCGAAGTTTTTAGAACACAAGAAACTTCCACACAGCACTTTTCATGTCGTAATCGTCCACTCAATACGACAGTATTTGTGTACTTCGTGGTCACCACAAAATCAACATTCAGGCCAAACCGTGCTCACAGCTCCCTCTGCTGGACAACTTGGTAACATCTTCTGCAAATTTTGTTTGCTACTTTGCGAAGTTTTTAGAACACGAGAAACTTCCACACAGCACTTTTCATGTCCTAATCGTCCACTCAATACGACAGTATTTGTGTACTTCGTGGTCACCACAAAATCAACATTCAGGCCAAACCGTGCTCAAAGCTCCCTCTGGTGGACAACTTGGTAACATCTTCTGCAAATTTTTTTGCTTCTTTGCGAAGTTTTTAGAACACGAGAAACTTCCACACAGCACTTTTCATGTCGTAATCATCCACTCAAGACGACAGTTTGAGAATATTTGTGTACTTCGTGGTCACCACAAAATCCCTGTATGCTTCTTCTGATGAGTTAAAAATTCAGGCCAAACCGTGCTCACAGCTCCCTCTGCTGGACAACTTGGTAATTACTTCAAACGGGCTTCATGAATCGATATCAAATCAAATCAAATTGTGAATCAGAATCAAACGAGTAGCGATACCCGGCCCTTCTACTAACATCCATCCTGAGTGATCTGATTACAGGTGAACAGCACGAACTGCAAGTGTGAACGACCACAAATGTGTCACGAATGTGTCTCCAGATTCCAATCGGTCTTTTTCAAGAATTACAACAATCTTTTGACGTCGCACAGTGTTTAAATTGTTCTATAGTTAAAACCTCTAACCTCGAACACGTCACCGGCGACACATTCGGTTCACGTTTCAATGCCAGGTGTAAACAACCTTCACGTCACTAGATTTCTCAGGTTGAACGTTGAACTCCAGGTCTGAACGAGGTCGTACAGTGTGTCCCAAAAGCTTTAATTTTTCATTTGTGGTGGATCTTTTTAGTTTGCGTGCTCAGATATGTTCTTTTACGTCACAACAAAAAAAAAACGAATTGAATCAACTTTTTTCGACAGCCTATTGATCGTGACTTTGACGTAAAAAAAAAAAAAAAAAGGGTCTCCACAAGAGCACGAGTGCCTGGGAAACACTGTCCTGTGTTGACGAGTCTCGTTTTAAACCCAGTTAGAAGATTTTCTAACTCGTTTGGGACTCAAAAGATAAAACACCAGCATGCAAATGCTTTCGCTCTCTGCGTGTTTGTGTGTTTATGTTTTTGTGTTATTGTTGAATTTGGCAAGATTTAGATTGGTTGACAAATTTGGGGGCTATTTTTTCGCCCCAAAACTTACTCCACATTTCTCCGATGCTAAGCTCCGAGGATATCTGAATTAAACCCAATTTCACAAACTTCAAAACAAAAGGAAAGATGAATTATAATCGGCAAAAAAAAAACCCCTCCGGAACTCAAAAGCAGCTTTATAATTTATAACAGTTAAGAATTGGAAACATTAAAAGACCCAATTTTTAACCCAGTTATAATAAAAAATGAAACAGACGACAGAAAAACAAGAGCAACAGAACAAGCATAAAACATTCATTTGCCGTAAAGTTGTGAAAACAGTGAGTCAGACAGAGTCAAATTAAAAGTGTGTGAGAGTGGAAAACCTTTTTTCACCTGGGTTTAAAAATATCCACATAGACACAGACAAGCAGAAGATGATATATAACAAACATAACATCCTATAATATGTTAGGAAAACTTAGGAGGCAGAACAGAAGCTAAAAAAACAAGGAGGTTCTAATTAAAACACAGGAGGAAGTGAAAACCCCAAATCCATGAAAATAAATGAAACATAAACATAAACCAAAGAAAAGTCCAAACAAATGTATATAAATCTCTTTATTTACAGAAATCCTGGTCAAAACTTAGTAAACTCTAAATTTATATGTGATTTTAAACAACTTAATTATTGACTATCATGTGTCAAACCCCACAGTGTAGCTAATATTAAATGAACAAGCCTTAAAATGGCGTCACATGTACTGTTTTTAAGTAGTTGTCGTAGTACGATACATGATACACGGTCCGCGATACCAATAACATCACGATTCTGTGATAATCAATATATTGCAAGACAATCACATAGCGATGCATCACGATATCTGTCTCACTGAAGAACACAACACGCTAGCTTGAAAAGTTAAAAGTCGATGTCAATATGCTGGGATATTCTACGTTATTTACAGCCCACTTAGCTTATTTAGCCACCAAATGAAAAATAATGAACCTGCATTTGACGCTTCTTGGGTGTTCATTTTGCACCGTGACTAAGTTCTCTTAGCTAAGTCAAGCTAACTTAAGCTAAACAGTGGCTCCCTAACAATGCTAGCAAGCCGCAAAGTCACTAAACGTCATATAAACTCCATTCTGTGATGATCAATATATCGCAAGACAATCACATAGCGATGCATCACGATATCTGTCTCACTGAAGAAAACAACACGTTAGCTTGACAAGTTAAAAGTCGGTGTCAATATGCTGTGATCTACAGCCCACCTAGCTTATTTAGCCACCTGCATTTGACTCTTTTTGGGTGTTCATTTTGCACCGTCAATAAGTTCTCTAAGCGAAACATTAGCCAGCTAGCTAAGTCAAGCTAACTTAAGCTAAACAGTGGCTCGCTAACAATGCTAGCAAGCCGCAAAGTCACTAAACGTCATATAAACTCCATTCTGTGATAATCAATATATCGCAAGACAATCATATAGCGATGCATCACGATATCTGTCTCACTGAAGAAAACAGCACGTTAGCTTGAAAAGTTAAAAGTCGATGTCAATATGCTGTGATCTACAGCCCACCTAGCTTATTTAGCCACCAAATAATTGTTGCTGTGTTCATTTTGCGAATAAGTTCTCTAAGTGAAAAATTAGCCAGCTAGCTAAGTCAAGCTAACTTGCTCTAAAAATGCTAGCAAGCCTCAAAGTCACTAAACGTCATATAAACTCCATGCTAACTGTAATTTCTTGGCTTTTTTGAAGCTAATGTAGCAGACCCAGAGATTAGCATCTGACCCACAGTTTTGCCAAAGTCTCTTCTTCACTGTCTGCGATTGAACAAACCGACCGACTCCGTAAAGGTTTTTTTTTTTTCTTTTCTTTTGATTATTCCTTTACATATTTTGTTGTTTAACATTCGCGATGTGCACGTGTGTGCGTGGTCGCTCTCGCCCCCAGCAGCGGTGGACGGGCGCGGCAGGGAGAGGCAGCGGGAACCCTCGTCCACGCTGGAGGTGCCCGACCAGCAGAGGACGCCGTCGCATCACGTACGATCGCGCTCCGTCTCCCCGAAGCGCGAGGAGCAGGGACGGATCCGGTCGCGGCCGCCCAACGTTCCCACGCAGAGGTGAGGCGTCGGTTCGGTTCCGCTCGGATCCGATCGTGAAAATCCTCATCCGATAGGAACCGCAAAAGACTATAAAACCTTCATAATTTGATAATTTGGGTCATAAATTTCAGGAGTTTGGACGACGAGCTTCCTCACAGTCGCCGCTCGCGTTCTCCGGCTCGCTTCTACGACGCCGCCAGAGGTCGCCACCAGGAGGAGGAGTACCTGGACGACAGGTGTGTTTTTTAGCCATGAACGGAGTAAAAGTCGCCAGAGTTGTTTCCACTGTTTGTCAGAAAAATTACGCTTTTAGCATCTGTGCTTTTACCTGTGTGAGTGCAGTCGGAATGAGCCGATAGATTTTTGTGTGTGGGTTTTTTTTTCCCTTTCAGAATGAATGCTAATCAAGAGCATTTACGGACATTTATATCAAGAAAAGTCAACTAAAACATCACAAAAACAGAATCCCACAATTCTGCTAGATGCTAATCTAGATGCTAATCTGTCTTTTTGTACAGTGACCTTGTGTGATCTGAAAGGTACCTAAGATCTATTATTATTTTAACCCTAGAACACTATCGCTAAAATTCAAAACACCATCACTAACGCCGGGTGATTTTTACTTGAGATAATAAATACACGCAATAAAAAGTACTTCAAGATATATCAAAACATGACAATACGTGACAAATTTGAGTCATTTTATTTTAAACTGTGTCATGTCTAACAAAATGAAACGAGGCGACCATTATAAAAATGCTCCAAAATTACTGGAAAATTATTAGGAATTTGGGAACAAAAAAATTCTCAAAGAGTAAATAAAATAGTGAAGATGAAAACTTGGTTGTCATGAAAATCACATAAATGTATTTGCTTGTATGAAAACCATCCAGCAATGGTGTTCTAGGGTTATTAGTGAAGAGTTTTAAGGCACTGATAAAACGGGTTAGCTTAAAAGTAAGGTAGCAAGTAGTAAGATAGTAAGGTTAGCTTAAAGTGTTCTTAGCTAACGGCTACGCTAACTGCTGGAAGTATCGTATGTTATGCAGTTATGAGGCAGAAATGAACGCGGAAACCTGCGCTACGATAAAATATACTTAGCAGGTCGCTGATTTCACACTTTATAGAGAAGTAAAACTAGTTTTAATCTGGATTAAACTGGGTTTTTACCAGTGGGAATGAGGTTTACGTCCAACATGTAACAACTTTAGCTCTTCATCAGGATTATTTAGACTCAGTTTCGTCTTTATATTTAAAAAAATATAACTTAATCTGAAGGCGGAGTGTCTTAATTTTGCCAGATTAACGTCAAACGGTATTTCTGGGATTTTGTTTTCGTGTCATTTTTTTTAACGTCATATTTACAACACACACAATTGTCAATGAGGTATTTCACGTGTTCTGTTGCTATTTAATAGTAGAACATCTTGGTTTTAATGCGTTGTGGTGCAGTCGCAATTCAAAAACCTGTGGCATTCAGTCTGTGGTATTTAACTGTGTGTGTGTGTGTGTTACACGTGTGTGTGTTACACGTTTGTGTGTGTGTGTGTGTGTGTGTGTGCGTGTGTGTGTAAATCAAAATCAGCGACAGCTTCTCTTTCCTCTTCACTCTCTTCTCTCCTGGTGTTTATTTTTGACTGTTGTTAATTTGCTCATTTGTCATCCATCCCCATGGTAACGACAGTGAGATCATCATGATCCACCAGTCAATGCGAGGCCAAAGTGCCGAGTGTCTCCACACCAGGTAAAAATGGAACCATCGAGACGTTCTCTTTACATTTGGGTTTGTGGAAGTTTGGCTACTGGGTCAGATTTAATTGTGTGTGTGTGTGTGTAGTAGCAGCAGTAGTAGTAGTAGTAGGAGTAGTAGTATTTATTATATGTAGTACACTCTTAGAAATAAAATTGCTAAGTAGAACCATATACGGTTCTTTGGGATGTCCTCATAGGAGAACCCTTTTTGGCTCCAGGGAGAACCCATTTGGAGGGTTCCACCAAGAACCCTTTTCAAACCCTTTATTCAGGAAAGGGGTTTTAAAGGGTTCTCTTGATCAAAATGGTTCTTACCGGAACCATTAGTGTTACCAAGAACCATTGAAAAACCCTTTCTTCTTCAGAGAAAGGGTTTTGTCAGAAGCAAATGGTTCCAGGTAGAACCTCAGCCCTTGTAGAAGAACCCTTTTGGAACCCTTATTTCTAAGAGTGTAGTATATTATGATGATTGTGTCTGTGTGTAGTTTTCTTTAAAAAACGTTCCTTCACTGGAAAGACAGTTTGAAAATGAAAAACAAACAAATGCATTTACAAAAGTAAATGTATGTACTTTAGACATAAAATACACATAATTCATTCATAATACTTCAATGACAAGTAGAATGACTGCATCTACATTTACTGCTAGTTTTTTTTTTTGAGCGTTTGAAGACTTTATACACATTTTTTGCACAAGAATAAGTTATTTATTTTCAAAAATAATGTCTTAACAGAATGAAAACAACATAATGAAACGTCCTAAAGTGACTAAATGTAATGTATAGTATGAGTTATTGTTATATCAGCTCAGGATAAATCAGTCAGTGTCCAGGACATGTAATTGCACTACTGCCTCTGTACCACAAGAGGTCAGTACAGCCACGTTCTTGAGCTGAAACAGTGATTCTCCACAGCCTGATTTTCCTCAACAATCAGAGCAGCTGTAGTTTGTCCTGAAGGACCAAAAAAAATAAATAAGACGCTTGATCAGATTAAAAATAGTCATAAATAAATAAATAATCTCCTCTTGGTTTTTTTTTAATACTCATTCTGCCTTTACCACTTAATTAAAAACAACACATTTAAGAGATCATGTCTCTACACACATGCGATAATGCAGTATTTTACATGTACATGTACAGTAGTCGTCGCTCCTGGAGTATTATTATTGTTGTTTACAGAGAGGTAAGTCACGCTCTTCATCATAGCACATCTGTATGTTTGATCTGATAAACCAACATGAAAACACGGATTATTGATTAACAAATTTAGCTATCACATGTTAAACTATAGTTTTTAGATATAAAAGATTGGTTATAAGAGTACATAAACTGGTTTTACATCTGTATAAACGTGTTTAATAGTATAGTATATTATAGCATAGGCTTTGGCTGTCATTGACGTTAGTGCTAACATGCTAAGTTCTTGCTAAATGCTTATAGAGGGAATAAATGTTGATTGTTAAGTAGCTAGGAGACTTCCGCACAATATTTGTATTGATGTAATGTTTCATCAGTACCGTAACTTGCAGTAGTTAGCATAGGCGTTAGCTAAGAAGGTTTTAAGCTAGCCTTACGTTTAACTTTAATTTAAGCGATCAAAGATAAAACACGTTTACTTTATAGTTTCCCCGAAAGCTTTATTATGAAAAACAAGCTTATTTTTTTTCTAATTTGGGAAAGAGTCCAACTTCCGTTTTCAGCGAAATAAGGGCCAATTCCAATTCCTATCTTAACCCTCAAGCTCAACCCTTAATCTTAACTGGGCCTCAAAACCAAGTGTTGAGGGTTATTTTGTCACTTAGAAATGGGACACCCCTTAAATGCAGATACGTCTTCGGACTGTAGGGGGCAGAATAACGCGCAAGCTGCGTCCAGAAGAAGAAGAAGAAGAACACATTTACGTCAGGATTATTTATTACGATCCGTTGGTCAGTCAAGTTATTAGGTTGTCAGTTAGTTATAAGACGATACTCATACAAATATTCAGCTGACAGTTACCACACACCACGACTTATTGAAAAGTAAACCATAGCAAACCATTGCTTGTCCGCAACCGGCCGTCTATTGACAAAAGATCGTAAAATATAAAAAAATAAATGTTACGCAACAATGACGTCAGTAATCCATAATATGGGCCTAAACTAAGCTTAATCTCTATTAACAAAGAAAATACTTCATTTTGTAGCGTACTCGTTTCGCTGCTTTCGACGCCATCTTTGTTTTGTCAAAACACGCAATGCATTCTGGGTAGCCCTTGCCTCCAAAGGTTGGTCTCGGAAAATCTCAACATTGAGGGCGATACAGCCCTTAAACTTGACCCTCAACTTAAATTTTCTGAGAATCGGGACAGCACTTGCACAAGAGGGAGCACGACTTTTTTGAGATTGAGGGTTAAGCAAGGAATTGGAAATTACTCTAAGTCATTGAGTGAGCAACAGGGTAACGAGTGCAACAGTCTTGTTTTGTCAAAAAATAATTAATCTTAGTCTCAGCCTCTGGCTCTGGAGCCGTGGACATGTTGTGCCTGCTTTGCCGATGTTGATAATCCATCTTTGTTTATTTCATACACACACACACACACACACACACACACACACACACACACACACACACACACACACACACACACACACACACGGATGTAGTGTATCTGACAGGAGAAGCAGTGTTTGTCGCTTGTATCCCTGTCACCCATCGCTCTTTAGTTCTTACACTTGCTTACACTGCAAAAAACCCTGGAGCTCAGCCAGTGATTTTTTAAAGTCTGGTCTAAAAATCAGCAGCAGACGACAGAGTGTGACGGTTGTGAAGTGAGTGAAATATCAATCTCACCTGTCAATACAACAACTTTAACCTTCATAGAGTTGATATAAAAATCACTGGTTAAGCAGTTTAGATCTTTTTTTTCGGTTGTCCACAAACTCCCACTGTTTTTATTTTATTTTATTTTTTTCCTTTTCACTTCTCTTCCACCTATTCCTTCCATTTTCCTCTGTGTGTTTTGCTGCATGCAACAACAACACCATGCTAACATCAGGAGATCCACTAAGCACAGTCACACTTTGCCGCCCAAGATGCCTCTTTTGTTCAACGGCGTCCACAAACACACAAACAGGTAAGTCATATATATGTGTGTGTGTGTGTGTGTTCAGTGTGAATAAAAGCAGAAAAAGCGTTTTTCTCCGTAACCGTCGTACAACTTTAAACGTTTCTCTAAAAGGTCTAGTGTGTTGGATTGTTGGATTTAATGGTATTGGCCTTCAAGACTACATAGAAAGAGGATCCACCGTGTGTTAGTGTAGCCCAGAATGGACAAATAAAACCGCATAAGAACTAAACCAAACCACATCGAACAAAATTAAACCAATTTAAACACAATTTAATCAAACCTAACCCAACGAAACCAATCTAAACCAAGTCCTTTTGCCCCAAAGAAAGACTTCTGTCTTTTCAAGGCGCCACATGTAAGAATGTGGCCATAAACGGTCACTACACTCAGATTCAAAACACAGAGGTCTTTTTAGGTTTGGTTTCCTGACGTAACTGGCAACCCGTGGTTGCTCGGCAGCTGAGACTCTACTCACTGCAATGATTGGTAGACGGCGGTAGGTGGCGCCACATGCCAAAACATGATTTGCGGTCTGCAAAATATTTTTTTAATGCAAATATTTTGTCTGTACTGTTGTTGTTGTTGGTGAGTTCAGTTTGTTATATGAACATTATTCCTGAGTCTCTGTGACATATTAGGAGGATTTAATGGCCAGTTGCTTTAGATTTATTACATAATGCACCTTTAAGCTAACATTGACAGCTATTGTCATTTCCCCAACACGCACGACAAACGAGGTCCAAGTTTTACCAGGGCCACCATTATTTCAGCTTAATATTTGAAAAATTAGCTTGATATTGCACATGACGTTTGTTCGTAGAATGACCAAAGGCCCTTGATGAACCTCCACTGCTACGAGGAACATATTGGTATTGGCTATGAATAAATATCCAAAACTGACCACGAGATCTTGCGTAATATCAGAAAAAACTGAGCTACATGCTAACGTGAAACTTAGCCAAGCTTCCGTCAAAGTAGTTCCTCCATCTTAGAAGCTCCATGGTTGGACTTTTTGGTAGAAACTCAGTCTGTCGGACAAAGTCATTGTCCGCCATCGTAGGATAAAGACCTTCTTGACAGTCTGAGAGTATTTCATTTAAATCAGGGGTTCTCAAAGTTTTGATACCTGAGGGCCAATTTAGGAACCCAACATTGGACTGAGGGCCACCAAAGGAAAAAAACCAGAAATAAATCCCATTTGTAATAATTTTAATGACCAGATTGCAGTTCTACAGTTTAGCGTTAAGTAATATAAGCGTGAATATAATGTAATTTAAGCATTAATATAATAACGCATTATAATTTACTGGGTAATTACCCAGTATTTTGGCCATTGTTCTTACCTTCTAATTACAGGTTAATACCAAGTAACACATTTCTGTTACCATATATTTACTGGGTAAATAGCTAGTAATTGGGGGCTGTAGCTACCTGCTTATTACCAGCTTATAACACAATAATACACTAAAATTCACCATATAGAAACCAGGTAAATACCCAGTATTTTTGTTTACACTTATTGGTCTGTATCCAGTAATGTCCAATAAACATTTAACAAGCTTAGCAGCTCCTGGATTAAAACTATCAACTGTAATTCATTGTGGGGCCAGAAATGTTTCTGCGGGCCGCCATTGGCCCCCGGGCTGCACTTTGAGAACCAATGATTTAAGGGGTTAGGTTAAGGGTTTTTCAATCCATGAAGAAACAATTCACCAATTTATAGCAGTCAAATATGAGTAATGAAGCGTTTGTGGAACAGTTGTAGACGTGTATAGTCTTGACGTGGCTCACGACGCAACCTTCAGAGACCTGTGAACGTCTCTGTTTATGTGAGTATGTTCCACAGCAACAGCAGGAGGAGCTTCACAGATTAAGTTTCCATCTTTACCTTTTATTTGTTTATTTTATTTTTCGGGTTTAATTTGCAAATGCATGCTGTATTTTCTTTTTTCTTTCTTTCTTTCTTATTTTTTTTTTTTTTAAATTTACTTTCATCTTGTGTGACTATAGTTCCACGCTGCCTGCATGTCGAAAGACGAGCGCTGTCGCAAAACCGCACGTAGTCAATGCAAAGCGTCATTCCGTCACGCAACGGGTTGTAATGTTCAGGGATGAGGTGGCGGTTAGGTAAGACACACACACACACACACGCACACACACACACACACACACGCACACACACACACTATACACTATAGTGTGTCCGGAATTTTGTACATAAGACCTATTTTCCAACTCAGCCGGTGTGATGGAGACGTCTGGAGACGTTTTCAAGAAATTTCATTCCGTTCTTGTAGTTGCCGAGTTCGCTGATGCTATGGCTAGCGCAAAGTCAACGGTACCTGCTAGCATCGCATTAGAAACACTCATACCGACTCCACAGTGCACCAGAGGCAAATCGATTGTAACGGCAGACTATCGATGTACATATCTGTGTTGATAGAATGATATTTGAAACAAAACTAGCGTCGCATGGCATGAATTTTTGAGGGACTACTTTCTCAGCAGCAGCGGAATCAGTCCGCCGCTGCCATAGCCTAACAGGAAGTATCACAAGCTGCTGCTGCTGTGACATAAATCCTTCAAATTGCAAGGTTGGTTTTATTTCAAACATTCTATCAACACAGATATGTACATCGATAGTCTGCCGTTACAATCGTTTTGCCTCGGGTGCACTGTGGAGTCGGTATGAGTGTTTTTAATGCCATGCTAACTTGTACCGTTGACTTGCGCTAGCCATAGCATCAGCGAACTCGGCAACTAGAAGAAGTGAAGGAAATTTCTTGAAAAACGTCTCCATCACACCGGCTGAGTTGGAAAATAGGTCTTATGTCCAAAAATCCGAACTATCACTTTAATATGAGTAAAAGTATTTCAAGTTGAGAGAAAAGTGCAATCAAAAAACAGGTCATTTTAATCACACTCCATCTCCACGTCACCCATGTCGACATAAAGACATCTCCATTCTAACACCACTCAGACATCATCATGGTTTAGTTGTTAGACTAACAGTATGATTTTTTTGGGGGGGAATCTATTTGGACTTTGTTTTCAGATGTTTTTGTTTTCTGTTTGTTCATTGTTTGTTTTGTTTTCTTTCTGTTTGTGTCCTCCTGTCTCCTCCTCCTCCTCCTCCTCTTCCTCCGTTGGATGGCATGTTAATGCCGCGGTGCCTCTAGTGATCTTCAGCCGTCTCTGGACAGGGTTAGAAGCGCTAGCGCCAACTGTCTGACTCCAGACACTCATGCCCCTTCACCAGAGACTGAAAGGTACCAGACTCTGAACCCCGCGACCCTCCTGTGGCCCCCTTTTTCGTTTGTTGTGTTTCTTTGTTCTCGAACCTTTTCCTGGTCTTTGTAGTTTCTCTTTACCCCTGTGAATGGTCCTACACATACCCGATGATGACGCATCCCCACCCACCCTTTACCCACCTACCCAACACCCCCCCGCTGTACTCTGCTCTAGTTGCTGCCATTTTCTAGTTGTCTGTGAAAGTGTTTTGCAGTATTGTACCATTTAATGACACGACAAGTACTCAGTGACATATTAAAAAGTCCAATATGCAATATGTGATCGCAAGAGCTAGCTAGCTAGCTAGCTGGTCACCGATGACGACAGACATAGTTTCAAGTCATTTTGGAACCCTTTTTTACAGCTTTTAGAACCCTCTATGACAGGGGTGTCAAAGTCATTTTCACTGAGGGCCACATCAGCATAATGGTGACCCTCAAAGGTCCAGATGTAACCGTTATACACTGATCTAGTGGCGGTGCCAGGCGGGTAACACAATCACCATGCATTGTGGGAAATGTAGTTTATGGTCAACGCACGCCTTAAAGCAGCATAGACGTATTTTAGCACAGATTTTAAAAAACAATTAATCACTCGAGTTGAGTTTGACACATGTGCTCTATGATGAAAGTTCCAGACCAATATAAACCCTAAACTCATGTTTCTCCTTGTCTGAAGGCTTTATTTGCCAAAGAACAAAACTTTCTTTGGAGATAAATCACTACTCTACCACGACTGCATTTGTGGATATGTGACTGGTTACTACACTCTTAGAAATAAGGGTTCCAAAAGGGTCCTTCTACAAGGGTTGAGGTTCTACCTGGAACCCATCCATCCATCCATTATCTACCGCTTTATCCCCCACCAAAGGGTCGCGGGGGGGTGCTGTGCCTATCTCAGCTGACATTGGGCGATAGGTGGGGTCACACCCTGGACAGTTCACCAGTCCATCACAGGGCCACATATAGAGACAAACAACCATTCACTCACACACTCACACCTACGGTCAATTTAGAGTGACCAATTCACCTAATCCCCATATCGCTTTTTTTGGATTGTGGGAGGAAGCCTGAGAACCCGGAGGAAACCCACCCACACACACGGGGAGAACATGTAAACTCCTTGCAGAAAGGCCCTTGTTCCGAGGTTGATCCAAACAACGAACCCAGGAACACTGCTAGGTCTTCTTGCTGCAAAGGCAAGAGTGCGAACCACTACACCAACCGTGGGCCCACCTGAAACCAGTTGCTTCTGAAAAAACAGTTGTTTTTCAAGGGCTCTTGGTAACACTAATGGTTCCAGTAAGAACCATTTTGATCCAGAGAACCCTTTAAAACCCTTTCCTGAAAGGTTTTAAAAAGGTTCTTGGTGGAACCCTCCAGAAGGGTTTCAAAGAAAAAGCTTCTACCTGGAGCCAAAAAGGGTTCTCTTATGAGGACAAGCCGAAGAACCTTATATGGTTCTACTTCGCACTTTTATTTCTAAGAGTGTACCTCTGTCAATGACCTATGAACTCTTAATCGTGACACACATATGGTAAACAGGATATCCTTAACTGGAAACCCTCACGAAACTTAGAGTTCAAAGGTTGCAAATATGGTAGCGTACGAGTGTTTGAAGAAGGAATGGACAAAATCACTGGATCGGATATTGGGAAATGAAAAAAAGTGAAATCCAATACAATCTGTAAACCCTAAATATGACGATGACATGAGTGAGGGTGGAAAATGGGAGTGAGAGAGTTCTCTTTTTGAAATGGTTGCTTAGAGCTTGGCGGTAAATGCGTCAACTTAAGTCTTATCAACAGCTAAGTCGTTCAAAAGAGGTAAAGGACTGGTATTGGACTGATACCAGACACGTAGATAGATAGGAAAATATGCAAGATCATTAACTGGTCTTGTACTGGACAAAAAAAGTAATAATGAGCCATTCCGAATCTTAATTTAGCATGTTTATACACTAGGTCCAGTGTTTCTAATAGATACTCAAATGCAGCTTCTGGATCGCCTACCAAAACACAGGTTCTGCTGAAGAACTTCACTATATTGTATATTTGCACAGGTAATATTTGTTTCCCAACATTCTTGTAAGGCAGAATGTTGCATATTGGACTTATTAACATGTTACTGACGTTAAAGAAACTGAGAGACGTGCATTTGTGGTACTCTTCACTAGTCGGTGGTCTACTCATTGGGTGTCTTCATCGTAGAAGTCGCACTTTTGGTGTTTTCGTCTGGCAACAGATCTGCATGTTGTGTACGTGGCTGCCAGGACAGTGGGTTCAAAAATAAAAAAGGAATTCAGCGCTCGAAAAGTTTTTTGGAAGATTCTCAGATCGCCGAAGTTGGTGGCCACCAAAACCAGAGCCAAAAGCAGATTGGGTTTTTGTAGTTGATGTAAACTGAATTAAAGCTAATGTTGCTTTTTGGTGTGTTTGTTGGATGTTTTGATGGAGAACAAAGTTTGTTACGCCAGGCTTTTTTTAGTCTTGATGTGTCAGTGTTGTGTTTACAGCTTGTTTCTTGTAGCCTTGGCAGGCGCGAAGAGACGTGGAGCAGCTTTTCACTTTATGCATGGATCAGCATGGCTTTCTGATGATTTTTTTTACACTGGCTTGCTGATTTTTCCTGGTCATATGGGTGACATGTTTTGTGATATGTGTACACATAGAAAATCATTGTCGCGTACGCTGCCGCGGAGACGTCCGGCGAGTCCCAGGATTCTTATTCAACATGCTTCCCCTGAAGATGACAGGTATCCTTTCACGGAACTTCAACAGCTTCCTCTCAGAGCTTGACGTGTGCTTTTAAAGTCAGTCGCCTTCATCGTGGCGACATATCATGTCTTTCCTTAAAAACCTCATTCGTCGCTTGGGTCTCACTGGCTTCAGGCAGATGTCAAGCTCCATTTGCAGCCAACGCGGATCTCTTCACAGAGTTCAGACGTTTGTATCTGTAAATCGCTGGTTGTGACTTTACGACCTCAAACCTTTATTCTACGTCATTAAATGATGTATCATGTGGAACAAATACCTCGGTTTAAAGCATTTTTGAAAGAAATGGTAAACGATTTTGGGAAATGTGCTTGAATGTTCATGCTAGGGGGGTTACGCAGGGGCCATTCCTGGTAAAACATTTTCCTGGCTACCAAACTCTTGTGATCCAAACCCTGGCTTCCAAACATTAGCGTCATCCAAAAGTCTTGGACAACAGCTCAGTGTATCTTCAACTTGGTAGCCAATCATTTTTTAGTTTATAGTAGGAACACCAAATTCCAGCCAAATCTGGATATTTCCAGTCCCGGTGGTTCCCTGGCTTTTGACCTTTGTCAAGTAGCTTCTAGGGAAGCGGCGACACAATCCTCGGTACCACACCATGCAGATGGAGCATTGTGTTTAGCAAATGGTTGGCGATAGCTAGGTCGTAAAAATGCATCAGCGCGGATGTCGTATTACCAGCTGAGTTCATCTAAATACTTACAGCAGACCTAGACCGGAAGTACCAATTTACTCTGTTTTTTAGTGTGTATCTGCGTCATTACCTTGTTTACGAAGCCCTGAAGGTTCTAAACAAACAGTTCAGCCACTGCTGAGAACGCTGTGTTTTATTGTAAATCTCAGGCTCAGCGAGATCTCTGAAAAAACCCGGTCCGGTTACGTAAACAGCGGTTCTCCTGAACAGCAGATCCTCCTGCTCCGGGCACTAGTCCGGGCACATCCGGTTGCATACATTGAACCGCAGAAGAAGAATAACTGACTCCGGGTCAAAGGTCGTCAAAGGGACTGCTGCGGGGAGTCGTGACGAAGCTATTTTTAAACATTGTTAAAACAACGTTTTGATAATGAGTAGCAGTGCATCCACCGTTCCAGAGGGGGGAGCTGCGCTTCTGAGAGCGGGTGTGCTGATTATGTAAGACAGTTGGGAAGGCTCTAACGCTGGCTGGCCAATCACAACACACTCTGTCTTCTGGGGTGAGATTTATGTCTGAAATATAGCAGCTGGGAAACACCGTCAGAAAAGACAGATTTCTATCGGCTCGTTTACAGCAACTAGGAGGTTTTTGAGCATAAAAACAAGTTAATGTATGTAAGTAGACCTCCATAACTAACATATATGAGCTTTAAATGACTGTATCGGACTTATATGGGTATCGGTATAAGCTCAATGTTGATCATACCGGACGCAAAAAAGTGGTATCTCCCAGTAGATTCTTGTATGTATGTAAGCTAATTAGCACACGTGTGAAGGTTAATGACGCAGAACTTAGCGTACCAAGTACATTTCCCCAAATGACTTACTCTAACTTGTTTAGCTAATATTTTCTTGAAACTAACAAAACGGACGCTCGAATCACGAGGTATTTACAGTCAGATCTGGACACGGTGAAGAGTGACCGTCGTTATACGATGAATTGTTCCCATCGTTTGTGTAAAAGTTGAAGCTTGTGTGGCTTTTTCACAGTGTGGGTGATGTTTTTCCCTGGTTTTTCGTAGTTTGACGACAGGGTTTTGTTTTTATTATTGTGGTGGTTTCCTTCTCCTTCTCCTTCTTCTTCTGCTTCTTGCTCGTTCCTTGGTGGTTTCTCTAGCGCCCCCCACAGTTTGTGCTGTCGTCGTGAAGTGGGGGTAGTTTTTTTTGGGTGTGAAATCCTTTTCCTCGCTGACGCTTTTTCTGTTTGCTTCCCACTTTGCTTCTTCCAACGTCTCCCGTTGTTGTTGTTGTTGTTTTTGTTGTTCGGGGGTGGGGGGGGGGGATCTGCAGCTTCTGTGTGCGCTCACCTTTCTCCTGCTCAGGCTTTGATTAGGTCTGTGTCTGCAGGGCTTAGTAACGACACGAGACGCCATGACTTAAGAATTCCATACGCGTGAGTGTGTGTGCTCTTGTACTTGCAGCATACTGAGGACCAGTGAGGGTTTTTAACCAACAAAGTGAGATCACTTTGTTTTCATTGAAATCACTTCCTTAGGTTGCAATAACATGCTATACTCAATTTGTCAAAAAAAATAATTCAAATTTTGGACCAAAAACTGGGTAAAATTTTGGGTAAAATTTTGGACCAAAAATTTTGGGTAAAATTTTGGACCAAAAAGTTTGGGTAAAATTGTGGACCAAAAATTTTGGGTAACATTTTGGACCAAATTTTTTTTGTCAAATTTTTGACCAAATTTTTTTTGTCAAATGTTTGACCAAATTTTTGACCAAATTTGTTTTGTCAAATTTTTGACCAAATTTGTTTTGTCAAATTTTTGACCAAA